>NC_092125.1:1816923-2118076 GCF_043159975.1 Macaca nemestrina | reverse complement strand
CTCAGAACAGAAATAAATGAAATTAAAATTTTTTGAAAAATTCAAAAGATCAATGAAACAAAAAATTAGTTTTTTTAAAAGTTAAAATTGAGAAAAACCTCGAAGACATTAGTCTAAGCAAAAATTTATTGAGCAATACCCCACAAACACAGACAACCAAAAAAAAAAAAAAAAAATGGACAAATGGGAACATATCAAGTTAAAAAGCTTCTGCACAGCAAAGAATACAATCAACAAAGTGAACAGACAACCCAGAGAATGGGAGAAAATACTTGAAAACTACTCATTTGACAAGAGATTAACAACCAGAAGTTATAAGGAGCTCAAACAACTCTACAGGAAAAAAAATCTAATAATCTGAGCCAAAAAATGGTCAGGATATGTGAATAAACATTTCTCAAAACAAGACACAAATAGCAAACAGGCATATGAAAAGGTTCTCAACATCACTGAAATGCAAATCAAAACTACAATGAGATATCATCTCACCCCAGATAAAATAACTTATATCCAAAAGCCAGGCAATAACAAACGCTGGTGAGAAACCCTGTACACTGTGGGGATTTAAATTAGTGCTACCACTATGAAGAACAGTTTGGAGGTTTCTCAAAACACTAAAAATAGAGGTACCATATGATCCAGCAATCCCACTGCAGATGTATATGCCAAAGAAAGGAAATCAGTATATCAAAGATAGATGCACTTCTATGTTTGTTCCAGCACTATTCACAATAGCCAAATTTTGGCAGCAACCTAAGTATCCATCAACAGGCAACTGGATAAAGATAATGTACTACTTATAGGCCAGGTGCAGTGGCTCACAACTGTAATCCCAGCACTTTGGGAAGCCGAGGCGGGCGGATCCCGAAGTCAAGAGATTGAGACCATCCTGGCTAACATGGTGAAACCCCGTCTCTACTAAAAATACAAAAACAAAACTAGCCAGGTGTGGTGGTGGTGCCTGTAGTCCCAGCTACTCGGGAGGCTGAGGCAGGAGAATGGTGTCAACCCGGGAGGCAGAGCTTGCAGTGAGCCGAGATCGCGCCACTGCACTCCAGCCTGGGCGACAGAGCAAGACTCTGTCTCAAAAAAAAAAAAAAAGAAAAAAAAAAGAAAGAAAGAAAATGTACTACTTATAGACAATGGAGTACTATTCATCCTTAAGGATGAGATCCTGTCATTTGCAACAACATAGATGGAACCGAAGGTCACTATGTTAAGTAAAATAAGCCAGGCACAGAAAGACAAACATTGCATGCTCTCACTTATTTGTGGAATCTAAAAGTCAAAACAATTAACTCATGGAGATAGAGAGTAGAAGAATGGTTATCAGAGGCTGGAAAGGGTACTGGGTGAGTGGTTGGGGGAGGTGGGGATGGTTAATGGGTGCAAGAAATTACTTAAAAAGAATGAGTAAGACCTACTATTTAATAGCACAACAGGGTGACCATAGTAAAAAGTAATTTCAGTTGTACATTTTAAAATAACTTAAATAGTATAATCTGATTGTAACTCAAAAAATAAATGCTTGAGGGAATGGACACCCCATTTTCCCTGATACGCTTATTTCGCGTTGCATGCTTGTATCAAAATATCTTATGTACCTCATAAATACATACAATTTAAAAAAAAAATTTTAAGCCTTTCTGAGAACTCTAAAAATCAACGAAGGGTTTGCAGCACCCCAGGTGAGCACAATGCCATAAGCCCCATAGAAGTGGAAGGAAAGTGTGTTCTATTTACCCACCACAGCCATTCCTTTTTTCCAATATGGTATGTATGGTGCCCTTAGGAGTAAACTGCTGACTTCTCCCTCATAAAATAAAGAAAATAGTGGCACATGTGTCCATACTTTTGGGGGCTTGAAAAAAACTGGTTGCTGTCTTCTATGACAGAGTACTGAATGGAATGATGGTATACTTTGACCAACAGGTTGGTTGTTTTGAAACCAGTAATAAATGATTGTTACAGCAGACAAGAAACTGCAGTACCAGAGATGGACAACAGACATAACAAGTAATTACAGCCTCTTAAGAGGAAACATGTGAAAACCTCTGTAATTAAGAAAATAGCCGGGCGCAGTGGCTCACGCCAGTAATCCTAGCCCTGGTCAACACGGTGAAACCCCATCTCTACTAAAAATACAAACATTAGTCAGGCATAGTGGTACGTGCCTATAATCCCAGCTACTTGGGAGGCTGAGGCAGGAGAATTGCTTGAATCCAGGAAGCAGACGGTGCAGTGGGCTGAGATTGCACCATTAAACTCCAGTCTAGGAGACACAGCGAGAGACTCTGTCTCAAACAAAACAAATCAAAACACCATTCCAGAGAAGACATATCCCAAGAACAAGTTTGAGAGGCTCCCATAATCTCTAGCCTGATCAATTGGTGTCAGAATTTCCCAGAACAATGCCACTTTATAAAGATTGAAACAGGTGGCTTTTTGTTAATTTCAAATCTGAACAAAAGATTACAATGTATACAAAATATCAGGATACTTATGGCCCCAGAAAGGAAAAAGAAGTATCCAGATAGCAACCCTAAAGAAATGGAGATAAATTATTTTTAAAAACTCAAAATAACCATGTGAATAATATTAATAAGTGAAATAAGAACATAGAAAACTGAATGAAATCAGTTGTCTTGGAAGATCAACCAAAAGATAAAAAGTATAAAAAGAAATAGAAATTATGGAGCTCAAGAATATAAGGTAAGCAGATGCTGAAAAAGTAATCAGTAGATCTACACTCAAGAAACACTAAAGGGGCCGGGTGCGGTGGCTCACGCCTGTCATCCCAGCACTTTGGGAGGCCGAGGTGGGAGGAATGCTTGAGGTCGGAAGTTCGGGACCAGCCTAGCCAACATGGTGAAACCCTATCTCTACTAAAAATACAAAAAAATTAGCTGGGCATAAGGGAACAAACCTGTAGTCCCAGCTATAGGAAGGCTGAGGCACAAGAATTGCTTGAACCCGGGTGGCAGAGGAACAAAAGTGTAAAAATAATTATAAACATCTGTTCATATAAAAAGATATGATCAATGACATCAGTAACCTAAAGTTCAAGGCAGACGTACTGAGAAAAAAAATTTGTATGTAACTGAAGACATTACCAGTTTAAAATATATTGTTGTGGCTGGACACAGTGGGTCACACCTGTAATCCCAGCACTTTGGGAGGCTGAGGTGGGCAGATCACCTGAGGTCAGGAGTTGGAGACCAGCCTGGCCAAAATGGCAAAACCTTGTCTCTACTAAAAATATGAAAATTAGGCCGGGCGCGGTGGCTCAAGCCTGTAATCCCAGCACTTTGGGAGGCCAAGACGGGCGGATCACGAGGTCAGGAGATCGAGACCATCCTGGCTAACACGGTGAAACCCCGTCTCTACTAAAAAAATACAAAAAACTAGCCGGGCAAAGTGGTGGGCGCCTGTAGTCCCAGCTACTCGGGAGGCTGAGGCAGGAGAATGGTGTAAACCCAGGAGGCGGAGCTTGCAGTGAGCTGAGATCGCGCCACTGCACTCCAGCCCAGGCGACCAAGCGAGACTCCGTCTCAAAAAAAAAAAAAAAAAAAAGGCCGGGCGCGGTGGCTCAAGCCTGTAATCCCAGCACTTTGGGAGGCCGAGACGGGCGGATCACAAGGTCAGGAGATCGAGACCATCCTGGCTAACACGGTGAAACCCCGTCTCTACTAAAAACACAAAAAATTAGCCGGGCGAGGTGGCGGGCGCCTGTAGTCCCAGCTACTCGGGAGGCTGAGGCAGGAGAATGGCGGGAACCCGGGAGGCGGAGCTTGCAGTGAGCTGAGATCTGGCCACTGCACTCCAGCCTGGGCGACAGAGCAAGACTCCGTCTCAAAAAAAAAAAAAAAAAAAAGAAAATTAGCTGGGCGTGGTGGCACGCACCTGTAATCCCAGCTACCCAGGAGGCTGAGGCAGCAGAAACGCTTGAGCCTGGGAGGCAGAGGTTGCAGTGAACTGAGATCATGCCACTCCAATCCAGCCTGGGTGATAGAGCGAGACTCTATCTCAAAGAAACAAAACAAAACAAAAAACAAACAACCAAAAGTGAACAACTCACAGGAGACAAAAAAGACAATAAATAAAAGGTTTTGTTCACAGAAAACCTACAACAAATGTATGTCTGTTTGTGTATTTACATCTACATCTGTTTCTCACCAGGGTTTACAATATATAAAGCAAATATTTACAGAAATGAAGCAAGAAGTACACAGGGAACAGGGGGACTTGAAAGCACCATAAAACAATGACAACCAACAGACATCTAGAGAACACCCTAAACAACAGAATCCACAATATTCTCAACAGCTCAGAAAACATTCTCCTTGATAGACCACCTGTCAGGCCACAAAACAAAGTCTTAACTAATTTTTAAAAATGGAAATATTATAGATTATTATTTATGACCAAAATGGAATAAAACAAGAAATCAGTAACAGAAAGAAAACTGAAACATTCGGTCAGGCACGGTGGCTCACGCCTGTCATCCCAGCACTTTGGGAGGCCGAGGAGGGTGGATCATGAGGTCAGGAGATCGAGACCATCCTGGCTAACACAGTGAAACCCCGTCTCTACTAAAAAATACAAAAAATTAGCTGGGCATGGTGGCGGGCACCTGTAGTCCCAGATACTTGGGAGGCTGAGGCAGGAGAATGGTGTGAACCCAGGAGGCAGAGCTTGCAGTGAGCCGAGATCGTACCACTGCACTCCAGCCTGGGTGACAGAGCGAGATCCGTCTCAAAAAATAAATAAATAAATAAATAACTGAAACATTCACAAATACACGGAAGTTCAACAACACACACTTGAGCATGTTCTTCTTTGTGGGCTGGAAGACTTAATATTATGAAGATGTTCATATCACCCAAGCGACCTACTGATTCAGGGCAATCCTTTCAAGTTCACAATTTCATTTTTGCAGAAATAGAAAAGGCAACTCTAAAATTACACAGCAAGTGAAGGAACCATGAAGAGAGCAATAATCTCCACAAAGAAGAACAATGTTGCAGGTATCATACTTTCTGATTTTAAAATACATTTCTGTCGGCGCGGCGCGTGGCTCATGCCTGTAATCCCAGCACTTTGGAAGGCCGAGATGGGTGGATCGCCTAAAGTCACGAGTTTAAGACCAGCCTGGCCAACATGGTGAAACCCCGTCTCTACTAAAAATACATGGTGGCACATGCCTGTAATCCCAACTACTTGGGAGGCTGAGGCAGGACAATGACCTGAACCTGGGAGGCAGAGGTTGCAGTGAGCCGAGATCGCACCACTGCATTCCAACCTGGGTGACAGAGCCGAGACTCTCTCTCAAAAAAAAAAAAAAAAAAAAGAAGCTGTGGTAATTAAAACCGTTTGGTATTGGCATAAAGGCAGACAATTAGGTCAATGAAACAGAATACAGAACACAGAAATAAACCTCCACATATATGGGCACATGAAAAGTTATTTGCATATCCATATTTATTGCAACATTATTCACAAAAGCTAATAAGGGAAAACAACCCAAACTTACGTCACCAAATGAATGGCTAAATATAATTCAGAATACACAAATAGGCTGGGAGTGGGTGGCCCGTACCTGTAATCCCAGCACTTTGGGAGGCCAAGGCGGGTGGATCACCTGAGGTCAGGAGTTTGAGACCAGCCTGGCCAACATGACGAAACTGTCTCTACTAAAAATACAAAAAAAAAAAATAGCCAGGCATGGTGGGGCGCGCCTGTAGTCCCAGCAACCCCGGAGGCTGAGGTGGGAGAATCAGTTGAATCTGGGAGGTGGAGGCTGCAGTGAGCTGAGGTCAGGCCATGCATTCCAGCCTTGGTGACACAGCAAGACTCCTCACAACAAAATTAACTCACACTAGCACCACAGACGCCCAAGAAATCGAGATGTCTCAAAAAAATCCCCCCCACAAATAATGGAATATTACTCAGCTTTTAAAAAGCAGGAAATCTGGTAAAATCTACAATAAAGATGAATCTTTAAGAAAAGCCCTTTGTCCTGATGTGATTATTATGCATTGCATGCCTGTATCACAGTATCTCATGTACCAGATAAATATATACACCTACTATGTACGCTTACAAATTAAAAATGAAAATCTTGGTGACATGCTAAACAAAATAACCCAGTCCCAAAAAGATAGAGACTATACGAATCCATTTATATGAGATATCTGAAACAGACCCTTAAAAACAAATATAGAATGGTGTTTCTAAAGGGCCAGGCAAATACACACACACACATCATAAAGAAAACGTCCTGGCATGTCTTCTGCAAGTACATTTATCTCTAAGTTTGTTTGCCTGTAACATTTATAAAGGCAAACAAACTTATAGATAAATGTACTGGTAATAGACGATGTGATTGTTGAATTATTCACTTTTGCACCATAATGTCTTGAAGTGTACAGAACTGAATATGTTCATAAAAATTATAATACATAAGTAAAAATTGTTCATGTGTGGTTGGCTCAGGCCTATAATCCCACCACTTTGAGAGGCCGAGGTGGAAGGATTGCTTGAGGCCAGGAGTTTGAGACCAGCCTGGATAATAGAGTGAGAACCCATCTCTATAAAAAATAAATAAATAAATAAAAAGTCCAGGTGCGGTGACTCACGCCTATAATCCCAGCACTTTTGGGAGGCTGAGGCTGGTGAACCACTTGAGGTCAGGAGTTCAAGATCAGCCTGGCCAACGTGGTGAAACCTTGTCTCTACTAAAAATATAAAAATTAGCCAGATGTGGTGGTGGGCACCTGTAATCCCAGTTACTGGAGAGGCTGAGGCAGGAGAATCTCTTGAACCCCGGAGGCAGAGGGTGCAGTGAGCTGAGATTGTGCCACTGCACTCCAGCCTGGGCGACAGAGCAAAAGTCTGTCTCGAGAAAAAAAAAAAAAAAAAAAGGAAAATAACTACCATACAAGACAGCAATCTCACATCTGTGTGTGTGTTTGTATAAAATCAACAGAAATAAAATCAGTATCTCAAATAAATACCTGCATCCCCATGTTCATTATAGCATTAGTCACAATTTTCAAGATATAGAAACAATGTAAATCTTTGTGAATGCTGAATGGATAAAGAAAATGTTTACGTAGATGTAATAAGAGTATTATTAAGCAATAAACATAATGAAATCCTGCCATTCTAACAACATGCTAAGTGAAATAAGCCAAACACAGAAAAACAAATACTTCCTGTTCTTCTCACTCATATGAGGAATCTTAAAAGGTTGAACTAGAAGCAGAAGACAGAGGTGACTGCCAAGGGGGTAGGAAAATGGAAGATGTAGTATTACAAGGGCACTATAAGCTTTCAGTTATAAAATAAATAAGCTTTGGAAATCTAATGAATAGCATTATGAGTACAGTTAATAATAATAATGTTTTGTATGCTTAAAATCTGTATTAACACAGCAGACAAGTGTTTTCAACATAAAAATAACTATGTGAAGTGACAGGTGTGTTCATTAACTTCACTGTATTAATCATTTCACTATATATAGATATCAAATCATGACACTGTACACAATAGTTATCCAATTTTTATTTGTGTAAAAAAAATCACATTATACACATACATATCTACACACACATATATATAAATGACACAGACCCACGAAGTTTCATACTAAACAAGAGAAAATTATAAAATGACAGTTATTTTAAAGGAAGGTAACAAGTGGGAGTTTACTATATAATCGGTAATGTTCTACACTCCCCAACGACCCAGCGTATTTAAGGAATCTAGGATGTGAGTAGATATATTAAACTGAGAATAGCTGAGAAATTTGGGCACATAGGGTTTAAATGACAAATCTCAGTTCACACAAAAGAAATAACATTTTTAAGTAAACAACACTAGACTTTCTTATATTTAGGGAGATGCTTAGTCTTCTGATAAAATTACTATCAATTTCTGTAGAATCACATTTGAAATCTCCACAGGGTAAGTCATAAAGGAGAAAACATATATCTGTTGTGGGATTTCTGAACCAAATACCAGTATCACCATTACTCTCACATGTTCCAGATGCAATGCAAAAAGGGATCTTAAAAAATATTTTAGGCTGGGCGCGGTGGCTCACGCCTGTAATCCTAGCACTTTGGGAGGCTAAGGCAGGTGGATCACGAGGTCAGGAGACTGAGACCATACTAGCTAACATGGTGAAACCCCATCTCTACTAAAGAACAAAAAAAATTGGCCGGGTGTGGTGGCAGGCGCCTGTAGTCCCAGCTACTCGGGAGACTGAGGCAGGGGAATCGCTTGAACCTGGGAGGCAGAGGTTGCGGTGAGCCAAGATTGTGCCACTGCACTCCAGCTTGGGTGACAGAGCGAGACTCCATCTCAAGAAAATTACGTGTGTGTATATATATACACATAATTTTTAACAGAGTTCCTCAAAAATACGCAGACAGTTCCACATCTCCCAAAGCAATGGAAGAGAGTCAGATCATGCAGTCCCCTATGACCTACGAAGATGACTGTGACGCTGACTGTGAACTTGAAGGAAAATCACTGAAGGGAAGTACAGTCCTTAGATAATTTAAGAGCATGAGATAGAAGATGCCCCTATGTGAGAGCAAGAGAAAGAAATCCAGGCTTCTCAGAAGCCATTTCCATGGGAGTAGAGCTTCCCAAACCACATTTTAAAGTCTGGCTTCTTCCTTGATCCTCAGACCCCCTACCTATGTTTGCTTCATTCACTCCCACCTACCTGAGTGTTTGGCTGTCTTCTCTGTGTTCACATTCCAGGGCTCTTTCCTTGCCTCCAGATAGATGATCAGTTCTGGCTTAGACATAGCAAGACCTGTTTTATTAGAAAAAAGGTGCATGATTCTTGTGGGGATTCTTGAACTACCAACCTTTCACTGTGCTCAGAAGAGAAGAGAAAACATCACATTAGATCCTAGAAAGTTAACTCCAGAATACTGTTTTCTGACAGAGCCTTTAATATATTCAGGAAGTGTTTTAAATCTGTGAGTCCTCAGCTCTGCTACCAAGAACTATAATAACTGGATCAAAAATTGGTGGTGGAAACTGGATTTTGAAGTGGAGGCAACGATATTTGATACTACTGAATTTCTAGAATTACCACCAATCTAGAGCAAGGATGTACATCAGCTGAAGAGAAAGGTTGATGTCAAGGCAAAACATCTTGAAAGTTTTGTTTTCTACACCAAGGAATCCCCAAGGTTTTCTTGAAAGCAGTGATCTGAAACTCATTCATGCAAATCAGAAACTCCCAGAAAACATTCTACAACGGAAAAAGATGAAATCCTTACGGTGAAATAGGAATTGCATATTGAAGTGATCCTCACCAAGGGAGAATAGGTTTCTGTAGTTCTCTAACATCACATCCCTGTACAAATTCCGCTGGGCAGGGTCCAGGCATTCCCACTCCTCTGGAGAGAATTCTAGAGCCACATCCCTGAATGCCAATAGTCCCTGAAAAAGAAAACATTTACCAAGTGGCCATGGCAGAGTTCGACTCCAGGCAAGGAGAGAGAGTGAAGAGAACTGGCTCTGACTTATATGAGTGACTAGAATTATCAAATAAGATAATTTTTAACACACAAATATACTCTAAGCCAGGTGCGGTGGCTCACGCCTGTAATCCCAGCACTTTGAGAGGCCGAGGAGGGCGGATCACGAGGTCAGGAGATCGAGACCATCCTGGCTAACATGTTGAAATCCCATCTCTACTAAAAAATACAAAAAAAAAATTAGCCAGGCATGGTGGTGGACGCCTGTAGTCCCAGCTACTCGGGAGGCTGAGGCAGGAGAATGGCGTGAACCCGGGAGGCGGAGCTTGCAGTGAGCCGAGATCCGGCCACTGCACTCCAGCCTAGGGGACAGAGCGAGACTCCATCTCAAAACAAACAAACAAACAAAAAAGATCCACAAACCAGTGTAGATACTCTACTTTTGTGCATAATATAGTATAAAATTAAGGGCATCAACTCAAGCACTGATATATTCACATCCTACAGGATAAGTCGTGTATTGTTCTCACATGGAGAAGTCAGGGTGAGTTAGAAGGTACTTCTCAAATTTTAACAAGTATGTCAATGAAGTAGAAATCTTGTTAAAATGCAGGCACGGGCTGGGTGCAGTGGCTCACACCTGTTATCCCAGTACTTTGGGAGGCTGAGGTGGGTGGATCACCTGCAAGTCAGGAGTTCAAGACCAGCCTGGCCAACACGGTGAAACTCCATCTCTGCTAAAAATACAAAAAATTAGCCAGGCATGGTGGCGGGCACCTGTAATCCCAGCTACTTGGGAGGCTGAGGCAGGAGAATTGCTTGAACCTAGGAGGTGGAGATTGCAGTGAGCCAAGATAACGCCATTGTACTCCAACCTGGGCAACAAGAGTGAAACTTCATCTCAAAAAACAAACAAACAAACAAATAAAATGCATGCATGGTGGCTCACACCTCTATTCCCAGCACTTTGGGAGGCCGAGGTAGGTGGATCACTTGAGTTCCAGAGTTTGAGACCAGCCTGGGCAACATGGCGAAACCTCATCTTTACAAAAAATACAAAAATTAGCCATGATGGCCCATGCCAGCGGTCCCTGTGACTTGGGAAGCTGAGATGAGAGAATTTCCTGAGCCTAGGAGGCAGAGGTTGCAGTGAGCTCAGGTCACACCACTGCACTCCAGCCTGGATGACAGAGTGAAAGCCATCTGGAAAAAAAAAAAAAAAATTCTTTTTTTTAGTGTAGATTTTGATTCAGCAGATCTGGGATGAAGCCTGAATTTCTGACTTTCTAACAGGCTAGCCAGCGGCGCCTATGCTTCTGGCTCAAGAAGAATATTTTGTCAAACATCCAGTAAATAGCAGAGCCTACATTCATCCCAGTTGATTCGACCAGTAAGCAAACATGAGAGCCTTCATTTTCTAGAGAAAGCTGTATGCAAAGAGAATCTAAAGAGAAAAAGAAGTTTCCCGATTGTGATTATTTATGTACATCAATCAGTAAATCTCCCCAAAATACTTATTAATAACAAAAGGAAAAATAATTAACCCTATGGTGGAAAATTCTGGCAGACAGCACTTTATTCAAGTGAATAAAATTAACATAAATTACAATAGGAAAATTGGCATCGTGTGCTAATACACACAAGAGGTACAACATCACTGCTGCTTTCTTGGCCAGTAAATTATTACTGAATATAAATAAATTATTGCCCAGTAAATTACTGAAAAAATTACGTAACAATTACACGAAAAGTTACCTTAATTAAATTACAATCGGCCGGGCGTGGTGGCTCACGCCTGTAATAGCAGCACTTTGGGAGGCTGAGGTGGGTGGATCATGAGGCTCACGCCTGTAATAGCAGCACTTTGGGAGGCTGAGGTGGGTGGATCACGAGGTCAGGAGATGGAGACCATCCTGGCTAACATGGTGAAGCCCGTCTCTACTAAAAAAATACAAAAAACTAGCCAGGGATGGTGGCGGGCGCCTGTAGTCCCAGCTACTCAGGAGGCTGAGGCAGGAGAATGGTGTGAACCCGGAAGGCGGAGCTTGCAGTGAGCCGAGATAGCACCACTGCACTCCAGCCTGGGTGACAGAGCGAGACTCTGTCTCAAAAAAAAAAAAAAAGAAAAAAAGAAGGCTCTGGGATATAGGGGAGAAAGAGTGTACAGAGCTCACTGACTATCACAACAAAAGGTTCGGGGGAGTAAGTTAGGCAGGAACATCAGAAGTAGAGACATATTTGTGGGTTCTAAACACATGACATTCCACAAAAAAAAAAGTGGACACAGTCCCTGACTCCGGACACATTCTCCTGAGAACCATTCGTTTCTTCGTCTTCCTCCTCCATTTCTGGGATTCCTTCTCAGGTGAGAGTCTCTGGGCCAATCACACCTGCATCCTGTAAGCCTTTAAAAGGGTCGGCACAACCCTTTCCCCTTCTACCACCACATCCACAGGAAGAAAATCCTAGAGGTTCATAAAAAGTACACGCTCCCTGTCCTTTTATCACAGGAAAGAGTCAGGAACAATGAGCTCCTACATAAAGATCAAAATGTATGTTTCTTTGTTTTCCGGTGCCCTTGTCCTCCAAAGACTCCAGCAATTGCTGCTGCAGCCACGGGAACATGGAACACACTGACCCACCTCTACCAAACCCAAGCAGAGCAGGCCCTGTAACCTTTCTTTGGAACAAAGGCTGAACTCAACTCTCATGAATATATCTGGGAGCCCTCATGCATGGCCCTGGCTTCACTTAGAATCATCTGGAACACTTAAAACAATATGGATGCTCCCACCCAGACCAACAGACAGAATCGGGGAGGGAAGCACAGAGGTGACAGTATTTCTTTAAACTGGCCATGTCATCCTAATTGAAGCCTGGGGTGAGAGCCACTTAGCTAAGTATTACCCCTCGAGTCTCAATGTACAGATAAATAATTTGGTATTCCAGGCCCTAGTCTAAGTAATGTGATTCCAGAGGTTTAGAAGGGGTCTACAAATTGGCTTCTTGCACGCTGATGCTGCCTCTCCTAGACCATTATGGTAGCACTCAGCTAGAGAAAGCAGGCACAGCACTGAGTCCCTTACACTCAGCGCTGTGATCACAACACAAATACTTATGGAACAAAGTGAAGGTCACAAATCAGCATCCTGAAACATGGCGTTTTCTGCTGGCCCTTACCAAGCTGGACCCCTATGGACTCCAGTAGGAACGGCATGTCCAACAGACCAAAGAAGAGACCTGGAGCCAAAAACTGAGACATAGGTTTTATTGAGGGGGACTGATATACACGGATGGTCCAGTGGTGGTGGGATGGACAGAACCATTACCACTTGCAAAAACACGCAAGGAGAACCACAACTGCTTGCAAAAAGCAAGCAGTTCATACAGCATTTTCACTTAACACCCTCCACCTGGCAACCCCCACCTAGCAACCCTCATTGCTGTCAGCTACATCTGCCATACAGGCTCATTCTCAAGGGAGGCTCACGTTTAGCTGTTGCTGTCACACAGGTGCATCCACCATACACTCCACCCTCCCATACCCTTGAATACCCTCACATTCTTTTCAGGCCATTCTTCCGTGATTTCCCCGGGGGCAGGTATATGGAGAAACATTGTGGCCAGATGCCACAGCAGCAATAGCAACTACAACAACAAAAACAAAACCACAAAAAGGAGTAACAATCACACTGCATAGAAAGTCCTCCCAAGAGCTTGGAATTGGATCCTGAGTGCATCACAGCAAGCCTGTGGTGGTGGAGGAGGAAGAGGGCAGCTCTGCAGACACAATAGTTCCTCCTGCTCCGGAGAGAGGCCACCATCTGCACCTGGTTAGCAAAATGGTTTTACTGCACACCATTCACCAGTGGAAGGTGCTGTGCTGACTGCCCAGCCTCTGTTTGCCAAGTGAGACGGCAAGGTTTGCAAGCTACGTGTGCCAGCTGGAGAAAGACTCAGAAGCCAACATGATATGCGATGAAACCCATGTCCCCACCCCCGCCACCAGGGGCAGTCCATCAACCGGGGTCTGTTATCCTGTTACCCGAAGTTCCTGACAGATAGTGGGGCTATGTGAACATCCCTGAGGCAAGACAGTAAAAGGCAGAACACAGTGTAATGCTTGATAGCAGAAAAGGATGAAAATACCCAGAAACATCCCAGGCGTGTACACCCCTCTCCCAGAGGAGACAGGGAGCCTATATTCAGCACCCTTAACCCATTTCCCATTAAAAAAAAAAAAGTGCAGTCGTCTGCCAGTGCTCATTCAGTTTTACATAAGCACACTCCTTGAGGCTGAAGTAAATCTGACTGATTTTCTTTTTTTTTTCCTGAGACGGAGTCTCCCTATGTCACCCAGGCTGGAGCGCAGTGGCGCGATCTCGGCTCACTGCAAGCTCCGCCTGCCGGGTTCACGCCATTCTCCTGCCTCAGCCTCCCGAGTAGCTGGGACTACAGGTGCCTGCCACAACGCCCAGCTAATTTTTTTGTGTTTTTAGTAGAGACAGGGTTTCACCGTGTTAGCCAGGATGGTCTCGATTTCCTGACCTCGTGATCCACCCGCCCCGGCCTCCCAAAGTGCTGGGATAACAGGCATTAGCCACCGCGCCCGGCCAAATCTGACTGATTTTCAATGTTAAGATATAATATAGCCGGCCGGGCACGGTGGCTCAAGCCTGTAATCCCAGCACTTTGGGAGGCCGAGACGGGCGGATCACGAGGTCAGGAGATCGAGACCATCCTGGCTAATATGGTGAAACCCCGTCTCTACTAAAAATACAAAAAAAAACTAGCCGGGCGAGGTGGTGGGCGCCTGTAGTCCCAGCTACTCGGGAGGCTGAGGCAGGAGAATGGCGTAAACCCGGGAGGCGGAGCTTGCAGTGAGCTGAGATCCGGCCACTGCACTCCAGCCTGGGCGACAAAGCGAGACTCCGTCTCAAAAAAAAAAAAAAAAAAAAAAAAAGATATAATATAAAAACTGTCCTTGGAATTATTTCTAACTTGTCTCTAATCCTAATGCAACAGAAATATATATGATGTTACATTAGGATCAGAGACAGGACAGAAATGTAACAGAAATGTCTATGATGTTACATTAGGATTAGAGTATTCTCAGGGCGAATGAGAAATGGGTTAAAGAAAACAAATTTCAACCAGGAATTTTGTATGTAGCCAATTAAAACTTTATAAGTGAAGGAGAAACAAAATTCTTTCCAGACAAGCAAATGCTAGGGGAATTCATGACCACCAGACTTGCCTTATCAGAAGTTTTAAGAGAATGCTGGCCGGGCGTGGTGGCTCACACCTGTAATCCCAGCACTTTGGGAGGCCGAGGCGGGCGGATCATGAGGTCAGGAGATGGAGACCACCCTGGCTAACACAGTGAAACCCTGTCTCTACTAAAAAATACAAAAAATTAGCCAGGCGTGGTGGCAGGTGCCTGTAGTCCCAACTACTTGGGAGGCTGAGGCAGAAGAATGGCGTGAACCTGGGAGGCGGAGCTTGCAGTGAGCTCAGATTGCACTACTGCACTCCAGCCCGGGCAACAGAGCGAGACTCCGTCTCAAAAAAAAAAAAAAAAGAGAATGATAAATATGGAAATAAAAGACCATTTCTGGCCACCACAAAAAACACACTTAGGTACACAGACCACTTACACTATAAAGCAACCACACAAACAAGTCTAACAAGCAGCTAACAATGCAATGACAGGATCAAATCCACACATATCAAGGCCAGGCATGGTGGCTCATGCCTGTAAGTCCAGCATTTTGGGAGCATAAGGCATGAGAACTGCTTGAGCCCAGGAGTTCAAGGCCAGCCTAGGCAAAATAGTGAGACCCTGTTTCTACCAAAAAAAAAAAAAAAAGGTAAGAAAAAAAAGAAAAAAAAAGTATCAGTATTAACTTTGAATGTAAACAGGCTAAATGCCCCACTTAAAAAGCACAGAGTGCAAGTTGCATAAAGAAGACGCAACTCTATGGTCTTCCAGAAACCCATGTCACATACAGTGACACCCATAGGCTAAAAGTAACCAGAAGGAGAAAAATCTATCAAGCAATGAGAAAAGAAAAATGAGCTATTCTTATTTCAGACAAAACAGACTTTAAACCAACAATAACGAAAAAAGACAGGCCAGGAGCAGAGGATAGCATCTGTAATCAGCACTTTGGGAGGCCAAAGTGGGAGACTCACTTGAACCTAGGATTTCAAGAGACCAGCCTGGGCAACATAGCAAGACCCTGTCTCTGTTAAAAAAAAAGAAAGAAAGAAAGAAAGAAAGAAAGAAAGAAAGAAAGAAAGAAAGAAAGAAAGAAAGAAAAAAAAAAAGAAAAAAAAAGAGCCAGGCATGGTGGTGGCTCTAGCCTGTAATCCCAGCACTTTGAGAGGCCAAGGCAGGCGGATCACTTGAGGTCAGGAGTTTGAGACCAGCCTGGCCAACATGGTGAAACCCCATCTCTACTAAAAATTTTAAAAAAATTAGCCTGGCGTGGTGGCACGTGCCTGTAATCCCAGCTACTTGGGAAGCTGACACATGAGAATCACTTGAACCCGGGAGGTGGAGGTTGCAGTGAGCCAAGTTCTCACCATTGCACTCCAGCCTGGGTGACAGAGCAACACTTCGTCTCAAAATAAAAAGAAAGAAAGAAAGAAAGAAAAAAGACAAAGAAGGGCATTGCATAATGATAAAAGGTTCAATAAAATCAGAAAACTTAAATATTCTAAATGTATATGCAACAATACTGAAGCACCCAGATTCATAAAACTATTTCTTAGAGACCTATGAATAGACACAGATAACCATACAGTATTAGTGGAAGACTTTAACACTCCACCGACAGTATGAGATCATCAAAGCAGAAAACTAACAAAGTTAGGGACCTGAACCCAACACCTGAACAACGGACTGAATACGCATCTCCAGAACACTCCATTCAACAACGGAATGCCCATTCTTCCCATCCGCACACGCCACGTATTCGCAAATCAACCACACGCCCATTCTTCCCATCCGCACACGCCACGTATTCGCAAATCAACCACATGCGCATTCTTCCCATCCGCACACGCCACGTATTCGCAAATCAACCACACGCTTGGCCATAAAACAATCACCAACAAATTTAAAAAACTGTTATCACACCAACCGCACTCTCAGACCACAGCTACATAAAAATAGATCTCAGCATCAAGAAGATCTCTGAAAACCATACAGTTACGTGGAAATTAAACAACCTGCTTCTGAATGACTGGGTAAATAATGAAATTAAGGCAGAAATGAAGAAATATTTGAAATGAATAAAGACACAGCATTTCAGAATCTCTTGGACACAGCTAAAGCAATGTTAAGAGAAAAGTTTATAGTGCCAAAAGCCCAGTTCAAAAGGCTAGAAAAATCTCATATTAACAACCTAGCATCAGACCTAGATGAGTTAGAAAAATAAGAGCATACCAACCTCAAAGCTAGAAGAAGAAAAGAAATAACAACGGCCAGGTGCGGTAGCTCACGCCTTTGGGAGACCAAGGCGAGCGGATCACCTGAGGTCAGGAGTTCGAGACCTGCCTGGCCAACACAGCAAAACCCCGTCTCTACTAAAAATACAAAAATTAGCCGGGTGTGGTGGCATGCGCCTGTGATCCCAGCTACTCGGGAGGCTGAAGCAGCAGAATCGCTTGAACCCAGGAGGCGGAGGTTGCAGTGAGCTGAGACCGTGCCACTGCACTCCAGCCTGGGCGAAAGAGTGAGGCTCTGTCTCAAAAAAAAAAAAAAAAAAAAGGCAAAGGACATGAACTGACATTTCTCAAAAGAAGATATGCACATGGCCAATATGCATATGAAAAAATGTTCAAAATCACTGATCATTAGAGAAATGCAACACAAAACCACAATGATGCTATATTACACCATTCAAAATGGTTATAATTAGAAAGTAAAAAAATAACATGCTGGTGAGGTTGCAGAAACAAAGGAATGCCTATACACTGCTGGTGAAAACGTACATTAGCCACTGTGGAAAGCACTTTGGAGATTTCTGAAATAACTTAAACCAGGGCTGCCATTCGACCCAGCAATCCCATTACAGGGTATACACCCAAAGGAGTATAAATCGTTCTCCAACAAAGACACATGCATGTGTACGTTCACTGTAGCCTTTTCACAATAGCAAAGACATAGAATCAACCTACATGCCCATCAACAACGGACTGAATAAATAACATGATGTACATGAACACCAGGGAATGCTATGCAGCCATAACAAACACAAAATCATGTTCTCTGCAGCAACATGAATGCCGCTGGATAATTTAATTAACACAGAACAGAGAACCAAATACTGCATGTTCTCTCTTATATGTGGGAGCTAAATATTGAGTAAACATAGACACAAAGATGGGAACAAAAGACACTGGGGCCAACTTTAGAGTAGAAGGAAGGTAAGAATAGAAGCTACCTGTTGGATAGTATGCTCATTATCTGGGTAATGAAATAAGTAATTTGTGCACCAAACCACCATGAAACAAAATTTGCCAGTATAACAAACCTGCACACATACTCCCTGAATCTAAAATAAACGTTGGAAAAGAAAAAATAAATAAACTGTAAATAAATTATAGGGGAAAAAGTTTCTCTATCTTTATAGTTTTGGTAAACTAAATTCAGTGATGGATATTCATTAAATATCCAGATAATTTCCAAATAAGATGTAATGCTAAGATATTTAGCTACTAAATATGAGTTCATCTTATATATTTTGGGCTTTTTATTTCAGAAAAACAAAATATATTTAGATGTTGGTAAATACGTTATGTTCCACACTGAAACACTGTTCAATTAGAACTATATTTCTAAAAACGTGTATTCATAAATTCTTAGTATTTCAATGCCAGCTAAAATTTCTTCTTAGGGCCGGGCACGTGGCTCACGACTATAATCCCAGCACTTTGGGAGGCCGAGGCGGACAGATCACCTGAGGTTAGGAGTTTGAGACCAGCCTGGCCAACATGGTGAAACCCCGTCTCTACTAAAATACAAAAATTAGCCAGGCATGGTGGTGGGCACCTGTAATCCCAGCTCCTCAGGAGGCTGAGGCAGGAGAATCACTGAACCTGGGGGGCGGAGGCTGTAGTGAGCTGAGATTGCACCACTGCACTCCAGCCTGGCCGACAGAGCGAGACTCCATCTCAAAAGAAAAGGAAAGAAAAGAAAAAAACAAAAAGTGTATTCATAAATTCTTAGTGTTTGAATGACAGCTAAAATTTCTTCTTAGGGCCAGGCATCTGGCTCATGCCTGTGAAATCCCAGCACTTTGGGAGGCCAAGGAGGGCAGATCACCTGGGGTTAGGAGTTTGAGACCAGCCTGGGCAACACGGTGAAACCCCGTCTCTACTAAAATACAAAAATTAGCCAGGCATGGTGGCGGGTGCCTATAATCCCCGCTACTCAGGAGGCTGAGAATCATTGAACCCGGGGGGCGGGCAGAAGTTGCAGTGAGCTGAGAGTGCACCACTGCACTCCAGCCTGGGCGATAGAGCGCAACTCCGTCTCATAAAGAACAACAACAACAAAAAAAGAGCACTCACGATGACCAAGTGGGATTTATCCCAGGGATGCAAAGATGGTTCAACATATGTAAATCAATCCATGTGACACATCATATTAACAGAAGGAGAAAAACCATATGATCATTTCAACTGATGCTGAAAAAGAATTTCATAAAATTCAACATAACATCCCTCAATGATTAAAAAAAAAACCCTCGAAAAACTGAGTATAAAAGGAGCATACACAGTAAAATCATAAATGACAGACCCACAGCTAGTATACTGAAGAAGGAAAAACTGACAGCTATACCTCTAAGATGTGGAACAAGAAAAGGATGCCAACTTTCACCAGTTATTCAACTTAGTATTGGAAGTCCTAACTAGAACAGACAAGAGAACAAAACAAAGCTCTCCAAATTCGAAAGGAAGAAATCAAATTATCCTTGTTTGAAATGATATGATCTTCCACTTGGAAAAACCTAAAGGCTCTACCAAAAGACTATTCAAACTGAAAAGCAAATTTGGTAAAGTGGTAGGATACAATACTAACATACGATAATCAGTAGCATTTTTATATGCCAACAGCAAACAATCTGAAAAAGACATGAAGAAAGTAATCCCACTTATGATAGCAACAAATAAAATACCTAGGAATAAACCTAACCAAAGAAGTGAAAGATTTCGACCACAGAAACTATAAACCATTGATGAAAGAAACTGAAGAGCACACAAAATAACTGAAATATATTCCGTGTTCATGGATTGGAAGAATCAGTGTTGTGTAAATGTCCGTAACTCCCCAAAGCATTCTACAAACTCTGTGTAATACCTACCAAAATACCAAAGACATTCTTCACAGAAATAGAAAAACTAAGCCTAAAGTTTTTTTTGGAATCACAAAAGATTAATAGCCAAAGCCATCCTGAGCAAAAAGGAAAAAACTGGAGGAATTACTCTACTTGACTTCATATTATATTACACAGCTATACCAACAAAAACAGCATGGTACTAGCATAAAAGAAGACACATAGATCAATGGAACAGAATAAAGAACCAAGAAAAAATCAGTACATCTACAGCAAATTCATTTGTGACAGAAGTGCCGAGAACATACTCTGGGGGAAACAACAGTCTCTCAATAAATTGTGCTGGGAAAACTGGATATTCATACGCAGAAGAAAACTTGACCCCTTGGCCGGGTGTGGTGGCTCACACATGTTATCTCAGCACTTTGGGAGGCCAAGGCAGCAGGGTCACTTGAGGCCAGGAGTTCGAGACCAGCCTGGCCAAGGAGTCTGACCAGCCTGGCCAACATAGTGAAACCCTGTTTCTATTAAAACACAAAAATTAGCTAGCTGTGGTGGCCCCGGCCTGTGGTCCCAGTTTACCCGGGAGGCTGAGGCATGAGAATCACCTGAGCCCAGGGGACGACAGAGTGAGACTGTCTCAAAAAAAAAAAAAAAACAACAACAAAAAATAACAACAAAAAAAACTTGGCTCCCACCTCTCAGCATATACAAAAAAATCAAATCAAAATGGATTAAAGATTTAAATCTAAGACCTCAAACTACGAACAGAAAACATAAGGAAACTGTCCAGGACACTGGCTGAGCAAAGATTTTACAGCAGAGTGTCAAGTGATTATTCTCTGCTTTCTTCTCATGTGAAATGTTCAGAAGAGAAAATATTTTTTAAAAAGCCACTCATGGCCGGGCGCGGTGGCTCACGCCTGTAATCCCAACGCTTTGGGAGGCCCAGGTGGGAGGATCCCAAGATCAGGAGATTGGGACCATCCTGGCGAACAGCGTGAAACCCCGTCTCTACAAAAGATACCAACAATTAGCCGGGCGTGGTGGCACGCGCCTGTGGTCCCAGCTACTCAGGAGACTGAGGCAGGAGTATCGCTTGAACCCGGGAGGCGGAGGTTGCTGTGAGCCAAGATCACGCCATTGCACTCCAGTCTGGGAGAGCTAGACTTCATCTCAAAAAAAAAAAAAAAAAAAAAAAAGCCCATTCACTGCACTGTGAAAAAAACAAAAAAGAACCACTAAAATCTTGCATCTGTTTGAAAAGCAAATAAAGGATAAATAGGCCGGGCACAGTGGCTCACGCCTGTAATCCCAGCACTTAGGGAGGCCAAGGGGGGTGGATCATGAGGTCAGGAGCTTGAGACCAGCCCGGCTAACACGGTGAAACCCTGTCTCTACTAAAAACACAAAAATTAGCCTGGCGTGGTGGCGCCTGCCTGTAGTCTCAGCTACTCCGGAGGCTGACGCAGGAGAATCGCTTGAACCTGGGAGGTGGCGATTGCAGTGAGCCGAGACTGTGCCACTGCACTTCAGCTTCGGCATTGGGCAACAGAGTGAGATTTCATCTCAAAAAAAAAAAAAAAAAAAAAAAAAAGGACAAATAGTTGATAATGTTGTGCTTGGAGCGGGGAAGTTAGCATTTGGGAATGTAGAAAAGAAACTGGAGGTGGGGCGCAGTGGCTCAAGCTTGTAATCCCAGCACTTTGGGAGGCCGAGGCGGGCGGATCACGAGGTCAGAAGTTCCAGACCAGCTTGGCCAACATAGTGAAACCCCGTCTCTACTAAAAATACAAAAAATTAGCTCGGTGTGGTGGTGTGCACCTGTAATCGCAGCTACTCGAGAGGCTGAGGCAGGAGAATCGTGTGAATCCGGGAGGCGGAGGTTGCAGTAAGCCGAGATCCCGCCACTGCACTCCAGCCTGGGCGACAGTGGGAGACATCGTCTCAAAAAAAAAAAAAAAAAAAAAAAAAAAAGAAAGAAAGAAAAGAAAAGAAAAGAAAAACGAAACTGGAAGCAAGATTTCCTTCAGGCTTTAAAACAGGCTGGGGGAACAGAGTCCTGGATTTGAGGTCCTGCTTGCCATACATTTGAAAAATGCTGGGAAAACCAGTTCCCCTGTGAAGTGTTAGAATAATTAAATGGCAGGCAATTAGACTGAGTGGCTTGGATGTCCTGGGATTCTATCTAAGGAATCCTAGCTAACTTAAATAAATTTCTTATAAATTGCAAACTTGGAGAAAAACAAAACGTAGGCTTAACTACCACCAAATGCTAATAAATCTTATTACAGGCGGGCGCCAGTAGTCCCAGCTACTGGGGAGGCTGAGGCAGGAGAATGGCGTAAACGCGGGAGGCGGAGCTTACAGCAAGTCCAGATCGCACCACCGCACTCCAGACTGGGCGACAGAGGGAGACTCCGTCTTTAAAAAAAAAAAAAAAAAAAAAAGAGGAGAAAGGAACCCACAGACTACAGCTCCTCACTTGTCAGGCCTCTGAGCCCAAGCCAAGCCACGGCATCCCCTGTGACTTGCACGTATAGGCCCAGATGGCCTGAAGTAACTGAAGAATCACAAAAGAAGTGCAAATGCCCTGCCTCGCCTTAACCGATGACATTCCACCACAAAAAAAGTGAAAATGGCCGGTCCTTGCCTTAAGCGATGATACTATCTTGTGAAATTCCTTTTCCTGGCTCATCCTGGCTCCAAAAGCTCCCCCACTGAGCACCTTGTGACCCCCCCTCCTGCGCACCCGAGAACACCCCCCTTTGACTGTAATGTTCCTTTACCTTATAAAACGGCCCGCCCTTCTCTCCCTGCGCTGACTCTCTTCGGACTCAGCCCGCTCGCACCCAGGTGATTAAAAAGCTTTATGGCTCACACAAAGCCTGTTTGGTGGTCTCTTCACACGGACGCGCATGACACCACTCAGGAACCTTTCACCGCAGTGGGGACTCTCCCGACAACCCCACCGCCATCAAGGCACAATCCAGGGAAGAGCGGGCTGCGGGCGCGGGGCTGCCCCGGGAGGGCTCTGGGCCGGGCGGAAGTCACCAGGCAGAGACGGGACAGTCACTCAGCGGCCGGAATCCCGCTGCCGGCCCAGCCCCTACCAGCGCGGACGGGACTGAGGGCCGCGCACTCCGGAGCCCACCGCGGGGAGGCCGGGGGTCGCCAGCGCTGGTTCCAGCCAATTCCCGCCGATTCCAGTCAGACCCCTCTCCCTTCTCGGGACACCCTGCCCCGCACACTCACCATTTCCCAGCTTTTGGGTGTCCCGCCGGCCTCCCTATAAATCTCGCAGTACCTGCAGGCCACAGGGCGACAGGGCCTGCAGCGGTCACGGGGACTCTCCGGGAGGCAGCAAACGCGAGCCCAGCACCCCGTTAGCCGCAAGGAGACAAAGGCCCCGCCAGATCCCCAAGGCCGCCCCTTCCTCTCTGGCTGCACGCCTGATTGGACAGTTCTCACGCTGGCGCCGCTGATTGGATGGAGCTCCAGGCCCCGCCCCCTCAGGTCTTGAGTGACAGGAAGGGCGATCAGACACTGGGCCGAAAGAAACCAGTGACAGGTTTTGGGGTGCAGGCCTTTTGGGGCGACATTCCTCACGGCACTGAGACCTGGACGGACCTGCCTGGGTGATATTCGCATTTAACCTTGTATATAAGATTATATCCATTTATAAGTTTTATACACACACACACGCACATATATATTTCACAGATTGAAACAATATATAATAATTAAAGTTTCCGATTTCATAACCTTCCCGGCCTCTGGTCTTTTGACCAAGCAGCCCGAGCTGTGGAAAGTGAGGCAATCCTCTCAGGCAGCAACGTGCAGTATAAATAAAACGTGAGCCACGCGTGTCATTTAAAGTTTTCTAAGATAGGCCGGGCGCGGTGGCTCACGCCTGTAATCCCAGCACTTTGGGAGGCCGAGGCGGGCGGATCACGAGGTCAGGAGATCGAGACCATCCTGGCTAACACGGTGAAACCCCGTCTCTACTAAAAATATTAAAAAATTAGCCGGGCGTGGTGGCGGCGCCTGTGGTCCCAGCTACTGGGAGGCTGAGGCAGGAGAATGGTGTGAACCCGGGAGGCGGAGCTTGCAGTGAGCTGAGATCCGGCCACTGCACTCCAGCCTGGGCGACAGAGCAAGACTCCGTCTGAAAAAAAAAAAAAAAAATTTTTTTCTAGGATCTGGCGGGTCGCTGTGGCTCACGCCTGTAATCTCAGCACTTGGGGAGGCCGAGGCGGGAGGATCACCTGAGGCCAGGAGTTCAAGACCAGCCCGGCCAATATAGCAAAACCCGGTCTCTGCTAAAAATACAAAAAAAAAAAAAAAAAAAATTAGCCAGGAGTGGTGGCGATTGCCTGTAATCCCAGCTGCTCGGGAGGCTGAGGCAGGAGAATCGAGTGAGCCGGGGAAGTGGAGGTTACAGTGAACCGAGATTGCGTCATTGCACTCCAGCTTGGTTAATAAGAGCAAAACTCCGTCTCAAAAAAAAAAAAAAAAAGATCAGCTGTGAAGACATTTCCTCCTGCAGAAATTTAGCCAAACAGCTGAGTATGTCTTGAAGTCACTCTTTGGTTTTTTGTTTTTTGTTTTTTAACAGGGCAAAGCTATTTTCTAAGACTTAAACCCCGGACTGGCCATGGGGCAAACTCTCACAGCACACATGGAATTCATGCCCGGTTAATGCATCTCTTACCTTAAACCAGCGGTTGCTACTAATTTTGTTTCTGATTCAGCCCAGTTCTACAACTGCCTGCTATGCACAGGGCACAGTACTAGCTGTCCTGGCCTTAGGGTTAGGGTTAGGGTTAGGGTAGGACTTGGCCAGAAAACAGTTGCACCCCCCCAAATTGAAACTATTCCGCTTTCCAAATTGGAGTAAAACTAAAACTGAAAAGACCTGGGGGGTTACCCAAGGGTTACAACATGAATAAATCGCTCAGAATATTCAAAGCCATTTGATGGTGTCATGGGTGAGTGTGTCTCACTTCAAACAAAATAAAACACTACTGTTATTCTGAGATTCCAAGTTAGGATTTATGTAAAAATATATAATTTTTTTTGATATACAACACACATACAAAAAAAATACAAAACATTCACGTAAAGCTCTGTGAGTTATTACAAAGCGAATACAGTTGTGTAACCAAGAAATAGAACCAGCATCACTCATGTCCCAACAACTATCTCCCTCCCTTGTCTACTTCCCAAGTGGTAAGATTTTTTTTTTTTGAGACCAAGTCTCTCTCTTGTCCCCCAGGCTGGAGTGCAATGGTGCGATCTCAGCTCACTGCAACGTCCGCCTCCCAGGCTCAAGCGATTCTCCTGCCTCAGCCTCCCGAGTAGCTGGGACTACAGGCGCCTGCCACCACGCCCGGCTAATTTTTTTATTTTTAGTAGAGACGGGGTTTCACCATGTTGGCCAGGCTGGTCTCGAACTCCTGACCTCGTGATCCACCCACCTCAACCTCCCAAAGTGCTGGGATTACAGGTGTGAGCCACTGTGCCCGGCTGCATCTGATTTTCTCATGTGATTTTGCATCCTGCTCCTTTCCTGAATGTATTTATTAGTTCAAACAGTTTATTGCTGTGTTCTAGTGTTTTTTGTGGTTTTTTTTAACATATAAGATTATGTTGGGGCAGGGCTCAGTGGCTCATGCCTCTAATCCCAGCACTTTGGGAGGCTGAGGCAGGAGGATCACCCAAGCCCAGGAGCTTGAGGCCAGCCTGGGCAACATGGCAAAAAACCCATCTCTACAAAAAATGAAAAAGTTAGTTGAGTGTGGTGGTGCCCACCTGTAGTCCCAGCTACTGGAGAGACTGAGGTGGGAGGATCACTTGAGCCCTGGAAGTGGAGGTTGCAATGAGCCAAGATCATGCCACTGTACTCCAGCCTGGGCAGGAGAGCAAGACTCTGTCTCAAGGCGGGGGAAAAAAAAAGAAAAGATGTCATTCACAAATAGCAACATTTTTACTCCTCCTTTCCAAGTCAGAGAGCTTTTTTAAAAATTGCCTAATTACTGTGGTGCAAATTTTCAGTAATACATTAAAATAGACATATTGAGAGTAGGCACCGTGTAGCCTTGCGTGGGTATCTGGATGCTTGAAGGAGCAAACATCTCCAGTTTTTATAAACTAGTTTTATCAGGTAAAGATCTCTTGCAGGGTCCTTGGGCTGATAGGATCTCCTCTTGAATTGCACAAAAGAGAGGTTATAGCTGGATCACAAGGCTGCTGCTGGGTCTACAGTGGGGTCTGCCTTTGGTGTGCCTATTACCAGGGACTTGGGAAGTCAAGGATCCCGTCTGGTCCCTGGGCAGACTGGATTGCCTTAAGAATTTTGATTTTTTTTTTTTTTTTTTTTTTTTTTTTTGAGACGGAGTCTCGCTCTGTCGCCCAGCCTGGAGTGCAATGGCCGGATCTCAGCTCACTGCAAGCTCCACCTCCCGGGTTTACGCCATTCTCCTGCCTCAGCCTCCCGAGTAGCTGGGACTACAGGCGCCCGCCACCTCGCCCGGCTAGTTTTTTGTATTTTTAGTAGAGACGGGGTTTCACCGTGTTAGCCAGGATGGTCTTGATCTCCTGACCTCGTGATCCGCCCGTCTCGGCCTCCCAAAGTGCTGGGATTACAGGCTTGAGCCACCACGCCCGGCCAAGAACTTTGATTTTTATAGGACAGGCTCAAGGGCAAGGTCCTGCAGTTGGATCCAGGTGGGCCTGATACCTGGTGCATGGATGGATTTTGGCTCCCACTAGGTAGTTAGCACCTCTCCTCCCAGTTCACTATGTCAGCCTCTGGGTGTGAAGAACTGGCCATGGATTGTAGCTATGTGGACTGGAACTGCATCACAGTGCTTCTTAAGGGACTACAGCTGAGGCCAAGGTCTGCGGGCCTGCCTCCATGGCCACAGCTGTGCGTGTCTCCCCCAGCTATCTCAATGGGCAGGACTGTTTCTAGATCATGGCTAAGAGGAGTCTGAGAGGGTTACCAGGTTGCTTCAGGATCTTCAGTGAGACCAAGTTCAATAGGCTATTTCCCGATCTTTAGTCAGGACCTTGGGTCCTCCAGTGTGCCACTAGGTGGGGGCCTGCTCTCTCACAATAGTCCCCCTTGGTCTTGGGTGCGGCTGCAGTTTTATAAACCCAACTGTTGGCAAGCAGCATTCTACTTTCTGTGAGTTTACTACATAGACGTGGAATCATACACTCTCTGGCACTTTGTTAGTGTCGTCCTTCACTTATAATGTGGTCAAGATTTATTCTTACTGCACTGTGTTATAAAGGTTTCCTTGTTTGAGGCTGAATGATATTCCATTCTGTGCATATGCCTGTGTGCCACATTTTCTTTCTTTTTCTTTTCTCTTTCTTTTTTTTTTTTTTTGTAAGACACAGTCTCACTCTGTCACCCAGGCTAGAGTGCAGTGGTACAATCTTGGCTCACTGCAACCTTTGCCTCCCAGACTCAAGTGATCCTCCTGCGTCAGCCTCCTGAGTAGCTGGGACTACAGGCCCGCACTACCACACCTGGCTAATTTTTGTATTTTTGGTAGAGACGGAGTTTTGCCATGTTGCCCAGGCTTGTCTCAAGCGATCTGCCCCTCAGCCTCTCAAAGTGCTGGGATTACAGACAAGAGCCTCCGTGCCTGGCCATATGCCACATTTTCTTTCTTCATTCATTCATCAAAGGAAACCTGGGTTGCTTCGACCTTTCGGCTTTCAGGAATATTGCTGCAATAAACATGGGTGTGCAGATATGTTTTTCAGGTCCTGCTTTGCATATTTTGCAAATCCCAGAAGTGGGATTGCTATATCATAAAATAATTCTGTTTGAGAAACCTCCATATGGCCGGGTGTGGTGGCTCACACCTGTAATCTCAGCACTTTGGGAGGCCGAGGCGGGCAGATCACCTGAGGTCAGAGATGGGGTTTTGCCATCTTTCCCCTTATATTTTCTTCTAAGGATTTTAGAGTTAGAGTTTATTTCTATTTATTTATTTATTTATTTATTTATTTATTTATTTATTTAGAGATGCAATCTCACTCTGTCACCCAGGCTGGAACGCAGTGGTGCGATCTCTGCTCACTGCAACCTCCACCTTGGCCAACATGGTGAAACCCCATCTCTATTGAAAATACAAAAAATTAGCCAGGCGTGGTGGCGGGTGCCTGTGGTCCCAGCTACTTGGGAGGCTGAGGCAGGAGAATGGCCTGAACTCAGGAGAATGGCCAGAGCTTGCAGTGAGCTGAGATCACGCCACTGCTCTCCAGCCTGGGCGACAGAGCGAGACTCTGTCTCAAAAAAAACAAAAACAAAAACAAAAACAAACAAACAAAAAAAAACCACATCGTCTCAGCCCCAAAACTCCTTAGGCTGATAAGCAACTTCAGCAAAGTCTCAGGATCCAAAATCAATGTGCAAAAATCACAAGCATTCTATACACCAATAACAGACAGAGAGCCAAATCATGAGTGAACTCCCATTCACAACTGCTACAAAGAGAATGAAATAACTAGGAATACAATTTACAAGGGACGTGAGGACCTCTTCAAGGAGAACTACGAACCACTGCTCAAGGTAATAAGAGAGGACACAAACAAATGGAAAAACATTTCATGCTCATGGATAAGAAGAATCAAAATCGTGAAAACGGCCACGCTGCCCAATGTAATTTATAGATTAAATGCTATCCCCATGAAGCTATAATTGACTTTCTTCACAGAATTAGAAAAAACTACTTTAAATTTCATATGGAACCACGTACAGCCAAGACAACCCTAAGCAAAAAGACAAAGCTGGAGGCATCACGCTACCTGACTGCAAAGTAAAATTTAATTTCATTTAAGCTCTGGATACATGTGCAGGACGAGTAGGTTTGTTCCACAGGTAAATGTGTGCCACGGTGGTTTGCTGCACCTATCACCCTATCACCTAGGTATTAAGCCCTGCATGCATTAGCTATTTATGCTGATGTTCTCCCTCTCCCCACCCCCAACCAGCCACAGTGTGTGTTTCTCCCCTCCTTGTGTCCATGTGTTCTCATTGTAGAACAGTGTATTAAGTCACACACTAGTAGTGTTCATTCTTCTGTATTAAAGTATGAGACAGGGACACTCTGAGTTTCAGAAGTGAATAGTTTTACCAATTACTCATAAAAGAGAAAAGTCTGGGCTGGGCGCGGTGGCTCACGCCTGTAATCCCACCACTTTGGGAGGCCAAGGTGGGTGGAGTACCTGAGGTCGGGAGTTCAAGACCAGCCTGACCAACATGGAGAAACCCTGTCTCTACTAAAAATACAAAATTAGCCAGGTGTGGTGGTGCATGCCTGTAATCCCAGTTACTTGGGATGCTGAGGGTACTCTGGATGCTGAGGCAGGAGAATCACTTGAGCCCAGTAGGTGGAGGTTGCGGTGAGCTGAGATCGTGCCATTGCACTCCAGCCTGGGTAACAGGAGTGAAACTCCCACACCCTCTCAAAAAGAAAAAAAAAAAGAAAAGTCTGCTTAGTCCATTAATATTCTCATATATGTTCATAGTAGCAATAGTTAGAACTCCTGAATATTGATTGGTATGGTAGCAAGAAAGAAATCTTCACAGATAAGAGATAAAAGTACAGATAGGTCAGGCATGGTGGCCTCACACCTGTATTCTCAACACTTTGGGAGGCCTAAGCAGGAGGATTGTTTGAGCCTAGGAGTTCAAGACCAGCCTGGGCGACATAGTGAGATCTCATCTCTACAAAAAATTTAAAAATTAGCTAGGCATGCTGGCATATGCCTGTGGTTCCTGCTACGCAGGAGGCTGAGGTGAAAAGATCTCTTGAGCCCAGAAGGTCGAGGCTTCAGTGAGCCATGAACACACCACTGCATGCCAGCCTTGGTGATGGGGCAAGATCCTTTCTCAAAAAGTGTAGATAACTCCTCTCTAGTGGGAAATATACTTATTTTGAATTCAATTTTTTAAATACTTAGCCTCAGTTCAAAAAATAAAGGAAGTTTTTTTTTTTTTTTTTTTGAGATGGAGTTTCACTCTTGTTGCCCAGGCTGGAGCACAATGGCGTGATCTCAGCTCACTGCAATCTCTGCCTCCTGGTTTCAAGCGATTCTCCTGCTTCAGCCTCCCGAGTAGCTGGGGTTACAGGCGCCTGCCACCATGCCTGGCTAATTTTTTCTATTTTTAGTAGAGACAGGGTTTCACCATATTGGCAAGGCTGACCTCAGGTGATCCACCCGCCTCAGCCTCCCAAAGTGCTGGGATTACAGGCGTGAGATACTGCGCCCGGCCAGAGGCATATTTTTTACATAGATCATGGTATCAGAAGAAGAAGAATGTTCCTTGAGTGTAATCTGCATTTTGGCCATTGGGAAAACAGTGGATTTTGAAATGCTTTTTTCAGTCTCTTTGTAAACTTAATTTAATAAAGGAAATGGAATGGTTTTTTTTTTTTTTTTTTGAGACGGAATCTCGCTCTGTCGCCCAGGCTGGAGTGCAGTGGGGCGATCTCGGCTCACTGCAAGCTCCGCCTCCCGGGTTCACGCCATTCTCCTGCCTCAGCCTCCCGAGTAGCTGGGACTACAGGCGCCCACAACCGCGCCCGGCTAATTTTTTGTATTTTTAGTAGAGACAGGGTTTCACCGTGGTCTCGATCTCCTGACCTTGTGATCCGCCCGCCTCGGCCTCCCAAAGTGCTGGGATTACAGGCGTGAGCCACCGCGCCCGGCGGAAATGGAATGGTTTTTATTGTGTTAACACTGTTGTATATTGACTGACGTGTTACCTTACCAAAAATGTTAGCTTGTTCCACCTTGCTCAAGGTCCTAGGTAGCAGATGGTTACACTGTACTATTGGGTAATACATGCCAATCGTCTCTAGCAATCCTTATTCCTAGTGGCATTACATTCCAAATCGTTTGAAGAACATTGATACCATAAATTATGTTTTTGTTCTTTACTTGTGTGACTACTGAGATATTATGATAGTTATAATAAACATTTTAGAGCCAAGAGGAGTCACTCACGCCTGTAATCCCAGCAGTTTGAGAGGCCAAGGCAGGCGGATCACGAGGTCAGGAGTTGGAGACCAGCCTGGCCAACACGGTGAAACCCTGCCTTCAAAAATAGGAAAACTAGCTGGGTGCAGTGGTGCGCGCCTGTAGTCCCAGCTACTCGGGAGGCTAAGGCAGGAGAATCGCTTGAACCTGGGAAGCGGATCTTGCAGTGAGCGGAAGTCGCGCCACTGCTCTCCAGTGTGGGTGACAGAGTGAGACTCCGTCTCAAAAAAAAAAAAAAAGTTTGATAATAAACTGTATCTTCCCTAATCTTGAATTTTACCGTCATTTTTTTTTCACAAGCCATCCTTCTAGGCCCACAAAACACATGCATATTTTGGGTATTGATTTACATTAACAAATATACAATTATATCAATCCAAAGATAAACTTTAGGGCCGGCTGCAGTGGCTCAGGCCTGTAATCCCAGCACTTTGGGAGGCCGAGGCGGGCGGATCACGAGGTCAGGAGATTGAGACCATCCTGGCTAACACGGTGAAATCCCGTCTCTACTAAAAATACCAAAAATTAGCCGGGCGCGGTTGTGGGCGCCTGTAATCCCAGCTACTCGGGAGGTTGAGGCAGGAGAATGGCGGGAACCCGGGAGGCGGAGCTTGCAGTGAGCCGAGATCGCGCCACTCACTCCAGCCTGGGCCACAGAGCGAGACTCCGTCTCAAAAAAAAAAAAAAAAAAAAAGATAAACTTTAGAAGTATGAGAACTATGGAGAGTGTGTGTGAGAAAGAGGCGGGAGAGAGAGGGAAAGATAGAATGCCTGTCTTTATAAGGAAAGGAAAACATTAGAAAAACAGATAATTTCAGAAAAAAAAGAGTTGAAGGTATGCTAACAGACTAGAAACCTCACATATTCTGTAAATCACACCCCCTCCCCCTTTTTTTTTTAAGACGGTGTCTTTCTCTTGTCGCCCAGGCTGGAGTGAGTGGCGCGATCTCAGCTCACTGCAAGCTCCGCCTCCCGGGTTCCCGCCATTCTCCTGCCTCAGCCTCCTGAGGAGCTGGGACCACAGGCGCCGCCACCGCGCCCGGCTATTTTTTTGTATTTTTAGTAGAGACGGGGTTTCACTGTGTTGGCCAGGATGGTCTTGATCTCCTGACCTCAGGCGATCCACCGGCCTCAGCCTCCTAAAGCGCTGGGATTACAGGTGTGAGCCGCTGCGCCCGGGTTTTTTTTTTTTTTAATCTTTATTTTTTTTGAGACGGAGTGTCCCCTGTTGCCCAGGCTGGAGTGCAGTGGCGCGATCTCGGCTCACTGCAACCTCCGCCTCCCAGGTTCAAGTGATTCTCCTGCCTCACCCTCCCAAAGAGCTGGGATTACAGGCGCCGCCACCGCGCCCGGCTAATTTTTGTATTTTTAGTAGACGGGGTTTCCCTGTGTTGGCCAGGTTGGTCTCGAACTGCTGACCTCAAGTGATCTGCCCACCTCGGCCTCCCAAAGCTCTGGGATTAAAGGTGTGAGCCACCGTGCCCGGCTGGCAAACCTCTTTTCTCCACACTGAATTGATTTCTCAAAATATCATGGCTTCTGGTCCAGAATCTCTTCATTCAAATACTAATTTTTTTCTGCTTTTTACTCATGCAAGAACTATTACGTGATTTACTTATTTCAGCACTCATGAAATATCGTATATATGATATGCTTATGAATTTTAAGAATGTTTTTCATGAAATTTGTGTTCAGAAATTTATCCAAAGATGTGAATAATTCCACAGTGAGTGTATAGTTACGTTTTATTTAATACACTCCGTTTTTTTCTTCTCAATTGAAGAACTCTAAGCAAATTCTAAAAAGTTACTGTTCCTTTCCCTTTTTTCCTTTCAAAATAGCTTTATTGAGGTATAATTGACACACAGGAAACTACACAGTTAAAGTGTGTAATTTGATAAGATTTGACAAGCGTGTACATGCATGGAACCGTCGCCTCAGTCACGATGGCAAATATCATCCCCCAAAAGTTTCCTTGTGTCTTCCTGTGATCCCTTCTTCCCGGAAACCTCCCCTGAACTCTCCCGCCTACCCCCTGTTGTCCCTGATCTGCTTTCTCTATTTACGGATATTTTGCATTTTCTTTTTCTTTTTGAGATGGAGTCTCGCTCTGTCGCCCGGGCTGGAGTGCAGTGGCGCGATCTCAGCTCACTGCAAGCTCCGCCTCCCGGGTTCCCGCCATTCTCCTGCCTCAGCCTCCCGAGTAGCTGGGACCACAGGCGCCGCCACCTCGCCCGGCTAATTTTTTGTATTAACACGGGGTTTCGCCGTGTTAGCCAGGATGGTCTCGATCTGCTGACCTCGTGATCCGCCTGCCTGGGCCTCCCAAAGTGCTGGGATTACAGGCGTGAGCCGCCGCGCCCGGCCGCTTATCACGTTTTTTCAGTGAGAGCCTCGGAGCGCCGCCGCTCCTAGTGAGCCATCTTGGCCTCGCCCCCAGAATTCTTCACACAGAAGTAGGACAACCGCGGCTACGTTCTTTACATGGTAGTCCAACTAACTGAGGTCTCTGATTTTACGTTCTGAGGTTTCACTGCTGACACGTTTGGTGCCTAATATCTTATTTTCGCCCTTATGACTCACTTCTCGAAAAGGCAAGCCCAGGTGCTCCCTTATTTGGTGCCAGCGTGAAAATCGAACTGCACGATCTCCTGCCCAGGCTCATGTAAATACAAACTCTCACCATGGCCCCAAACAATAAACCTCTAAAAATGAAAATACAGGCCAATTTCTTTCTTTTTTTTTTTTTTTTAAACTCAAACCATTTTGCACCTACTTGAGAGGCCTGAACTGGTCTCTAAATATGTCAATTATGAAGGTAATAAACACTTTATACCCTCTGGGTGCATAATTAGCATCAACTAGATGATGTGTAATTTTAAATACATTTTGCAAATTTGTTCTATTAATCAGTCCCATAGATCTCTGCATATCAATGAATGCTGCTGCTCATTTTTATATAGGTGTGTGTAGTGATGACGCTATGCAACTGATTATTTAGAAAGACACTTAAAAATGGTTTCTAATCTTTTGCTACCAAAACTGAATTATAACTCATGTTAAGATGGAGCAGGACATAGTAAAAATATGTTCTTTTAAAACTTAGTATTTTAAATGTATTGAAAGTGAAAATAGACCTTGTCAAAATTTCTGGGATGCAGTGAAAACAGTGCTTTGAAATTTAAAGCGGCCGGGCGCGGTGGCTCAAGCCTGTAATCCCAGCACTTTGGGAGGCTGAGACGGGCGGATCACAAGGTCAGGAGATCGAGACCAGCCTGGCTAATACGGTGAAACCCCGTCTCTACTAAAAAAATACGAAAAACTAGCCGGGTGAGGTGGCGGGCGCCTGTAGTCCCAGCTACTCGGGAGGCTGAGGCAGGAGAATGGCGTAGACCCAGGAGGCGGAGCTTGCAGTGAGCTGAGATGCGGCCACTGCACTCCAGCCTGGGCGACAGAGCGAGACTCTGTCTCAAAAAAAAAAAAAAAGAAAAAGAAATTTAAAGCACTGAATATGCAAATATTTAAAAAATAAAATCAAGAATATTCCACTTTAAGAAACTAAAGGAAGAGCAATGTAAACCTAAATTAGTCAAAAGGAAAATCAAAACAATTGCACCGCAAGTAAATGAGACTGAAAATAGAAAATCAACAGAGAAAAATCAATAGAACGAAAACTGGTTGTTTGAAAAGACTAACAAAATTAATAAATATTAAGCCAGGATAACCAAGAAAAAAAGATTAAAAAAAAAACAAATATAAAAAATGAATGACAGACTAGCATTGCTGACCCCATGGGCATTGAAAGGATTAAAAAAAAAAATACTATACACAGCTCTATTCTCACAAATAAAACCCAGGTCAATGGAACCAATTCCTTCAGATATAATCTACCAAAACCCACAAAAGGAGATAATGCATCTATTAATGAAATGGAATCAGTATCTACCTAGTAACCTTTGGAAAAACTTATGTTCAACCATGTTAACTTATTTTAACTAGTGGGATTCAGGGGCTCCCTCTTTGTCAAGAACATGTAGAAGTAGCAAACAATTGTATTACTCATTGGATCAGGGAATCCATGTCAACTACGGTCTATTATAGCACAATGGGTGCTATGACTATGGAGAATTTAGGCTACACGATACTTGTTTTTTGATTAAAAGATAGCACACCTGTTTTATATACAGTTAATTCCCTCTAAGATCATAAGGGAACCATAAATTTTGTGGCATCACCAGGTTTAATTCTTTTGTAACCTTTATCGATTAAGGACATGAAGGTTTCCCAATTGAGGCATTTCAACAGATTTTTAAATTAATTCACAGGCCATTTTGCAGAAGCATAAAACCCAATTGGCACCCAATTATCTAGTTTTATATGTTATTTAGTAAACCTTCAGATTCCCAATCAGGTCAAATTGTAAAACTTTTTCTTTTGGGTAGGAGCTCCTTTGAGGCCAGTGGGTGAATGCCTGTGTACCCTATTTATATTTATAAATGTATTCCTCCAGAAAGGATAAAACCAACATTGTCATTGTTGCACGTCTCCTACAAGGTAATAGTTGTGTTGTGGGGTTTAAGAATTCTAGGTTTGGCTGGGCACAGTGGCTCACGCCTGTAATCCCAGCACTTTGGGAGGCCAAGGTGGGTGGAGCACGAGGTCAGGAGATCGAGACCATCCTGGTTAACACGGTGAAACCCCGTCTCTAAAAAAATACAACAAAATTAGCCGGGCGTGGTGGCGGGCACCTGTAGACCCAGCTACTCAGGAGGCTGAGGCGAGAGAATGGCGTGAACCCAGGAGGTGGAGGTTGCAGTGAGCCAAGATCGCACTACTGCACTCCAGCCTGGGCAACAGAGCGAGACTCCGTCTCAGGAAAATAATAATAATAATAATTCTTCTAGGTTTATGTTTGAATTAACTCCTTTGCTGTGTCATATGGGTGCCATGGTTGTTTCTCCCCAAAGCAGGCTCACTGTGTACTGTTATCAGCTTGTCTGAGTATGATGAGAGAGAACACATTCATGCACATATTACATAAGTTGATTTATTATTTATAAAGGCATCAAAGAAGATGAGAGGTCTAAAATTCAATGTGATGTGGTCACCTAAGGTTCAGAGAAGTTGCCTGGAAGGATGGAATTTTGACTGCATGTGCCCCACTTGCAACACAGTTAAGAGACTCCAGAAAATAGCCCAGCCCAGGTTTTACAGCCCAGGATCCCCTGACTCACTGAGCAAAGTGTTGAGACATTGTATTTCCCGTGAAGACTCTAAGTCTGGGCTGTTCTACCATTCTCTCCTGATTTCAGAATGCTGCATTCCCAGCACATTCTACACTTATTCTTGAGAACTGCAAGTAAGAAAGAGGGTAGAACTGGGCCAGTCCAATACAACTTGGAGGATAGTTCTCAATCCTTAACAGTGAGGCATCAGGATATTTGTTGTGATAGAAACATGGGCAGCAGCAGTACAGAAATTTCAGTGTCCTAGTGGCCCATCTGCTATTAGGTTGCTGGACCAGAGCATGACACATGACTGCTTTTCTCTTCTATGAAAACTGCTTCAGACGACCTTTTAATTCTCATGCAAAGGAGCAGCATTTGATTTATCGTTAGTGTGGGCAATCTGTGTGGTTAAAGAAAACAGTTCAGGAGTCCATCAACTGACACTGAAGACCACCCAATCCTCCAGTGAATGCCATTCAATCTTGCTGGTGTTAACAACATACAGTAAGGTCATTTTGACTAAGGCCATCTAGGTTGCAAGGTTAGGCCTTTGGCATGCTGATCAGTAGTGCTAAAAGAAGCCCATACACTAGATGGAGGTTCTGCAATGAAAGAGGCTAATGTCAAATGCTTCTTCCCCTTTTCTTGACTCATCGTGCCTGGACCATGAGGCACCATGGATGTGCACCTCATCAGAAGAATGCACATAAAAGCAGCAGCACAAGAAACACTCAAGGCTACTAGTCTTGCACAAGTCATCTTGTTAGACAATTAGGTGACATGCTTAATTCTCCCCAGCATGGGGACATTCCTCCTTTCTGCAACTTCACACACACAAAATCCCTGGTGCTGTCCCAAGTGTACAGTAATAATGTTCACATGGCTACTCCAAGCATCCAGTGATGGTAAGCAAACGAGATGCAGCTACCACAGAGCAATAGTCTGACTTTCGATAATCAGGAATGAAGAACCCAGTGGTGAAGGTGCTGGGTCACTGCCTCAATGTGGGGTACCTTGGAAACTGCCTGCCAAACACAGGTCAAGGTGGAACATACCTCCTGCTGGGGAATGGCCAGTTAACCAATCACATCTAGGAGTTGAGAGTTTTACTGTGGGACGAGGTGGCAAATGCTGATAATGCAAAGTGCTGTGTAGACCAAAGTGAAAGTCCATCATCAATTGCTGGTTCTAATTTGGGTGATTTCTGTTACATTATGGAACCAGTTAGACAAAAGCAGGTAGTTAAAGCTGAAAAGATATCATCAGTCATTGTTGGTTCATTCTGTTGGTAATGCCAGTTGTTTCCACAGTCTCACTGGTGACAGAAGAACTACGACCCTAAGGCTACTGGGAAAAACACGTGACACCCATGACTGTACAGATAAGATTGAGAGCAGTTATCAGTTAGATATACTCATAGACAAAAGAGGGAGGGTACTGTCAATGAGGCTGATCCACACAGGACTTGCACTGGCGAGCAGATAGAACAAACAGGGTGTAAGGGGAATGCTCTGTAGTATCTAGAACATGAGATGCTTCTTGGTTCTCATGAGGATGCAAGTGGTTTGCTTAAATGAATATGTGGAATGGTAGGCAACTGAAATATGTTAGACTACAGACTGGTGAGAACAAAATAGTATAATGCCATATCCTGTAATACACAATTTATTGTAGTGCTAATTACATATAATATAAACTAGTTATGCAAAATTCATACTAACTTACAAAACTGTACTATACTACATATTATATAGCTATGTATACACATATAAGTATACATGTAGACATTCTATATATACTAGATGATGCTATACTATATGGTATACTAGGGCACACCAATTTGACTATAAATCCAAAAGGCCCCAACAATACACTAGAAAATTGAATGTATCAATATGGATTGAGTGTTTCTTATCTGAAATACTTGGGAACGGAAGTGCTTTGGATTTCAGACTTTAAAAATTTTTGGAATATTTGCAGAAAACTTTCTGGATGAGCATCCCTAATCCAAAAATCAAAATCCTCTAATGAGCATTTCTGTTGAGCATAAGGCTGGTGCTCAGTTTTTGACTTTGGAGCATTTCAGATTTGGTAGTTGGAATCTGGGCTTTACAGACGTTCAACCTGTAGATAAAATACTTATATTCCATGATGAAGACAGATTTCACCCCAATGACCGTATTTGTATCTGAAAGCCAGTTAATGTGATAGACTATTAATACAATGCCAGAAACCACAAATCATCTCAATAGATGCAGAAAAAAACATGTGATAAGAGTTCAATACTCCTTGACCATGAAACAATAAATAAAAAACACAAGAAAACTTCCTGAGCCTGTGTGAGAATATTTCTGAAAAATCCACAATATGCTTGATGGTAAGACTGAATGCTTTCACACTCAGATTAGACAAGCACACTGTCCAATCACAGTTCTCTCTTCTTAATTCAAAGTAAAAAGTAGGCCAGGTATGGTAGCTCATGTCAGTACCCCCAACATGTGGAGAGGCTGAGGCAGGAGGACAGCTTGAGGCCAGGAATTCAAGACCAGCCTAGACAATACAGCGAGATCCCATCTCTGTAAAAAATTTTAAAAATTATATAATTAGCTGGGCATGGTGACATGTGTCTGTAGCTCCAGCTACATAGGAGGCTAAGGTGGGAGAATCACTTGAGCCCAGGAGTTTGCAGCTGCAGTGAGCTATGACTATACCACTACACTTCAGCTTGGCTGACAGAGTGAGATCCTCTCTAAAAATAGAACATTTTTTAAAAAAGTGAACTATGCAAATAACAGCCAATAATGACAAAGAATAAAGGAAAGAAAATGAAAATAATACTGTACATGAGACTATATAAACTTCACATACATGCAAATTAATAACAATTCTTTATTAGCAAAGAAAATAGAAGAAAATCTTTATAACAAAAAAGTAGCTTTCCCATAAAAAGGCAGAATAAATATATAGATATATATATACACACGCACATATATATAAAATGGGGGAGGAATAACCAAAACTTGCCACATAAGATCAGTAAGAAATTTCCAACAATTAACAAGAACTCATTTTTCAATGGTCCATTAATCAGAGAACAATTAAAACAACCACATGGAAATTAAAATTGCCAACTATCAGAAATACATTTCAACTCAGTCTAGGGATCCAATACATTTTTAAATAAATAGACAAAAATTATGTTAACTGATGAGAAACAAAACAAAACACAGCCTATTAAGCTCATGTACGATGGCTTATAAAGTATCTATGAAATTGTCAGCTCCATGATTCCTTGCAAAAAATTGAAAATCTAAAGTATAGACACCTTCTTTAACAATGAATCACTGATAAAAATATATTTGTAAGTGACTGGGAAAATTAAGTGCTTTAACACATTTTTGGTATTTTATGAGGTTCTTTCCCAGGATGAGTTCTTCTAAGTTTTAGAAGGGAACTAGGAAAATTGCAACATTCTAATCTTCCTTACATGTGTTGGATTTCTCTCTATTTTAAATTTAAAAAAAATTAAAAACTCTGTCGCCCAGGCTGGAGTGCAGTGGCACGATCTCGGCTCACAGAAACTTCTGCCTCCCTGATTCAAGTGATTCTCCTACCTTAGCCTCCTGAGTAGCTGGGACTACAGGCGCGCGTCACCACGCCTGGCTAAGTTTTGTATTTTTAGTAGAGATGGGGTTTCATCATGTTGGTCAGGCTGATCTCGAACTCCTGACCTCGTGATGTGCCCACCTCGGCCTCCCAAAGTGCTGGGATTACAGGCGTGAGCCACTGAGCCCGGCCTGAGTTTTTAATTTTTTCACGTGCGCTAATGAAACTAGAGTAAATGAAAGCTTTAACACACTTCTTACATTCACAGAGGTGTTTTATTGTTGTTGTTGTTGTTTTTTTTTTACCACATATAAGCTCTTTTATGCTTTCGAAGGGAACTGGAACAACTGAAGGCTTTACCACATTTCTTACATTCATAGGGTTTTTCTCCGGTATGAGTCCTTTCATGGCTTCGAAGGGCACTGGAAGAAGTAAACGACTTACCACATTCCTTACATCCATAAGGTTTCACTCCAGTGTGAGTTCTTTCATGCTCGCATAGGTTACTAGAATATTTGAAGGCTTTGCCACACTGTTTACATTCATAGGGCTTTTCTCCACTGTGAGTCCTTTCATGGACTCTGAGGACTCTGGAACATCTAAAGGCTTTGCCACATTTTATACATTCATAGGGTTTTTCTCCAGTATGCGTTCTTTCATGTATTCCCAAGTAAGTGGAACGACTGAAGGCTTTGCCACATTCTTTACATTCATAGGGTTTCTCTCCAGTGTGAGATCTTTCATGTTGGCGAAGAGAACTGGAAAAAGTGAATGATTTACCACATTTCTTACATGCATAGGGTTTCTCTCCAGTATGAGTTCTTTCATGTTCACGAAGATAACTTGAATAATTGAAGGCTTTATCACAATGTTTACATTTATATGTTTTCTCTCCAGTGTGAGTGCTCTGAGGCATTTGAAATACACTAGGAAAATCAAAAGGCTTCTCATACACTGGACCCTTATAAGGCCCATTACTAGTGTGTGTTACCATGTGTCTGTCAACACTGGTGACAGAGATAAAGGCTTTCCCACATTGTTTGCATTGATATAACTTCTCTGGACATTCCTCACACTCAAATAGTTTGTTTCCAGTGTGAGACAGGATGTGCCTATGAAGGGCTGAATGACATATGAAGACTTTTCCACACACACTGCATTCACATGGTTTTACTCCAGTAGAAACTTTCTTATTCAGATTCAAATTTGAATCCTGGCTGAAGGTTTCTCCATATTGACTGCCTTCTTTAATTTCAAACAATCTCTCTACCACATGACTGCTGTAAAAATGATAAACACATCATTAATGGTACATTTATTCATGGTTTACATTGCTACTAATACCAGGGAAAATGCAAGTTTCCTGCCATGTCTAAATTGTTTTAAAGTAAATAAATTAATTACTGTTTAAGACATGGGCCCCCCATAGCTATTATCTTTTTTTTTTTTTTCAGACGGAGTCTCGCTCTCTCCCCCTGGCTGGAGTGCAGTGGCACGATCTCGGCTCACTGCAAGCTCCGCCTCCCGGGTTCCTGCCATGCCATTCTCCTGCCTCAGCCTCCCAAGTAGCTGGGACTACAGGCACCCGCCACCGCGCCCGGCTAATTTTTTGTATTTTTAGTAGAGACGGGGTTTCACCGTGGTCTCGATCTCCTGACCTTGTGATCCGCCCGCCTCGGCCTCCCAAAGTGCTGGGATTACAGGCGTGAGCCACCGCGCCCGGCCCAGCTATTATCATTATTATCACAACTGTGATAGTCACATGTACAGTATTTTAGTGATGTTTCCAAGTAAAATATTCTGAAAATACTGAACATCCATGTTACATTCAGGTGTGTTTTTTGCTAAGACTTTTCTGGAAAAACAACAACAACAAAAAAAATTTCTAGTGGTTCTTATTTGTTTTGTCTGTTTATTATTATTATTATCATTATTATTATTATTATTTTTGAGACAGAATCTTGCTCTTGCTCTGTTGCCCAGGCTGGAGTGCAATGGCGTGATCTCAGCTCACTGCAACCTCTGTCTCCCGACTCCAAGCAATTCTCCTGCCTCAGCCTCCTGAGTAGCTGGAATTACAGGCACGCACCACCACACCCAGCTAATTTTTGTATTTTTAGTAGAGACGGGGTTTCATCATATTGGTTAGGCTGGTCTCGAACTCCTGACCTCACGATCCACCTGCCTCAACCTCCCAAAGTGCTGGGATTACAGGCGTGAGCCACCGCGCCCAGCTGTTTTGTCTGTTTTAAAAACTTATGACATGCTAAGATTCCCTCAAGGGGCATTTTTTGCTCTTGTGAATGCAAATTACCTTAGATTTCTCCCAGGATTTTTGAAGTCATCTTGGATATTCTGGTCTTCTGATTTGTTTCCTAAAATGTACATCCATAAGATTATTACAAATGATTAGAAACTTGAAAAATTGCTAGATTCAAGGTTCACTATACACTGTGACCATGTCTAATTTTTTTCACCAAAGTACTCCCTTTTCACATGCCAAATCAGGAAACATTCATGACAAAGAAACACTTGTTTTTTCTTTTCTTTCTTTCCTTCTTTTTTTTTTTTTTTGAGGCAGAGTCTTTCTTTGTTGGCCCGGCTGGAATGCAGTGGCTCAATCTCAGCTCACTGTAACCTCCACTTCCCGGGTTCCAGCAATTAACCTGTCTCAGCCTTCTAAGTAGCTGGGATTACAGGTGCTTGCTACCACGCCTGCTAATTTTTGTATTTTTTTAGTAGAGATGGGGTTTCGCCATGTTGGCCAGGCTGGTCTCGAACTCCCGACCTCAGGTGATCCGCCTACCTCGGCCTCCCAAAGTGCTGGGATTACAGGTGTGAGCCACCGCACCCAGCCAAAACACTTGTTTTCTAATCAACTACATGAAAAAGTGTTATTCTTACCTACGGAAGCCAGGTTCCTAAAGATTTCTTGCATCACATCTCTGTAGAGATTCTTCTGAGAAGGATCCAGCAAAGCCCACTCCTCCTGGGTAAAGGCCACAGCCACATCTTCAAATGACACTGAATCCTAGAATATCACACATATGCGGAGAGGAGGATGGCTTAGACAGACATGAAGAATCTATATTCATCTCATAAAATCGTAACATAATTCTGTAGACTTCAAACATTTCTTCCATGACTTGGTCATCAGAACTTTACTCTCTGTCTGCACTTACTGCTTCCCACTCAACATTCTTCATGCTAAAATGAACTATTCAGAAAGTCAATAGCACAGTGGAAACACCTTTCTCATTGGTAGGTGGAGGGAATAAACTGTGCCGTAAGAAATGAGGTCACCCCTAATTTCTACGTGTAGATTTTATCTTGAGGGCCTCTTATAAAAAAGTCATGCTATCTGTTGCGTATAACAGTTAGTGTTAAGTCTTAAGACTACATATCCTTAGAAATACCTGCTCACAAAGTCTGACCTTTTGGTGTGAGAAAATAAGATGTTTTTGAGGGATCTCATCACCCTATGTGAACAATATGTAAACAATCTTATGCAAACAATATATTTATTATTCGCTGAACTCCAGCTTTGTTTTGTTTCTGAAAGCCTACTACTTTACTCCATTCTTGTAGTGGTACCTAGGGTATCAGCTCTGGAAAACACTCTGAGCATTAAGTCTCTAACGAGCATTCTTGGTAAACAATATTTCTCATATGCTGTTATAACTTGTTAATTGGAGAAATGAGGCATCAACGTGATTATAATAAGAAAATATTTGGGCCGGGCACGGTGGCTCACGCCCGTAATCCCCGTACTTTGGGAGGCCGAAGCAGGCAGATCACGAGGTCAGGAGATCCAGACCATCCTGGCTAACATGGTGAAACCCCATCTCTACTAAAAATACAAAAAAATTAGCCGGGCGTGGTGGTGGCGCCTGTAGTCCCAGCTACTCGGGAGGCTGAGGCAGGAGAATGGCGTGAACCCGGGAGGTGGAGCTTGCAGTGAGCTGAGATCGCGCCCCTGCACTCCAGCCTGGGCAACAGAGCGAGACTCTGTCTCAAAAAAAAAAAAAAAAAAAAAAAAAAAGAAAATATTTGGAAGCTTGCAAGTAGTTTACTCCAGACCAAATTAAATCTAGTTGTAAATAAGACTGATAATTTATCTTTAATAACACAAAACAATTTTAAAATTTCTATCAGATAACAACAAAGTGCAATGGAGTAAGCAGAAAGATAGTACATGTGCTTAGAAGAAACTCAATGTCATCAAGATATCACCTCTTTCAAATAGCCTTAAAAAATTCCATCAATCCCCAAAACAGACACTTTATTAGCAACTGAAAACTACTTTTCCAAACCTAATAAAAAAAAGTCTAAGAATTGTTAAAGTCTTCCAAACAATAGGGCAATGGCTTCCTCACCATGTATCAGAAATTTTCAAACTATAATATTCAGGACGGCATAGTATTAACATGGAGATAAACAAATAGTCCAAAAAGGAAAAAAGTTTTAAATAAGCAGAAATTTTATATGTAAAGTTTATTGATGACAGAGCATTCCAGAACAGTGGAAGAAATCAAAAGCACTTTAGAGCAAACTGGTACTAACTGAAAAAGTACACTGCATTCCCCTCCATTCCATGAACAATAATCAATTTCTTTATTTCAAACGTGAAAGACAAAACTAAAATACTTGCAGACTTCAAAGGAAAATATGAGTATTTTTGGACAGAAAAATGGGCAGAATTCATTTAAATAGAAAAAAAATAAAGGAACTGACAAATTCACATATATTAATATTCAGGAAATTAAAAGGCAAAAAGCAGTGGGAAAAAACTGTAATACATGCTATATAAAAGAATTAGTATGAAGTGTAAAAATGAACATGATTGAAAAGTGAGAAAATAAGCAAAGCATACTTAAAAGAAGATGAAAGACCATCTATTTTTTAAAAAGTCAACTTCCTTGGTAATGAGAAAATAGAAAATAGGTGCCTGACATTTGAAATTGACTAGAAGAAAAAAATCAACTCCATGTGACGACGGCCATGGCAAACGGGTTACTCAGGAAGAAAGGAGGAGTCAACTGATACTCTCCGCTGCTCTAATTTGAATTTACCACAATGTGTAGCCCATTAATTTTTCTAAAATGTCCAGAGAATTTACTGTGCATCTGCACTTGGAAATGTGGCATAAAATTATAGGAGCATTATTTTTCCAAAAAAGCAAAAAAACAAACAAACAAACAAACAAAAAACTTGAAAAAGCCCGAACATCAGAATCATTAGAATGCACGGCTGAATTCAATGGTCCACAGCCTCAGGCACTAGCATGTGTGCAACATAATGACACAAGGAAATCACCAAATAAACCTTTTTGTTTTAATTCCATTCATACTCATTTACAGAAAGTTCCAGTAAAGCAAAATGGAACTGAAAAATTACAGATGATAAAAATGCAAAAAAATAGCCAAAGAATCACAACAGTGGTCAACTAAGAGACAAGTCCAGGTGAAACTATCAGAAAACTCTTAAGGACTGTACGGGGCCCAGTGAAGAATCAAAGTTGCTTCAACTATTATTACTAAAACTCCTGACAAATGTTTTACTCATCCTTACTATATTTCATAACAGAAAACTTAAAAATTAATTAAAATTTAAAAGAACGCAATTTTTCTGTTTCTTTGTCTTATAACATGGTGATCTGAGTTGTGATTTACAGATTTCACAGAAATAAGTAAATCGAGCAGCACAGCTCACAGTGCTAGCTGCTTAGTGAGCAGCTAAAGTACATACCAGATCCCAGGCGGCAGAGCCGATTAGCAAGTCATTGCAAGAGAAGACAGAACCACAGGGTGGTGGGCAATGTCTGAACATTCTGCTAGTGGTACTAAGTGCGATGGTCAAGTGCAGAGATGTGTTTGGAGAGGGTAGGAAATTATTACTCAGAAAATTGACCCTTGTGGATCCATCAGGTCAGGCCTTTCAAGATGGTTTGATACGGTTTGAATGAGGAAGAAAAGGAGCCAGGCCTGTGTTTTCTGTTGAAGGTAGGTGGAAAGCTAGGGTGAGAATTCAGTTTCAAGGTAAAAGATTTACATGGTTTCAATCTGCTGCCAAAACCCAGAGAGAGCACCCAGGCTTGTTTTCACCATATCCTGATGTGAGGTCAGAAGTAGAACAAAGAAAGTTTAGGATTAAAAGTTGACAGCAGTCAATTAAAAGAAAAAGATGGAGACAGACACTTCTGATTTCCAGTCAAGCAAGGCATAAAAGGCAATGGTCAAGCTTCCTGGGTTGAGTTCTGAGCTCCACGAAAATGTCTGACCCCACCAAGCTGCCTGAGCTATTTAAACGTTATTACCAGAGGCTCTTTCCCTATTCTCTGTACTGTAACTGGCTCAACTACAGCAGCGTGGTAAAGAATTACTCCCAACGCTGTGAATTTTCATTCACATTGAAAGATGACATTTACATTCGATACCAATCCTTCAACAACCAGAGTGATCTGGAAAAGGAGATGCAGAAAATGAATCCATACAAGATTGATATAGGCACAGTATATTCCCACAGACCCAATCAACACAACACAGTGAATCTGGGAGCTTTCCAGGCTCAGGAAAAAGAACTGGTGTTTGACACTGACATGACAGACTATGACAATGTGAGGAGATGCTGTAGTTCTGCAGATACATGTTCTAAGTGCTGTATCCTCATGACAACGGCCATATGCATCACTGACACAGCACTGAGGGAGGACTTTGGATTTAAGCATCGTCTCTGGGTATATTCTAGAAGTAGGGGGGTATATTGTTGGGTCTGTGATAAATCAGAAAACTGTCTTCGGTGGTACATTCTGGGATAGTTGAGTATTTGAGCCTTGTAAAGCATGGTCAAGATGTTAAAAAGAAAGTTCAACTAACTGAAAAATTCACCCTTTTGTCAGAAAAATCTATAAACATAATAAAAAAAAAACTTTGAAGACTATGCCTTGGTTAATCAAGATATTCTCAAAAATAACAAAAGCTGGGATAAGATTTTAGCCTTTGTTCCTCAAACAATTCAGGATGAACTTCAACAAAGCTTCCAAAAGTCTCACAATTCACTTCAGCACTGGGCGCACCAGCAGATATCAGAACAACATCAAAAATGAAAATGTGGACCTGGCTGGAGTGGGAGATTATGCTCCAGGACTGTTTCCACAATGGGGTATCAATGTCAGCAAAGAAATCAATCATTTACCGAAGAGCCCTTTTAGTGTTCATCCTAAAACAGGTCGCATTTCTGTGCCTACTGATTTGCAGAAAGTGGATCGGTTTGATCCACTTACTGTTCCAACCATAAGCCTCATCTGCCATGAACTGGATGCCTCTTCCACTAATAAAGAGGAAAAAAGGAGAATTAAGCTGAATCTGATATTAAACATAGAACCAGAGATTCTAAGACCAGTCTGGTACCTTATGTGACAGTTTTTGAACAATTTCTTGAAAACCTGGGTAAACCCTGAAAAAGAAAACTTCTTAAGAAGAGTGATTTACAAAAAGATTTCAGAAGACAATGCTCCTCAAACCAATGTGGGTATCTTCTGCCTTCAACCAAGGATCAAATGCTCCAAGAGCCATTTAACAAATACAGCAGAACTACGTATGTGTCTTAATGCTCAAAGTAAATTTTCCTTTGCTTGAGAAATAATTTATGTTGAAAAGATTTCCTGAGACCACCAAAGGAAAGTGTCAAGGTTCATGGAAGGAGCAATAAAAGGAGAAATAATTGGGGAAAAAAACCAAAACAACCCAAAAACCAAAGGCAACATTCGGGCTATTATTAAAGAGTCTTTAACAGATGGTGGTAAGGTAGCGCAGAAAATGGAGCACCTACACACTGCTGGTGGGAATGCAAATTAGTTCAGCCATTGTGAAAAGCGGTTTGAAGGTTTCTCAAAAAACTTAAAACAGAACTACCATTTGACCCAGCAATCCCATTACTGGATACAGACCCAAAGGAATATAAGTTGTTCTACCAAGAAGACACATGCACTAGTATGTCCATCACAGCACTATTCACAATGTCAAAGACACACAATCAATCTAAATGCCCATCAATAGTGGACTGGATTTTTTAAAAAGTGGTACATATACACCATGGAATACTATGCAGCTATAAGAAATTATATCATGTCCTTTGCATAAACATGGCTACAGCTGGAGGCCATTATCATAAACAAATTAACGTATTAACAGAAAACCAAATACCACATGTTCTCATTTATAAATGGAAGCTAACTGTTGAGTATACATGGACACAAAGATGGGAGCAATAGACACTGGGGCCTACCTGAGAGGGAGAATGGGAGGAAAGTGAGAGTCAAAAAACTACCTATCAGGCACTATGCTCACTATCTATGTGACAAAATCATTTGTGCAGCAAAACAGAAACATGAAATTTACTCATGTAATAAATCTGCATATGTACCCCCAGAACACAAAAGTTAAAAAAAAAGCAACATTCACATTCACAATAAAAGGCAAATAAATTTAACTAAACAACTCTAAGATTAACCATTAAAGAACTGAGTTCCCAGTAAAAACTACCAAGCAAAATATAGAGAGACCGAGAGGCACATCCAGAGAATCAACACTTAGTTGATGAGAAAACTGTAAGAATCCTCTGCGAGTAGCAGTACATGTATAGGAAAAACCAAACTGAAATTGGTGAGCTGCTCAAGTTCGAGACATCTCCTGGGTGCCCAGGCTTAGGGATCCCCACTAATGTATGAGTTTTACATCCAGAAACATTACCAGTTGATATGGTTTGGTTGTGTGTTTCCTTCAAATCTCATGTTTAAATGTGACCTCCAATGTTGGAGGTGGGCCTAGGGGAAGGCATTTGGGTCATGGAGGCAGACATCTCATAAATGACTCAGTGCTGTCCTTGAAGTAATGAGTTCTCTGTTGGTTCACAGGAGAGCCGGGTATTTAAAAGAGGCTGGAACTTCCTCCTCCTCTCTCTTCCTCCCTCTCTCACCATGTGGCTTGCCTGTTCCCCCTCTGCCTTCCCTCTGAGGCATCACCAGAAGCCAAGCAGCAGATGGTGCCACGCTTGTGCCGCCTGCAGAACCGTAAGTCAAATAAACCTATTTTCTTTAAAACTACCCCATCTTAGGAATTACTTTATACCAACGGAAAAATGGAATAATACAGAAAATTGGCACTGCGGAGTGAGGTGTTGCTATAAAGATACCTGAAAATGTGAAAGCAGCTTTGTAACTGCGTAACAGGCAGAAGCTGGAAGACCTTCAAGGGCTCAGAAAAAGACAGGGAGATAAGGGAAGTTAGAACTTTTTAGAGAGTGATTCAATGATTGAAAGCAAAATGTTGACAGAAATATGGATAGTGAAAGCCAGGCCAATGAGGCCTTAGACGGAACTGAGAAAGTCTTGGGGAGCTTGAGCAAAGGTCACCCATGTTACACCCCAGCAAAGACTGGGCTGCATTGTGTCCATGGCCTAAGGATTTGCAGGAGGTTTAATTTAGGAGTAATAACTTAAGAGTCTCCAGAAGCAGACATTCCTAAGCAGCAAAGGATTCAAGAGGTGGTATGGTTGCTTCTTTGCTCCCACAATCAGAAGTGATTTAAAGTTGAAACGTGATTAAAAGAGAAGCAGAGCATACAAGTTTGGAAAATGTGCAACCTGGCCCTGTGGTGAAGGAATCCAAGCAGCCTGTGGAGCAGCCTGTGGAGCAATGACTTGGAAGACAAGAGTTGCACAACTAAAGGGGAACCAGGTACCAGCAGCCATGGCACTAAGAAAGACCTGTGATGCATTTCAGGAAACTCTGTGGTGGCCCCTCTCGCCACAGGCCCAGGGGCCTAAAAGGAAAAAGTCTGGGGTACCAGGTCGAAGGCATCACTGCCCTGTGCAGCCTTAGGACACTGTTCCTTGCATTCCAGTAGCTCTGGTTCCAGCTTTGGCTAAAAAGGCCCCATATACCACTTGGGCCACGGCTCCGGAGGGCACCAAGCCATAAGCCTTGGCGGCTTCCACTTAGTGTTAAGTCTGCAGGTGCATAAAATGCAAGAGGTTAAGGAGGCTTGGTAGCTTCACCTACATTTCAGATGTTATCAGGAATGTAGGTGCCCAGGTGCCCAGGCAGAAGCCTGACACAGGGGAGGAACCCCCATAGGCAGCCTCTACTAAGGCAGTGCCAAGAGAAACGTGAGGATGAAGCCCCCACACAGAGTCCCCACCATGGCACTGCCTAGCGGAGCTGTGGAAACAGAGCTGCTGCCTTCCAGACCCCAGAATGGCACAGCCACAAGCAGCATGCACCTGAGCCTGGACACACTGCAAGCATTAGACTCTAATATGTCAGAAGTCACATGGGCTGCACCCAGCAAAGCCACAGGAGTGAGGATGCCCAAGGCTTTGGGAGCCCAATCCTTGCATCAATGTGCCCAGGATGTGCAACATGGAGTCAAGAGAGATTTATTTGGAGCTTTAAGGGTTAATGTCTGCCCTACTGGATTTCAGAGCCTGTTACCCTTTCTTTTGGCAAATCTCTCCCTTTTGGAATGGGAAGGTTTAGCCAATACCTGTGCCACCACTGTATCTTGGAAGTAAATAACTCTTTTTCTTTTTAATCTTACAGGCTCATTGGTGAAAGAAACTTTCCTTGAGTCTCAGATGAGAATTTGAACTTTTGAGTTGATGCTGGCAAGAGTTAAGACTTTGGGGAACAGGCTGGGTGCAGTGGCTTATGCCTGTAGTCCCAGCTACTTGGGAGGCTGAGGCAGGAGAATTACTTGAACCTGGGAGGCGGAGGTTGTAATGAGCCAAGATCGCACCATCGCACTCCAGCCTTGGGGGACAAGAGCAAAACTCTGCCTCAGAGAAAAAAGAAAAGAAAAGAAAAAAAAGACTTTGGGGAACTATTAAAAAGGGATGAGTTTTGCAAAGTGAGAAGACATAAGATTTGGGGTGCAAGGGGTGAAATTCGGTTTAGATGCATGTGTCCATGAAGTCTTGCTTTGAAATGTAACCTTCAGTGTTGGAGGAGGGCCTGGGGGAGGTGTTTGTGTCATGGGGGTTGAACCTTCATGAATGGCTTGATGCTGTTTTCATGGTACTGAGTGAATTCTCACTCTACTAGTTCACATGGGAGCTGGTTGTTTAAAACAGCCTGGAATCTCCTTCGCTCTCTCAGCATGTGACATACATGCCCCCTCTGCTTTTGGCCATTAAGTAAAAGCTTCCTGAGGCCTCACCACAAACCAAGCAGATGCTGGTGCCACACATGTACAGTCTGCAGAACTGTGAGCCAAATAAACCTCTTTTCTTTATAAATGACCCAGTCTCAGGTTTTCCTTTATAGTAATGCAAAACAGACTAATACACCAGTGAAGATCACAGAAAAATCAGTCTCAGATTCCAGAAGGAGGAGAAAGTAGACATTTTTATTCACGCCCAAATAATTATCTTCTTAATATTTCTGCATGCAAAATAAACAATTTCTCAAAGGCCTAACCAAATGAAATTTTACCAGAGCTAAACATGCTGTGGTAAGAGAAATACCCATCCTCCTATCACCTCTATTTAACATGGTAAAGAAGGTGCTACCAGGAAATCAGTTAGAAAAACAAATTCCAGAATTTACAAAGCAGATATAGACAGTACTCAGACATGCACCGCAACTGCACATACAGGTGGGGACACACACACACAGATACACAAGCTCACTAACCCTCAGAGGCAATGGCCCAAAGTCACCAATGGATTCTAAGAGAGACACAACCAGCTCAGACCTCTGATCTCTTCACCACCTTTCCCTCTCTTTTTAGCAAGACCACCATCTGAATTATTTTGTATGTTACTTGTATCTTTCCTCTCCTGTTTCCTAGAATGTCAGCCTCAAGTGGACAGGGATGTTTATTGAGTTTGATTCACTGTCACATTTATTAAAAGGTCTGTTACACAGCAAGACATTAATACTTGATAAATCATGGCTCTCAAACATACAAATACACATACACACTGCTTTTACAAAGATCTTATAATCAGCTCACTCTCACTTAAGTTTCACAAAGTGAATTGTTCTCAACTCCATTCATGCCATAGAGAAGATATCTCCTAGAAGCCAAACCAATTCCAAAAGGTTTACTCAAATGAGTTAAAAATATAGATCCACATGGTAAACCCTGTCTTTACTAAAAAAGATATAAAATTAGCCGGGAGTGGTGGCGGGTGCCTGTAATCCCAGCTACTTGGGAGGCTGAGGCAGTAGAATCGCTTGAACCCGGGAGGCGGAGGTTGCAGTGAGCTGAGATCACGCCATTGTACTCCAGCCTGGGCACCAGGGCGAGACTCCATCTCAAAATATACATATAAAATATAAATAAATAAATATGTTCACACAAAAACCTTCACAAGGACATTTATGGCACCATTATTTGTAATTTTCAGAAGCTGGCAACAACCAAGATGATGTGATTCACCAAAGTCAGAGGTAAAACATACACAAAACTAAATTCCGGCCGGGCGCGGTGGCTCACGCCTGTAATCCCAGCACTTTGGGAGGCCGAGGTGGGCGGATCAAGAGGTCAGGAGATTGAGATCATCCTGGCTCACACGGTGAAACCCCAAACCCCGTCTCTATAAAAACATTAGCCAGGCGTCGTGGCGTGCACCTGTAGTCCCAGCTACTCTGGAGGCTGAAGCAGGAGAATTGCTTGAACTCGGGAGGTAGAGGTTGCAGTGAACCGAGATCGCACCACCATACTCCAGCCTGGGCGACATAGACTCCGTCTCAAAAAAAAAAAAAAAAAAAAAAAAAAACAAATTCCACTTCTATACTTGAAATATATGAAAATTCGAGTAAAGGAAACAAATCATTTACAATAGTACATAAAGAATAAATATACAGAAATAAACTTAAAAGAAGTAGTACAAAACTACTACTCTAAAAACGACAAACCTTGTTGAAAAAGCTGACGATCTAAATGAATGGAAACTCATCCCATGTTCATAGCTCAGTAGGCTTAGTATTATTAAGATGGTTATACTCCCCAGAACACTCCATGTATTTAACACAATCCCTGTCAGAGCTCCAGGCAACTACTTTGTAAAAATTGAAAACTTGATGCTCAAGTTCATATGGAATTGCAAAGGACTCAGAATACCACAACAATCTTGTAAAAAAGCAAAGTATGACAACTCACACTTTACAATTTCAAAACTGCTTCAAAGTAACACTAAACAAGATAGACTGTTGAAATTGCACAAAGAAAATCATATAAATCAATGAAATACATCAGAGAGTCTAGTGAGAAAGAAGGCAGCAAAATGACAGAGCAAGCATAGCCAAACACCTGTCCCTCCCCAAAATATTTAAACAACAGGCAGAATTGTTAAAAACCTCTCAAAACTCTTAAAAGCCATCAAAGGCTTTGTAGCAAACATGCAAATATAGAATACAACACAAAAACAAAAAGCAAAAAACCACAATGCCAAAAGCAGGAAAGCCTGATCAAGATTTTCCTTTTCCTTGCTCCAATCCCTCCCCAATGTGGTGCCAGTCTTGAAGACAAAATCACAAGTTTGCAGTGTGGAACCTTGGTCGTTGGTTTTACAGGGAGTAGAGATGAAATATACAAATTACTGCATGGTTATGATCCAATTTGGCTGGAGGCTGCCAAATCTCTAAAACAAGACTCTCTTCTCTGTTCCAAGTAAGGCAGAAAGCAATCTGTGTGAAAAACCGGAAAGAATTACGTAAACAAAAAGTATGCTGCCACCTGAAACAACAGACTGTGCCTGACACATACAATAGACCACCTACAACCCAGGAAAAAGCTGGAGTAAAAATTTCTTTCAGAGAGTAGAGTACTAAAAAGCACAGGTATACTAGGGAATTCAGGAAACTGTGTGTCTGCCCAGAAGAACACATAATTTTTAGAAAAGACCTGAGAAAACCTTATTTTTAGCACCAGATAATCTTTCTTTTGTGCTCTGTTTTTAACTTCAGTAGGTTTTGGGGGAGCAGGTGGTGTTTGGCTACATGGGTAAGTTCTTTTGTGGTAATTTCTGACATTTTAGTATGCCCATCAACCAAGCAGCATACACTGTACCCAATGTGCAGTCTTTTATCCCTAACTCCCACCCATTCTTTCCCCTGAGATCCCAGAGTCCATTACATCATTCTTTTTTTTTCCTGAGACGGAGTCTCGCTCTGTCGCCCAGGCTGGAGTGCAGTGGCGCAATCTCGGCTCACTGCAAGCTCCGTCTCCCGGGTTCATGTCATTCTCCTGCCTCCGCCTCCCGAGTAGCTGGGACTACAGGTGCCCGCCACCACGTCCACCTAATTTTTTGTATTTTTAGTAAAGACAGGGTTTCACCGAGTTAGCCAGGATGGTCTCGACCTACTGACCTCGTGATCTGCCCACCTCGGCCTCCCAAAGTGCTGGGATTACAGGTGTGAGCAACTGCGCCCGGCCAATTCTTTTTTTTTTTTTAGACAGGGTCTCACTATGTTGCCCAGGCTGAAGTGCAATGGTGCAATTACAGCTCACTGCAGCCTGGAACTCTGAGGCTCAAGTGATCCTCCCACCTGAGCCTCCCAAGTAGCTGAGACCACAGCTCCACATCACCACGCCTGGCTGGTTTTTTTTTAAGTTCAGGCAGTGCCTCGTAACGTTGCCCAGGCTGGTCTCAAACTTCTGAACTCAAGTGATCCACCCACATCAGCCTCCCAAAGTGCTGAGATTACAGTGGTGAGCCACTGTGCCTAACCTTATTATTTCAAATAAAAATTAATATATACTTAAAAAAAGAAACCACAAGCCGGGCTCGGTGGCTCACGCCTGTCATCCCAGCACTTTGGGAGGCCGAGGCAGGAGGATCACCTGAGGTCAGGAATTCGAGACCAGTCTGGCCAACATGGCGAAACCCCGTCTCTACTAAAAATACAAAAAAATTAGCCTGGTGTGGTGGTGCATGCCTGTAATCCCAGCTAGTCAGGTGGCTGAGGCATGAGAATTGCTTGAACGTGGGAGTCGGAGGTGGTGGTGAGCCAAGATTGTGCCATTACACTCCAGCCTGGACAACGAGAACAAAACTCCATCTCAAAAAAATATATATATATAATATATAGTATATATTATATATTACTTATAAAATATAACATATATAAAGTATATATTATATATTATACAAAATATGGTATGTATTTATAATTATATAAATATATACTATATATAAAGAAATCACACAAAAATATCTTTTCAGCACAATATTTATGGTATATTAATAGTAACATTAAGCTACTAAAAACTCAAGAGGTAAAACTATGCAGCCATAAAAAAAGAGCAAAATTCTGATTCATGATAAATAGACAGTTAATCCACAAAGAATAAGAAAAAACAATCAGACCCGTGGTCACATCTCTGAGCAGAAGTTAGAAAAGATCAGAACACCAGAACTGCACAAGGTCTGTTTATTCACCTGGAGAGTGAGCCCATGACTTTATGGGTGTTTGTTTTTTTTTTTTTTTTTTTTTGAGACAGAGTTTCGCTCTGTCACCCAGGCTGGAGTGCAGTGGCGCGATCTTGGCTCACTGCAAGCTCCACCTCCTGGGTTCACGCCATTCTCCTGCCTCAGCCTCCTGAGCAGCTGGGACTACAGGCGCCCACCACATGCCCGGGTAATTTTTTGTATTTTTAGTAGAGACGGGGTTTCACCATGTTAGCCAAGATGGTCTCGATCTCCTGACCTCATGATCCGCCTGCCTCGGCCTCCCAAAGTGCTGGGATTATAAGCGTGAGCCACCGCCGCGCCCGGCCTGTTTTTTTTTTTTTTTTTTGAGACGGAGTCTCGCTCTGTCGCCCAGGCTGGAGTGCAGTGGCCGGATCTCAGCTCACTGCAAGCTCCGCCTCCCGGGTTCCCACCATTCTCCTGCCTCAGCCTCCCGAGTAGCTGGGACTACAGGCGCCCCCACCTCGCCCGGCTAGTTTTTTGTATTTTTTTTAGTAGAGACGGGGTTTCACCATGTTAGCCAGGATGGTCTCAATCTACTGACCTCGTGATCCGCCCATCTCGGCCTCCCAAAGTTCTGGGATTACAGGCTTGAGCCACCGCGCCCCGCCGAGTCCATGACTTTACAATTTATTCCAAGAATTATCTATGATTTTTTCAAGTCATATCACTCAATTCACTCGTTTTCAATCAAGAGAATCAAAATCTCACATTCAAATCATGGAATAAAATTCTTAAATACTTGCCCAAACTGGAATTATGTCCCAGCAAGATTTTATAAAGACGAACCCCATGCTCAGTAGGTTAAATATGTTCCAAGCTTGGGGACCACTCTCAAAGTGGAGATACAGCCCAAGGTGGTTCATTCCTAGGGAATGAGTGAAGGAAGCCTGAGCGATCGGAATTTAATTCTGGGTGCTCCATACCCATTTATCCCCTGCAGGTGAGGAAATGCTCTCTTCTCCAGGTCTCAATTCTCACCAGTGACCACACACTCTCCCAGAGTCGGGTGAAGACTCTGATCTGTGAGTCTTCTGAATTTTTTTTCTGAAGCCAAAATTTTTTTCTGGAACCAAATGTGTGGACTTCGCTGAACACCAACCAATTCTCCAACACCTACTAACTGTCCAACAATTAAATTCTGACACCACTCAGAGTCAACGCGTACCCCACAAGCTCACAGATCAGTGCCACAACACTGCCCACAGTGCACATGCCAGTGGCAAGCCCTAGGGGCCCATCTATCCTTCTGAGCAATTGCTTGTAAGTCAGAGGTTCCCATCACCCCTTCCTCAAGTTTGATAATGTGAAAAAAAACTATGCTCAAAACTCAGCAAAAACAAGTTACTGATGTTTACCAGTTTATTATAAAAGATGTGACTCAGGAACAACTCAATGGAACAGCTATAGAGGACAAGGGAATGTAGCAGGTGAAGATGGGGTGAGTAGGTAATCCTGTTAAATATCTGCAACTTAAAAAACAAACAACAACAAAAACATTCTTTGTGTTCTCCAGGAACAGCTTAGTGAAAACAAACACCTTCTCATTATGACTTAGATGATGCTTCCTTTACGTATAATAAAGCCAGAAACAGACAATTTTTTTTTTTTGCCTCTTAACTAATTAGCTGACTAAATTTGTCTTCAGTGGTCAGAACAAAATACTTGTTAACCAAATTTTACTTAAGTTTCCCTCCTTCCCTCAGGCCCCTGAACTCTGATACACCCTCAGTCTGAGTCAACATACAACCCTGTTTTATTCCTCTCCTGTGAACAGGCTGACAGGCTGACCTCAGGGTGAAATGTTCTCTGATCTAGAATCCATCTGGCCCTCTTCTTCTCCGCTTTTTTTCTAATCTAGTTTGCTCCTTCCTAAGAAAGCCCTTTTTTGCCTAATCTTTAACATGCTTGCCGCTGTTATACGTGGTTTTTCCTCATTGCGATACTTCAGAACAAACTCCCTTCTCATATAATTCTGAATTTACTTTATTGCAGCAGTTCACCACCTTTCTGGCATCAGGGACCAGTTTCATAGAAGACAGTTTTTCCACAGATGGTGGGGATAGTTTCAGGACCACACTGTTCTACCTCAGATCATCAGGCATTAGATTCTCATAAGGAGCACACAACCCAGATCCCTCCCATGCACAGCTCACAATAGGGTTCATGCTCCTCTGAGACTCTAATGCCACCACTGATCTGACAGGGGAAGCAGCTCAGGTGGTAATGTTTGCTCACCTGCTGCTCACCTCCTGCTGCATGGCCTGGATCCTAACAGGCCACCGACTGGTACTGGTCCATGGCCCAGGGGTTGGAGACCCCTGCTTTATTGAATAATGTCTAGAAAGAATGCCAGGACAATGAAAATTACACCCTTAAAAAGGGGATCCCATCTTTTCCATCCAGGCCCAACCACATCCACCTGTGAACACCAGATTTCCAGAACTCTGCAGCTTCTCTCAATATAACGAGCTCCTTTCATGGCTGGGGTGAGCAGGCTGGGACATCTGTAAAGGCAGGCTCCCAAGGAAGAACTGAGTAGGCCTTCCATGATCTTCTTTTTGCAGGCTTCAGATTGGCCTTCGCTGGCAGTCACTGAGCTCAAGCTTCTGTTTCTCAGTCAAGGTTATTTGGTTGGTTTAATTTTTCAAAAAATAATATTTGAAGAATCCAGAAAAATAACTCAAACTCAGAGTTCATGTTTATAGGAGGGGAGGAAATTGTGAGGCACTTACATTTAATACCTCAACTGGAAAAGCCAAAGTATCTATCCCTATCATACAATAAATATGTCATTTATTTATTATTTCCATGACAACAAATCATCTCCAGGAGTTGCCAAGTCCTATCCCATAAAACTTAGCATTAAACTCCAACTTCCAGATAACAAGACACAGAACAGGGTTGTCCACTGTTATAAATTCTCCACCCTGCAGAAAGGAGGGAGGTACTGATGTTTTGATAAGTATTCGTAATTCACCAATTTATCTACAACACTTGCTTGGGAAAACGTAATCATTTTTCTGCAGCCATAATGGAAAAGAGATTTTTCATGTTTTTCCCTGGTAACATTTTGATACAGTTTGGCTGTGTCCCACTCAAATCTCATCTTGAATTGTAACTCCCACCATTCCCACATGTGGGAGGAACCTGGTGGGAGGTAACTTAATCATGGGGGCAGGTCTTTCCCATGCAGTTCTTGTGATAGCGAAAGTTTCATGAGATCTGATGGTTTTAAAAACTGGAGTTTCCCTGCACAAGCTCGCTCTCTCTCTGCCTGTCACCATCCACGTGTAAGATGTGACTTGCTCCTCCTTGCCTTCCACATGATTGTGAGGCTTCCCCAGCCATGTGGAACAGTAAGTCCTTTAAATCTCTTTCTCTTATAAATTGCCCAGTCTCAGGTATGTCTTTATCAGCAGCATGAAAACAAACTAATACACATTCCCAAAGCAAAGCCCTAGAATTCCCTTTCAAATCTCCCTCAAAAAAGAACAGACTTGAGAAACTTACTACACTCACTCTTGGGAAGAAAAAGGTTAACAAGAATTTTTTTTTTTTTTTTGAGACGGAGTATCTCTCTGTTGCCCAGGCTGGAGTGCAGTGGCGTGATCTCGGCTCACTGCAAGCTCCACCTCCTGGGTTCACACCATTCTCCTGCCTCAGCCTCCCCAGTAGCTGGGACTACAGGCGCCCGCCACCTCGCCCGGCTAGTTTTTTGTATTTTTTAGTAGAGACGGGGTTTCCCCGTGTTAGCCAGGATGGTCTCGATCTCCTGACCTCGTGATCCGCCCGTCTTGGCCTCCCAAAGTGCTGGGATTACAGGCTTGAGCCACCGCGACCAGCAACAAGAATTTTTAACAAATGGAATATGAATAGATTTTTCTCCCACTGAAATCCACCTCTTTCTTGTCTCTTTGGAAATAATTTTTTTAAATCTTTCAAGCTCTATGAATAAAACATTTTAAAGTTAACGAAAAACTGAAACTGAACTAAGTGAATAAATCTTTTCAAGGCAATAAACTCGGAGAGGTCAGGCTGACAGAACATAGACATCTCCGGGTCAAGTGTCAAGTCGGGACACTTTATCACTTTAGATACCCTCACAGGCCCATTCTCCTCACAGAAATACTCAATGATCATCCTCCCAGGAGACACTGTACTGTGCCCCATTATGTGCTTGAATTTTTTTTGTTTTGTTTGAGACGGAGTCTTGCTCTGTCGCCCAGGCTGGAGTGCAGTGGCGTGATCTTGGCTCACTGCAAGCTCCACCTCCGGGGTTCACACCATCCTCCTGCCAGAGTAGCTGGGACTACAGGCGCTGCCACCACGCCTGGCTAATTTTTTGTATTTTTAGTAGAGACGGGGTTTCACCGTGTTAGCCAGGATGGTCTCGATCTCCTGGTCTGCCCACCTCGTGGTCTGTCCACCTCGGCCTCCCAAAGTGTTGGCATTACAGGTGTGAGCCACCGCACCTGGCCTGTGTGCCTGAATTTCTAAGCCCTTTTCTGCCTAAACTTTAACAGGCTTGCAGCCCTTTTTTTTTTTTTTTTTTTTTTTTTTTTGAGACAGAGTCTCGCTCTGTCGCCCGGGCTGGAGTGCAGTGGCCGGATCTCAGCTCACTGCAAGCTCCACCTCCCGGGTTCACGCCATTCTCCTGCCTCAGCCTCCCGGGTAGCTGGGACTACAGGCGCCTACCACCGCGCCCGGCTAATTTTTTGTATTTTTTAGTAGAGACGGGGATTCACCGTGTTAACCAGGATGGTCTCGATCTCCTGACCTCGTGATCCGCCCATCTCGGCCTCCCAAAGTGCTGGGATTACAGGCTTGAGCCACCGCGCCCGGCCGCTTGCAGCTCTTATACCTGGTGTTTTTCCCCCCATTGCAATACTTTAGAATAAACTCCCTTTTTTTCTTTTGAGACTGAGTCTCGCTCTGTCTCAAAGGCTGGAGTGCAGTGGCACCATCTCAGCTCATTGCAACCTCCACCTCCTGGCCTCAAGCGATTCTCCTGCCTCAGCATCCCAGGTAGCTGGGATTACAGGCATGCACCGCCAGACTGGGCTAATTTTTGTATTTTTAGTAGAGTCAGTGTTTTGCCACACTGGCAAGGCTGGTCTCCAACTCCTGACCTCAAGTGATCCACCCCCCTTGGCCTCCCAAAATGCTGAGATTACAGGCGTGGGTCACGTCCAGCCAACTCCCTTCTTACATAATTCTGATGATGGTGCTTTTCTGGTTCTTGCACTACCTCACTGGGGGAGGGGGGTGTTCCTTGTCCTTTGAGATAGTTTTTCTCCTTTTCCAAGTCCGAGAAAATCCAGAGGGCAGGAATCATTTCTAGCTTTTTCCCTTAATACCAGCGTCTGATTGGCTGCCTAACAACATGTCTCCAAGGAACGATGAAAACTGGGGTTGGAGGAAGAAAATCCTAATGCACCAGGGACTTGTGTTTTAAACGAAGAGTATACTAGGAGACGTCTCTCAGCTCCAGGGCACCCGGATGCTGCCTGGAGAGGCTCTACTCCCATATTTTAAACTGTCCTCTGGGAGGAGATGACCCAGGAGAAGGTATTCATTAGACACTCCAAGAGATCTGGCCGCTAAACAGAGGACCAAGAAAAGATATGAGGGTGCCTGAGGACATATCACCCTCTAACGTTTCCAAAGGGGAACTTCACCCCAAAGACAATCTGGTAAGATGTGCACACTCAAAAAAGATAAAACTAGGAGATGCACAAAGCCTTTTTTTTTTTTTTTTAAACAATTGTCAGGTGATTATTACTGCTTTCCACTCATATGTAACGTTCAGAAATATTTTACGAGTGAAAACAAATATTTTCAAAACGACTCACTACTCTGAAAAAAAAACAAAAAACACTGCATCTGTCTGAAACGTACAATAAAAGACAAATACTTGATAATGTTGCATTTGAATGTAGGAAAAGAATTGGGAATTTAGGATTTTACTACAAGCCCCAGAAGAGTTAGGCTGTGGAAACACGGTCGCTGATGTGAGATCCTGCTTGCCATACACTTAGAAATGTGGAGTTTATGTTAAAATAATTAAACACAGGTACCAGGGAGACTGAGGTGGGAGGATCGCTTCAGCCCGAGTGTGAGACTCCATCATATATATGTACATACACACATGAATGAGTAACCAACCAACCAAAACTAACTCATGCTTGTCTTGTAAATTAATAACTTAAAGGCAAACAAAACAGCCTTAAGCAACCACGAACCCACCAATTAACCTCTGATGACATAACCAGGAGATACCTGGCGCACAGTCTATGTGGGGTGACTACACAACTGTGCACAATCAACCGTTTAATTGGGTTTGCTTCTGGGTTCCTTACAAAAGCCCTTCCTTCCCCAAACCACAAACCACGCTGGGCGGCTTCCTAACTCACGACTCTCTGCTCAAATAAACTCTTTAATATCTTAACGGCGCCTCAGTTTTATTTCTAACAGGATAAAGGAGGTTTTGGAGACTTCACCGACCACAGCTCCTCCCACGCAGGAACCCCGAACCCCAAGTCGGGACTCTCCCCTGAGGACCCTCCCGTCGGCTCCGCACGCTCCGAGGGAGACGCGGGTCTGCAGGCGCAGAGCTGCCCAGAGAGGTTCCGGGGCGGGCCGAGGCGGCGGGGCAGGGACAAGCCAGGCGGCCCGGGGTCCGGCTGCGGGTCCAGCCCCCCATCCTGTGCCACTAAGGCCGCGAGGCGACAGCGGAAACTCGGGTCGGCACCGCGGGGAGGTCCGGGTTCGCCACAGCGCTTCCTGCCGGTTCCCGCTTCCCCCCTCGAGACACTGGCGGGGACACTCACCATTTCCCACTCTCCGGTGTCTCGGGTCTTCCCTAAGGACCTTCCAGGACCTGCAGGTCCCAGAGCCGCAGAGGCTGCCGCGGAACCACTTGGACCTCCCAGGGATAAGGGGAAGGAGCGGCGGAGACACACCGAGCTCGCCAGGGTCTCGCTGCCCAACACAAAAGCCCCGCCGGGGCCCGGAAGTTGCCCCCTCCTTTCGCCGCGCGCTTGAGAGAACGGTCACCTTCCCAGCGCCCGATTGGACAGGGCTTTAGGCCCCGCCCCTTCAGCCCTGAGTGACCGGAGCTGCCATCAGACAAAGCGCGGAGTGAGGCCGGTTCTTTCCGTGCGGTCCTTTTCCAAGGCGTGGATTCTGCCCAGTGCTGAGACCTGGCGCCCCCTGAGGGACTTTCCCATTCAACCTTGTACACAAGGTTATGTCCATTTATGAGTAGTAGTTGTGATATTTATGATTGGAAACACTATGATGACAATTATTCTGAAATTTCAGATTTCACAGCCTTCCTGACCTCTAATCTTTTGAGGAGGCAGCCTGAATTTTTTTTTTTTCTTGTTTCTAGTGGGATTAGAGGCAGCCTGAATTTTGAAAAGAGAACGTCCTCTCAGGTAGCAATGCCCAATAGAAATAAAATGTGAGCCACGTGTGTTCTAGTAGCAATAGAAAAGAAAAAAATACGTGAAATTGATTACAATGATTTATTTAACCAAATATAGCAAAAAATATTGTTTCAATCTATGATCGATGTTAAGCTCGCGCCTAATTGAAGAGACTTCCCAAACAGGTTAAGTGTGAGCAACAAGGTTAGTTTATTCACTCGGGTGCGAGCGGGCTGAGTCCGAAAAGAGGGTCAGCGGAGGGTCGTGGGATTGGAGTTAGTTTTATAGGTGAGGGGTCAGCAATGGAAAGTTACAGTTAGGGGCCGTTTATTGCGGGCAGGGGAAGAATGTCACAAGGTACATTGTCACAAGAGGGAGGGGTCACAGTGTCACTAGGCTGATCAGTTAGGGTAGTGCACGTCACAATGGTAGAATGCTGCGAGGTTGGCTAATCAGTTAAGACAGAAACTAGCCCTTTTTCTTCCTTTGTGGTTTTCCTGTTGTCCCAGACTTTCTGGCTCCAGGAGACCTTCTGGGTGTATACATGTGGGTCATGTATACATGGCTTGACCATGGCGCAGCCTGCTCAGAGGACCTTACAATCGATATAATATTATTATTATTATTTTTTTTTTTTTTTTGAGACGGAGTCTCGCTCTGTCGCCCAGGCTCTTTTTTTTTTTTTTGAGACGGAGTCTCGCTCTGTCGCCCAGGCTGGAGTGCAGTGGCGCGATCTCAGCTCACGGCAAGCTCCGCCTCCCGGGTTCCCGCCATTCTCCTGCCTCAGCCTCCCAAGTAGCTGAGACTACAGGCGCCCGCCACTTCGCCCGGCTAGTTTTTTGTATTTTTTAGTAGAGACAGGGTTTCACCGTGTTAGCCAGGATGGTCTCGATCTCCTGACCTCGTGATCTGCCTGTCTCGGCCTCCCAAAGTGCTAGGATTACAGGCTTGAGCCACCGCGCCCGGCCTTATAATATTATTAATGAAGTTAATTTGGGTGGGTGCTAAATCTTTCAGAATCACTCTCTGTATTAAGCTTCCGGCATGCTTCAATTCAGACTGCACATTTGGATACACGTGTCTGGTTTTACCACTTTATTTTAAGGTTGTTCGATGGGTCCAGGAATGTCTGCCTGTTCCTTTCATATAACTGTTCATTATTTATTGATTAGTATTTCTTAATTTCACTTATCTCAGGGAGAGTTGCCAAATAGTGGTTTTCTAGTTATTTTCTCTACAGGTATTAGTTCTCATTTTTCTATTAAAAATTGCGTTTTCTCATGAACTCTCTCCATTACATTAAAAACTAGTCTATTAGGAAAGGAAGACTAAAAGCTTGATTCTCCCTTTTATCAGTCGTCATAATAATGACGGTGTGACCTCAGCAAACAAAAAAAATGTGAGCGATATTTTTTCTAACCTTATTTTTTGTGTATTTAATGAGATTCCATACACTGCAGTCTATATCTATTTTTTTGAGCTCAAATTATCCCCCCTCCCTTTTTTTTTTTTGAGACTGAATCTCACTCTGTTGCCCAGGCTGGAGTGCAGTGGTGCGATCTCGGCTCACTGCAACCTCTGCCCCCCGGATTCAAGCGATTCTCGTGCCCAACCTCCTGAGTAGCTGGGATTACAGGCACCCACCACGACGCCTGGCTAAATTTGTATTTTTAGTAGAGACAGGGTTTCACCATGTTGGCCAGGCTGGTCTGGAACTCCTGACCTCAGGTGATCCACCCACCTTGGCCTCCCAAAGTGCTGGGATTATAGGCGTGAGCCACCGCGCCCGACCAAATTGTCCCATCTTAAGTGAGGGACTCTATACGTTGCCTCCTTTGTTCTTGTATGGTATGTTTTGAGAGCTTTCTTATTTTCTGGAGCAGACGGAAATTGTGTGCTTCCCTTTTTCTGTTATATAAGTTGCAAAGAGATGCCCATTTGGCATTTTCCTTGTTACTTGGCTTATGGCGTTTCCTAACACGCACAATATTCTGGTTTTATGTTGTATCTTTATCAATTTTTTAAATTAATATTTCTTGGTTTGAGTCATAAGCCCGATTTATCCTCACAGCTTGTAGAAGTATTTATCAATGTTTTCTTCTGTTTTTATGTTTTCTTTTTTGTTTTTTTTTTGAGACGGAGTCTCCCTCTGTCGCCCAGGCTGGAGTGCCGTGGCGTGGATCTCAGCTCACTGTAAGCTCCGCCTCCCGGAATCACGCCATTCTCCTGCCTAAGCCTCCCAAAGAGCTAGTGAGAGGTGAAGCTGTCTGGGTTTCTGGGTCAGGTGGGGACTTGGAGAACTTTTGTGTCTAGCTAAAGGATTGTAAATGCACCAATCAGCGCTCTTTAAAATGGACCATCCCCACTCTGTAAAATGGACCAATCAGCTCTCTGTAAAATGAACCAATCAGCAGGATGTGGGTGGGGCCAAATAAAGGAATAAAAGCAGGGTGCCCGAGCCAGCTGGGACAACCCGCTGGGGTCCCCTTCCACCCTGAGGAGGGTTTGTTCTTTCTGTTCTTTTGCTCTTCATAATAAATCTTGCAGCTGCTCACTCTTTGGGTCCCCGCTGCCTTTATGAGCTGTAACACTCACCGTGAAGGTTTGCAGCTTCACTCCTGAAGTCAGCGAAACCACGAAGCCACCAGAAGGAAGAAACTCTGGACATGTCCGAACATCAGAAGGAACAAACCCTGGACACACCATCTTTAAGAACTGTAACACTCACTGGGAGGGTTTGCAGCTTCATTCTTGAAGTCAGTGAGACCAAGAACCCACCAATTCCAGAGACACTGGCACTACAGGCGCCCGCCACCACGCCCAGCTAGTTTTTTGTATTTTTAGTAGAGACGGGGTTTCACCATGTTAGCCAGGATGGTCTTGATCTCCTGACCTCGTGATACTCCCGCCTCAGCCTCCCAAAGTGCTGAGATTACAGGTGTGAGCCACTGGGCTGGGCCCATTTTTTTTTTTTATCATTTAGATTTTTCTTTCATTTATTCCTTATCTTACTATAGCTTGTGAAGAGTGAATTAATTTTCATCTTTTTATGGGCATGTTCGGTTGCCAAACACAAAGTATTAATAAAGGCTCTGTGGATTTTATTGTATAATATCTCTTATGCATTTTGGTATATTTCTGATTTTTCTACTGCCCTGGTCTGTTCACCTAGTTTTGGCACAACATCGCACTGCTTTAAGATCATAATGTATTTTAATGTTTTACAGAACCAGAAACCTTCACTGTGTTTCGTTTTGGCTATTCTTATATGTTTGCTCTTTCATATACACTTTGCAAAATTGTTCCTAGCTTTAAAAAATGATAAATCAAATGCAATGTTGACGTTAGCTTAAAAATAAGTAGCCTGTAGTATGTTTTCCATGAGTATGAAAAAGACTTTGCTATCTTTGAAAAAAAAAATCCATCAATTACTATTGTAGATGGTTTTAAATTAACAGCAACACATGCTAAATTCTGCTAGACATTTTTGCATATGCAGACATGATCAAGGGACTGTTCTATTTATCTCTATAAAAATGATGAACTTTATCAGTTGACTTCCAAATATTTAATCACTCTAGAATTCTAGGTATAAATTGCATTTTGTCATGTTGTTTTTAATAATAAATTGGAATGTGCTAGTATTTTATCTTACATATATCTGTGTGTAGGCAGAAATGAGATTTTTCTGTATTATTCTATTTTGTGCAACATTTGGAAATTTTGGGTACCAATGTTCCGTTTGATCTTCATAACCTATTTGGAGGTAATACTTCCATTGCAATATTCTTAAATTGAGTTAGAAGCATTGATTTATGTGTTATTTGAAAAGACTGTAGAATCTCCCTGTTAAACTACTTGATCCCGGAACTTTATTTGTGAGCACTTCTTTTATAAACTTCTCTACTCCTGTGGATATTATTCTGTTTAGACTTATAAACAGGGGTCTATATTGGGAAGAACTATATATGTTTTTCGCCAGAAAAATTCCATATCATTTTGCTTTCCAAATCAATGTGCGTTAAGTTGTACTAATTATTATTTAATGATTTTAATATAAATTTATGACAGCATAGTCAGTCTTCTACATCTAATCCACTGATGCAGTCTTCTTCATTCTTCTTAGTTTCTTCATGTCACCTTCTTTTTCTTTTATTTATTTTTATTTTTGAGACAGGGTCTCACTTTGTCACCCAGGCTGGAGGGCAGTGGTGTGATCTCAGCTCACTGTAGCTTCGACCTCCCCCGGATCAGCTGATCCTCCCATCTCAACCTTCCAAGTAGCTGGGACAGCAGGAACATGCCATCACATATGGCTAATTTTTGTATTTTTTGTAGAGACAAGGTTTCGCCATTTTGTCCAGGCTGGTCTCAAACTCCTGGACTCAAGCGATCTGCCTACCTTGGTCTCCCAAAGTGCTGAGATTACGGGTGTTAGCCACTGCACCTGGCCTACATAGTTTCTTGAGTTCAATGCCCACCAGGATTTGATACTCCCAAATCATATCTCTTACTCTATCATTTTTCAGCTTACACGCACACACACACACCCCTTTCTTTTTGAAGTACACTCTTAAGTTCCTGTTGGTAACCAAATTATTCAGTGTTTACTCTTTTGAAACTGTATTCACAGTTTTTTGGGGTTTTTTTTGTTAAAGGCGTGTTAGGTAGGTAAGTATTCACTTCTTGCTTACATGACAATTTCTCCCAGGTCTGTTAATATTTATTTCATTATTTTTGGCTCTCTTCAAGCTGTGGAAGTTTTGCTGTCATTTCGGTAAATTATCTCTTTTTTTTTTCCTCTGATTTTTAGTGTTTTCCTTCTCTTTGGTGTTATGCACCTTGACTATTACTTCTTTTAAGTAATTTTTTATTTTTCTTTTTTTTGACACATTGCATTTCTGAATTCAAGGATTTATGTCTGATGTTCAATTTTAAAAACTTATCACCAACTTTTTGAGTACTTACTTGAATTATTTTAATATAGTCTAGAAGAACAATTAGATTTGTTTTATTCCCTCTCATTTCACTTCTATGTTTAATTATGTTTGTATTTTATATTTTTTCTCCTTCTACTATATTTATTTTGCTCAATATACCAGTTCTCACCAGCTCAGAATAATTTAACATTTAACCCATATGTTGCATATTAAGCATATTAATTACATTTTCAATTATTTACTTCATATTTAGCTCTTTTCCAAATATGGCTTGTCAAGCTTCAAGTTTCTTGTTCTTTGCACATTATTATATTTTTTCTATTTCCCTCATTGTATTGAAAAACATTTTAAATGTAAGTTCTATAGCTGTAACATAAGTTTTTTTTTTTGTTTTTTTTTTTTTTTTTGAGACAGAGTCTCGCTCTGTCGCCCAGGCTGGAGTGCAGTGGCACAATCTCGGCTCACTGCAAGCTCCGCCTCCCGGGTTCACGCCGTTCTCCTGCCTCAGCCTCCCGAGTAGCTGGGACTACAGGCGCCCGCCACTGCGCCCGGCTAATTTTTTGTATTTTTAGTAGAAACGGGGTTTCACCGTGGTCTCGATCTCCTGACCTTGTGATCCGCCCGCCTCGGCCTCCCAAAGTGCTGGGATTACAGGCGTGAGCCACCGCGCCCGGCAACTGTAACATAAGTTGTAATTTAGATCTCCCGTATGGGCACAATCACTTTCAAAATGTCTGCAGTCGGGTTATGTATTTTTCCATTTGCCCTATGGGATTGGGCAATCCACATGGATGTGGTATATGTGTGATCACCAATATGTAGAAGAAACGCTTCTTCTTCTTCTTTTTTTTTTTTTTTTTTTGCATTTTTAAATTATACTTTAAGTTCTGGGGTACATGTGCAGAACATGCAGTTTTTGTTACATAGGTATACACATGCCATGGTGGTTTGCTGCACCCATCAACCTGTCATCTACATTAGGTATTTATTTCTCCTAATGCTATCCCTCCCCTAGCCCCCCATCCCCTGACAGGCCCTGGTGTGTAATGTTCCCCTTCCTGCATCCATGTGTTCTCACTGTTCAACTCCCACTTATGAGTGAGAACATGTGGTCTTTGGTTTTCTGTTCTTGTGTTAGTTTGCTGAGAATGATGGTTTCCAGCTTCATCCATGTCCCTGCAAAGGACATGAACTCATCCTTTTTTATGGCTGCATAGTATTCCATGGTGTATATGTGCCACATTTTCTTTATCCAGTCTACCATTGATAGGCATTTGGGTTGGTTCCAAGTCTAACATTACAACAGAATACTACTGAGTGATACAAAGGAACAAAAACAACTGAAGAGCATGGCCTAGATGAGCCTCATGAATTCGCTGAGTGAGACAGCTGGACATAGTATCTTTTGTAGGATTTCAGGCAAAGTAAACCTGTGGTAAGACAAAAGAAAAATAAAAAATCAGGACAGAGGCAGTTCTGTGAAGAATGTCAGTGTTAGTTTAATGGGAATAGCATTAAATTCAAAAATTGCTTTGGGCAGTGTGGCCATTTTAATTACATTGATTCTTCTTATCCATAAGCATGGAATATTTTTCCATTTGTTTGTGTCATCTCTGGTTTCTTTAGCAGTGGTTTGTAGTTCTCCTTGTAAAGATCTTTCACCTCCCTAGTAAGCTGTATTCCTGGGTATTTTATTTTTTGTGGCAATTGTGAATGGTGTTCATTTATGATTTTGCCCTCAGTTTAACTGTTGTTGGTATATAGAAATACTAGACATTTTTGTCATTGATTTTGTATCCTGAGACTTTGCTGAAGTTGCTTATCAGCTTAAGAAGCTTTTGGGCTGAGACCATGGGGTTTTCTAGATACAGGATCATGTTATCTGCAAACAGGGTAGTATGACCTCTTCTCTTCCTATTTGAATGCCCTTTATTTCTCTCACTTGCCTGATTGCCCTGACCAGAACTTCCAATAACTATATTAAATAGGAGTGGTGAGAGAGAGCATCCTTGTCTTGTGTCAATTTTAAAGGGGAATGCTTCCAACTTTTGTTTATTAAGTATGATGTTTTCTGTGGATTGGTCATATATGGCTCTTATGATTTTGAGGTATGTTCCTTCAATACCTAATTAATTAAGAGTTCTTAACATGAAGAGATGTTGAATTTTATCAAAAGCCTTTTCTGCATCTATTGAGATGATCATGTGGTTTTTTTCTTTAGTTCTGTTTATGCAATGAATCACATTTATTGACTTGTGTACGTCGAACCAAGCTTGCATGCCAGGGATGAAGCCTGCTTGATCGTGGTGAATAAGATTTTTGATGTGCTACTAGATTCAGTTTGCCAGTATTTTGTTGAAGATTTTTGCATGGATGTTCATCAAGGATATTGGCCTCAAGTTTTCTTTTTTTGTTGTTGTATCTCTGCCAGGACTTGGTATTAAAATTTGTATTGAGGCCGGGCGCGGTGGCTCAAGCCTGTAATCCCAGCACTTTGGGAGGCCGAGACAGGCAGATCACGAGGTCAGGAGATCGAGACCATCCTGGTTAACACGGTGAAACCCCGTCTCTACTAAAAAATACAAAAAACTAGCCGGCCGAGGTGGCGGACGCCTGTAGTCCCAGCTACTCGGGAGGCGGAGGCAGGAGAATGGCGTGAACCCGGGAGGCGGAGCTTGCAGTGAGCTGAGATCCGGCCACTGCACTCCAGCCTGGGTGACAGCGCGAGACTCCGTCTCAAAAAAAATAAAAAATAAAAAATAAAAAAATAAAATAAAATTTGTATTGAACCAAAAAAAGAGACAAAATAGCCAAGACAATCCTAAACAAAAAGAACGAAGCTAGAGGTCTTGTGGAACCTGACTTCAAACTATACTACAGGGCTACAGTAACCAAAACAGCATGGTACTAGTATAAGAACAGACACACAGACAAATGGAACAGAATAGAAGGCCCAGAAATAAGATCGCATGCCTACAACTATCTGATCTTGCACAAACCTGACAAAAATCAGCAATGGACTGGGTGCAGTGACTCATGCCTGTAATCCCAGCACTTTGGGAAGCTGAGGTGGGCAGAGCGCTTGAGGTAAGGAGCTCAAGACCAGCCTGGCCAACATGGCGAAACCCCCATCACTACTAAAAATACAAACATTAGCCAGACATGGTGGCAGGCACATATAATCCCAGCTACTTGGGAGGCTGAGGAAGGAGAATTGCTTGAACCTGGGAGGCAGAGGTTGCAGTGAGCCGAGATTGTGCCACTGCACTCCAGCCTGAGCAACAGAGTAAGACTTCATCTCAAAACAAACAAACAAATAAACAAACACCTGGAATAACTGTCTAGCCATATGCAGAGAATTAAAACTGGACCCCTTCCTCACACCATATACAAAAATTAACTCAAGCTAGATTAAAGACTTAAATGTAAAACCCAAAACTAAAAATCCTGGAAGACAACCTAGGCAATACCATTCAGGACATAGGCACGGGCTAAGATTTCACAACAAAGATGCCAAAAGCAATTGCAACAGAAGCAAAAATTGACAAATGGTATCTCATTAAACTAAAGAGATTCTGCACAATGAAAGAAACTAATAACAGAGTTAATAGCTAACTATTAACAACTAATAACAGAGTTAATAGCTAACTATTAACAGACAACCTATGGAATGGGAGAAAATTTTTGCAAACTATGCATCTGACAAAGGTCTAAGGAATAAAGAATTTTAGCAAATTTAAATAAGGAATTTAAGCAAATTTACAAGAAAAAAAAAAACCCCATTAAAAAGTTGGCAAAGGACATGTACAGACACTTTAAAAATTTTTAAGTTCCAGGATACATGTGCAGGATGTGTAGGCTTGTTACATATGTAAATGTGTGCCATGGTGATTTGCTGCACCTATCAACCCATCACCTAGGTATTAAGCCCAGCATACATTAGCTCTTTTCCCTAATGCTCTCCTTCCCTGAATCCCATCTCCTGACAGCCCCCAGTGTGTGTTGTTCCCCTCCCTGTGTCCATGTGTTTTCATCATTCAGCTTCAATTTGTAAGTGAGACCATGCAGTGTTTGGTTTTCTGTTCCTGCGTTAGTTTGCTATGATAATGGCTTCCAGCTTTATCCGTGTCCCTGCAAAGGACATTATCTCATTCCTTTTTATGGCTGCATAGTATTCCATAGTGTATATGTACCATATTTTCTTTATGCAGTCTATCATTGATGGGCAACCACCTGAGCCCTCCTGCCCTGTTGTACTCACACCTGCGATTGCTCCCCTCACCTGCATTCAATACCAAAGCCCTGGCCTCCTCACAGCTCCTGGAATCCAAAGAGCCCTGTGCCTCACTCCCCTCATCTGCAGCATGAGTGTCTCCCTCCCACCTCCAGCCTGGCACGCAGACCCTAGGGCCAGGGACCCAGAGCCATCTTGATGGCCCAGCCCCTCTTTCATCCTGAGGTGACCCAACCCTGGATTTGACCCCAGGGAGGTCATGCCCCAGGCCTCAGTCCCTCACCTGTCTGTGGAGGGCAGGGCTTGGGTGGGAAGTCGGCCTCACCCCCAGCCAGGCTATGTGCCTGGAATCTGGTCTCCCCTGTGTCTTAGCCTCATCCTCCCATCTTCCTTACCTCCCGAGGACGGAGCAGCTGCAGGGCAGGAGAGGATGCGTGTGGGCGGGGGCCCTGAGGCAGCCCATGCCCCGGTGCCTGCTGCTTCTCAGCTGGGGGAAGAGACTTTCACCCCAAGGGCTCAGTCTCTGACTCGCCCCAGGAGGACCCTAGGCGCCCCTCACAAGTGGGAATGGAGCACCTGGGGCAGTACCTCCTGGGGGTCCTCTCCTCTCTATCAATGACAAGCAAGACCTTCAGGGTAGGATCATGGCAGCCACACCTCCAGAGACCCCTTGGTTGCTCCTGGACCACACAGCTGCTCAGAGAACTTTAACCTCTGGCCCCCTGCACACAGCCCGGCATGACCCCTGCAGGCACTTGCCTGTCACTTGCACACAGAGGGCACAGTACACACAGCCTAGGGGAGCCGCTGCCAGCAGCTGTTGGCCTCAGCGTTCTCTCGAAGGCATTGAGCACCAGCAGCCACGGGGACCCCTTCAGAAAGCAGTTCAGGACACCAGCCCTGCCCCAACCTTGACCCAGACAGTGGGTGTCAGGGGACCACCTCAGGGTGGGTGGCAGCTCAGCTCTAAGGTATCCCTGCTGCCGAAGACCAACTGTTCCTGCTAGTTTGAATCTGGCCACAGGGTCTCTGTTGGTGAGACAGATGACCATGAGCCAGACACCCTGAAATCTAGCACGACAGAGCTCAACGCCCCATGAGAGGCACCAGAGCACGCAGACTTTGCAGACATACTAGCGAAGGCCACAGCAGGCCCTGAGTGAGGAACAATCTGACCAAGATTCTGGGATCCTGCCGCACAGCCCTTATACCAGGGACTGGAAACTGTTTCCCTAAAGAGCCAGGAGTCAGTATTTTCAGCTTTGCCAACTGATCTTTGCCTCAAGGATGCAACTCTGCCATGGCTGCACGACAGCAGCCTTCTGCAGACGACCTGTGAAGAGATGGGCATGACTGCACCCCCATAAATCTTTACTTATGGACATGGACACTTCTCAGTGTCATGAAGTGTTTTTTTTAATTTGTTCAACCATTTGGAAATGTAAAATCCATTCTTGATTCACGGGCCACAAGAGCAGGCAGGGACAGGCCGCCCCTTGCTGACCTCTGGAATGAGCTTAGAGAATGAAATGACAGGCTGGGCCAGTGCAGCCTCCTCACAGTGGATTCGCTGCAGGAGGGTCCTTCTTAGCAACCACTTCTCATCCTTCGTCTTGGATTCAAGTGCAGTTCAGGTAGAGAAAGAGAGAACAGAACTGGCCTCAGCAACAAGAAGGAAGGAGATGCAGGGTCAAGCAGCCGTGTGGATCGGTCACACTCAGCATTCACACCAAGCGGAGCACAGGCAGGACCAGCCCAGAGGGGCCGAAGTGGAGGCTCTCTGGGGTGGGGGACCTCTGAGTGGACAAGATTCTCTACCTAAAACTCATATAGAGGTTCTACACAGCAGTTGTTACAGAAAACACACACCAAGAAAAAGGCCAAAATAAAAATAAGACACCAAGTTTGGCCGACTGGGTCTTACAAGCCAGTAGGTAAGAAAGCCCAGGAGGGCCCACCAGAGGAGCTGGGGGTGGGTTCCTGCCTGCAGGGGGCCTGGGACACCCCATTCCCACAGAGGAGGACCCAAGCTTTGGGGAGGAAGCTGTCAGAGTCACCAGTGAGCTGATCACAGCTGGAGCCACAGAGCAGGTGAGGAGCCCTGGCCACGTCCCCGTGCGGGCTGAGAAGCTGGGGTGGGGGCACACCCCCAGGGGCCTATGCAAACAGTGGACCGCGGGCCCTCCTCCTGCCCAGAGGATGCTCAGCTTCCAAGGGACCACCAAGGCCTGGAACCCAGGGACACACCACCTGACCATGATGCCTAGGCCTCCTGGACCAGGCAATGTCCAGTACAGGCAGGCAGTCTGTGCTTGGTGCCAGGACGGGGTGGATGGTCCTGCTAGGCAGGCCTCCTTCTCCCTACCAGCTGGGCTGGTTGCACTGTAGTTTTAGTTCAGGCAACATATTGCTGCCCGCTTTGGCCACACCAGTCCCTGGCTCCCTGGCTGGGCTCAGTGCTGTCCAACCCACCTACACAGGCCCCACATACCCAGTGCCCACCAGGCTCCTGTCAGCCAGGAGGACCCATGCTCATCCTCTGAAGTATCCATGGGAGCCTGCATGCCACAGGGACCCACGGCTCAGGGCCAACCTCCATGGGGCCTCTTGGTTGTGGTGGCAGGGGCAGGGGGGAGTTGACCTCCAGCCCTCCCATCCTGGCCACTGTGTTTTGTGGGGATCATTCAGTCCTGGGAGCTTCCTGGGGACCCCAGAAGGAAGGGAACAGGGTGGCCATGGCAGCCTCAGCCCCAGGCTCTGGGCCCAAGTGCAACAGTCCTTTGATTCTGGTTTGATCTGGGCAGTAACAACAGGTCATGTCATTCGCACAAGGATTGGCTTCAGTATAATGCATCAAGGGACTATGGAGGACACAGATCAGCCTCCAGGCCAGTTACACCTGGTGGCTTAGCCAGTGCAGGCTGGGGAGTGGAAAAGCTGACCCTGACCTCCCCACCTACCCTGCCCTCCAGATGCCAGTAGCAGCCAGGGATCCCTGACTTCAGGCAGAGGCAGGCAGCACAGTTATTGCCTCCTTTGATCACATCCCACGGCCCACAGGGCCTGGAGAAACCTGGCAGGGGCTGAGTTGGGAGAATCAGGCAGGGGGATGCCAAGTGAAGAATGTGAGGGACTGGGTATGAGGGGCACCAAGGGCACAGGGTCTGCTTCCCCTGGGGAGGTGGCAGTGGGACATATACTAGCCAAGCCTGTGCAGGCCCCACCCTGCTGCCAGGCACATGTGGTGCCCATACCCACCCCAACGGCTGCAGGAAGGTTCTTCATCAACAAAAGGGGAGGACGCACCCACACCCACATAGGCATTGGTGCCCACATACATCAGAGAAGAAAATTCCTGCTTTGCCCAAGGTGTGGGGAAAGGGACAATGTCCCCTTCCTCCCCATGGTGGGTCCCAAATTACCTGCTCCTGCCAACACCCCACCCCCAACTCCACAAGCTGCTGACCTCCACAGTGCCATGCCACGTGCCAAGAACAGCTCAGCGGTACATCCCAAAGGGTGTATCCTGGATGCTATCCTGGAGCGGCTGTGCTGGGCAAGGGACACGTTTCTTCTAGTCACAGAGGTTTTCTTTCTTTACTACTCACCGGCCCTGTGCCTCGGTTTCCCCCACTGTGGCACAGTGTAAAAATCCCATCTTGAAGGCCAGGAACCCAGAAAGGTCACCACACCTGGTGAAATGGGGGGTGAAACTCCCTGCCTTGGACCTCTTGCTCCAGGACTGATATCCACTGGGGCATGGCCAGGCCAGCATCCTGGGGAGGGCTGCATTCCCTGCCTGGGGAACCTTGCTCCCAGTTAGGGATCGCTGGAGTTGAGGCTCCTAATGGATTGGGGGAGGCACAGGGGTAGAATGGAGGTAGCCCCATCATACGGGCCTGTGTAGACCCCAGAAAACAAGCATCGAGTTCAGACTCTTGTCTGAAGCTGGCCACCTGAAAGTATTTGGGCTTTGGGGTGTGATGAGGGCCTGGGGTCAGGGAACAAAGTTTTCTGGTTTGGACACGAGGAGGTTCTCTGCAGCTGTCTCAGGTACAGGATATGTTGCTAAGTATATGCTTTTAAAAACCCTAGGAGGAGGGGGCACCCAGAAGGGGCCCTGAAGCCGAGGGCAAGGTCCAGTCTTTCCACCTCCCCAGCTGAAGACAGGCTGGAGGACAATTCTCCAGAGTTTCACAACAAAGAAGAGAAAAAAGAAATCAAAAAGACCTGGAGGATAGGCAAGCTAATGAGGACTGACTGGGATTACCCTGCCTAATCCTCAAAGCAAGCCTTCCCTATCTGTCCTCTGGGCCAGGTGAGGAAACAGGTCACCGTAGGACATTCAGACCCTGAGCAGGCAGCTGGCAGCCTGGAGCCCAGGAGGTCCAAACATACTGCCCCAACCCCAGCCCTCAGCCAGGAGCGGCTCCGCCCACAGCTCATTCACTGGTAAATCAGGCTGACTGGGCTGCCTGCCCTTCCCCAATCCCCCTGGCTCACCAGGCCACAGCCTCCCTGCTCGTGCCTGCCAGACTGCGGACGGCAGTGCACGCCCCCTTCATTCTGGCTTCTCAGCTGCCCACCAGGCCACCCCTCTCTGCCAGGCCACCTGGAGCCTGGCAGTGTGCATGCGGGGTGGACAGCACCTGGAATACTTGGGCCGGCTTGGCTGGGGGCTGCGGTTCCTGTGCAGGGTGGAGTTAGCGCCCCATCCTATTCCCTAGCTCCATGGCCCCTCTGAGAAGACCCTCCACATACTGCCAGGCCTTGACCACCAGTAGCCCCACATCCAGGAGGCATCGACGTGTTCACCTCTGACTGGCAGTGGGCATGCAACCCTGGGGCAGACCCCTTAGAACCCCAGGTATGAGAGAGCTAGGTGAGGGCAAGGGTGGCATCAGAGTGAAGGGGGCCTGACCCTCCACACCTGTGGGTATTTCTCGAAAGGTGGAGACGAGAGACTGAGAAAAGAAATAAGACACAGAGACAAAGTCTAGAGGAAGAAAAGTGGGCCCAGGGACCTGCACTCAGCATACGGAGGACCCACACCAGCACTGGTCTCTGGAATTCCCTCAGTATTTATTGATCACTATCTCTACTATCTCGGCAAGGGGGATGTGGCAGGACTATAGGATAATGGTGGGGAGAGGGTCAGCAGGAAAACATGTGAGCAAAGGACTCTGTGTCATCAATAAGTTTAAGGAAAGGTGCTGTGCCTCGATGTGCACATCAGCCAGATTGATGTTTGACTTTACACCAACATCTCCGTGCAGTGTAGAGCAGTATTGCCGCCAGCACCTCTCGCCTCCAGCAGTGAGGCGGTTTTCTCCTATCTCAGTAAATACAATGTATGGTCAGGTTTTACCCCGAGACATTCCATTCCCAGCGATGAGCAGGAGACAGATGCCTTCCTCTTATATCAACTGCAAAAAGGCCTTCCTCTTCCACTAATCCTCCTCAGCACAGACCCTTTACGGGTGTCAGGCTGGGGGACGTACAGGTCTTTCCCTTCCCACGAGGCCGTATCTCAGGCTGCCTCAGTGGGGAGAAACCTCGAACAACACCCAGGCTTTCCTGGGCAGAGGTCCCTGAGGCTTTCCGCAGTGCACTGTGTCCCTGGGTACTCGAGACTGGAGAATGGCGATGACTTTTACCAAGCATACTGCCTGCAAACACATTTTTACTAAGGCACGTCCTGCACAGCCCTAAATCCATTAAACCTTGAGTCAATACAGCACATGCTTCTGCGAGCACAGGGCTGGGGCTAGGGTTACAGATTAACAGCATCTCAAGGCAGAAGAATTTTTCTTAGTACAGATCAAAATGGAGTTTCTTTTTTTTTTTTTTTTTTTTTTTAGACAGAGTCTCGCTCTGTCGCCCGGGCTGGAGTGCAGTGGCCGGATCTCAGCTCACTGCAAGCTCCGCCTCCTGGGTTCAGGCCATTCTCCCGCCTCAGCCTCCCGAGTAGCTGGGACCACAGGCGCCCGCCACCTCGCCCGGCTAATTTTTTGTATTTTTTAGTAGAGACGGGGTTTCACCGTGTTAGCCAGCATGGTCTCGATCTCCTGACCTCGTGATCCGCCCATCTCAGCCTCCCAAAGTGCTAGGATTACAGGCTTGAGCCACCGCGCCCAGCCCAAAATGGAGTTTCTTTATGTCTTCGTCTTTTGTCTTTCTACATAGACACAATAACAGTCTGATCTCTCTTTTCCACACAGAGAGTGTCACCACTGTATGTCAGCCACTGGGGGACAGGCTTCAGCTTACACCCACCTTCCGAATTCCACCCTCTCACCTTGGCAGAAGCTGGCCAGGAATTGGGGCCGATGGACAGGTGGGGTCTGCAGACGACACCGTGTTCAGGTCCCCATGACGGTCTCACACATGGGCGGTGGCCCTGCAGCTCCAGGTGCCACACACATGCCAGCCCCTGCTCGGGCCCTGATCTTTGAGGAGGGGGAGCAGCAGAACCCGGGCACTGACCCCACAGTGCCACTCACACCCACAGATGATTCTCCACACAGGCATCAGGTCTCGGTCCTGGCCACCTCCTCCTGCAGGGCCTCAGCTCTTTCCCAGGACTCACGTGGTCCTTCCTCACATGCGGCTCTGGTAGGATGCATTGCTCTGTACCCAGGGGCTCTGAGGTGACAATGGCCACGCTCGTGCAGAGTGCAAGGGCACAGGCTGGGTGCTCATTGTGGGGACCCTGACTGCAGCACTCCCAGACTATCCTCGGGCATGCTGGCCCCCAGGCTTAGCTAGGGCACCAGCGGTAGGAGTGCACGGCTCTGGACTCTGCAGGACAACTGTCACCATGTCTTTATGTTCTCCTGCTGGTGTCACTCTGTGCTTCTCATCTCCTGGTTGTAGGATTCAGGGCAGAGTCTCTGAACACCTCGTGGGAAACAGCAGAGTCCAGCAGAGGAGAGGAGAAAAGCCCAGCTGCAAAGTTAAAAAAATGGCAGGTGCGACATGGGCCCCCATTCAGATTCTGTATTTAAATGTGGTCTTCCGGAACATCTCATTGGACAATACTTCAAATATACATACATATATATATACATATATATGTATGTGTGTATATATATGTGTGTATATATATGTGTGTGTGTGTGTGTATATATATATATATATATTTTTTTTTTTTTTTTTTTGAGACAGAGTTTCCCTCTGTAGCCCACGCTGGAGTGCAGTGACATGATCTCGGCTCACTGCAACCTCTGCCTCCCGGGTCCCGGTTCAAGCAGTTCTCCTGCCTCAGCCTCCCGAATAGCTGAGATTACAGGCATGCACCACCATGCCCAGCTAATATTTGTATTTTTTTTTTCTTGAGACAGAGTCTTGCTTTGTCACCCATGCTGGAGTGCAGTGGCACGATCTCGACTCACTGCAATCTCCACCTCCTGGGTTCAAGTTATTCTCCTGCCTTGGCCTCCTGAGTAGCTGGGACTACAGGTGCCTGCCACTACGCCTGGCTAATTTTTGTATTTTTAGTAGAGATGGTGTTTCACCATGTTGGCCAGGCTGGTCTCAAACTCCTGACCTCGTGATCCACCCGCCTTGGCCTCCCAAAGTGGCTGGGATTATAGGTGTGAGCCATCTTGCCTGGCCAGTTTTTGTATTTTTTTTTTTTTTTTTTGAGACGGAGTCTCGCTCTGCTGCCCAGGCTGGAGTGCAGTGGCCGGATCTCAGCTCACTGCAAACTCCGCCTCCCGGGTTCCCGCCATTCTCGTGCCTCAGCCTCCCGAGTAGCTGGGACTACAGGCGCCCGCCACCGCGCCCGGCTAGTTTTTTGTATTTTTTAGTAGAGACGGGGTTTCACCGGGTTAGTCAGGATGGTCTCGATCTCCTGACCTCGTTATCCACCCGTCTCGGCCTCCCAAAGTGCTGGGATTACAGGCTTGAGCCACCGCGCCCGGCCTCAGTTTTTGTATTTTTAGTAGAGACGGGGTTTCGCCATGTTGGCCTGGCTGGTTTTGAACTCCTGACCTCATGATCTTCCTACTATGTCCCACTGTTTTTTTTGTTTTTTGTTTTTTTTTTGAGATGGAGTCTCACTCCGTCACCCAGGCTGGAGGGAGTGCAGTGGCGTGATCTTGGCTCACTGCAACCTCCACCTCCTGGGTTCGAGCAATTCTCCCGCCTCAGCCTCCTGAGTAGCTGGGACTACAAGCGCCTGCCACCACACCTGGCTAATTTTTGTATTTTTAGTAGAGATGAGGTTCCACTATGTTGGCCAGGCTGGTCTCGAACTCCTGACCTCGTGATCTGCCTGCATCAGCCCCCCAAAGTGCTGGGATTACAGGCAGGAGCCACCGTGTCCGGCCACTATGCCCTATTTCTACACAAGGTGATAAGCAAGACTGGGTGCTTCCTCTTTTGGTGCCAGCGGAAAAAGCAAACTACTACACAAGGCTCTTCTTCGGTACATGCATATACAAACTCTCACCCTGGCCCCAAACTAACCAGAACAAAAACCTAAGTTTCTTTTCTTACTCTCTCAGGCCACTTTTCGCCTGTTTGAGAGTCCTGCCCTGCTCTCCCCAAAGACCAATTATGGAAGTAATAAACACTTTCTATTATCTTGATGTATAATTAGCATCATTAATCTCAACATCTGGCTCATACTTGTGGCTGGGGGCCACCTGCCTCTGCAGATGACCATAACAGCTGTAGAAAGGTAGAATGGTGTAAACATTGCAATATACTTTGATTATTTTCAATTGACAAATCCTGCAAATCTTTTCATATCAATAAATGCTGCCCCTCATTTTTTAAGTGTGTATGAGGTCATTTATCCAATCCTTCTAAATAGACACTTGAATTATTTCTAACCTTTTGCTATCACAACTGTGAATTAAAACTCATACTGTCATATTACAGAACAATTGTTCCTTTCCACTTTTATAGTACTTGAAATATATTGAAAATGAAAAAATATACATATATACACACACACATACACAAAGCACACATGCACACGTACACATCTAAAAGATGGGTTTTATCACCCAGGCTGAAGTGCAGTGGTATGACCATATCTCACTGCAGCCTTGAACTCCTGGCTCAAGCAATCCTCCTGCCTCAGCCTCACGAGTAGCTAGGAGTGTAAGTGCGTACCACTATGTCTGGCTAATTTTTAAAAATTTTTGTAGAGACAGTGTCTCTCTATTTTGCCCAGGTTAGGCTCTAACACTTGGCTCCAAGCACCAAGCAATCCTGCCTAAGACTCCCAAAGTGGTGGGATTATAAGCATGAACCATGTGTCCAGTCTGAAAATAAAAATATATCAGAACTTCTGGAATGCAGTGGAAGTATTGCTTAGAAATTCACAATGTTGAATGCATACATTACAAACAAAATTACACACCCAATGATGTAATCTTCTACTTTAGGTCACTAAAGAAAAAAGAACATGGCTGGGCGCCGTGGCTCACGCCTGTAATCCCAGCACTTTGGGAGGCTGAGGCGGGTGGATCACGAGGTCAGGAGATCGAGACTATCCTGGCTAACATGGTGAAACCCCGTCTCTACTAAAAATACAGAAAACTAGCCGGGCGTGGTGGCGGGCACCTGTAGTCTCAGCTACTTGGGAGGCTGAGGCGGGAGAATGGCGTGAACCCGGGAGGCGGAGCTTGCAGTGAGCCGAGATCACGCCACTGCACTCCAGCCTGGGAGACACAGCGAGACTCCGTCTCAAAAAAAAAAAAAAAAAAAAAAAAAGAAAGTTGAGTAAACTGGGCTATGAAGTTTTGTTTCATCTGCCATATTCATCTGACCTCTCGCCAACCACCATTCAAGCATCTTGACAACTTTTTGCAGGGAAAACATTTACACAACCAGCAGGATGTAGAAAACGCTTTCCAAGAGCTCATCGAACCCTGAAAGCACGGAATAAACAAGTTTATTTCTCATTGGCAAAAATGTGTTCATTGTAATGGTTTCTTTTCTTTTTTTTTTTTTTTAGACAGAGTCTTACTCTGTCACCCAGGCCAGAGTGCAAAGGTGCGATCTCGGCTCACTGCAACCTCTGCCTCCTGGGTTCAAGTGATTCTCCTATCTCAGCTTCTTAAGTAGCTGGGATTGTAGGCACATGCCACTACGCCTGGCTAATTTTTGTATTTTTAGTAGAGACGGATTTCACCATGTTGGTCAGGCTGGTCTCAAACTCCTGACCTCCTGATCCACCCGCCTCAGCCTCCCAAAGTGCTGGGATTATCGGTGTGAGCCACTGCACCCAGCCCATTGTAATGGGTTCTATTTTGATTAATAAAGATGTGTTGCAGCCTAGTTATAAAAATTTAAAATTCATGGTCCAAAACAACAATTACTTTTGCACCAGCTTAATAAGAATTAAAAGAGGCCTTTATATTAGAGAGCCCATGGATGATAAAACAATAAAGAATATTACAATCTCCATAACCCACAAACTTGGTAAGTTAGACCAACTGGATGAAGTAAAAGACACAATCTATTAATACTAAAACACAGGAGAAATAGGTAATCTAAATATATTTATATCTATTAATAAAATGGAATCAATACCTAATAACCTTACAGAGAACTTATATATTCCGAAAATCTGACATTCTCTCATGTTATTCTAACTGGTGGGATTCGGGGATTTCCATTTTGATAAGCACATAGGTGATTCGCATACACATAATTTTAGAGCTCATTGGTCAGGAAAGCTATGTCCACTATAGGATACTGCAGAGCAATGCGTTATGGAGAATTTAGGCAAGATAGTATGATTTTCAGAGTTAAAGGAAGACAATCTGCTTTATGTACAGTAATTCCTCATAATATCATAGGGGATACCATATTTAAACTTTGGGGTATCCCCAGGTATAATGCTTATTTGAGCCACATGTGAATTTCAGACACAGAGGCTTCCCAACTTTGGTGGCTTTCAACAAATGTGGAAGTTAATTCACAACCTATTTTGTGGAGGCATAAAATTCAATGAACATTCATTTAACCTTTTATTTTAAATATTATTTTTGTAAACTTTGCATTTCCAATTAGGTGAAATTTTAAACGTGTTTCAGTTCTTATACTTTTTTTTTTTTTTTTTTCCTGAGACAGAGTCTTGCCCTATCACCCAGGCTGGAGTGCAGTGGCATGGTCTCGACTCACTGCAACCTCTGCCTCCCACATTCAAACGAGTCTCCTGCCTCAGCCTCCCAAGTAGCTGAGATTACAGGTGCCCGCCACCACGCCCGGCTAATTTTTGTATTTTTAGTAGAGATGTGGTTTCCCCATGTTGGCCAGGCTGGTCTTGAACCCCTGACCTGGTGATCTGCCCACCTCGGCCTCCCAAAGTGCTGGGATTACAGGCCTGAGCCACCACTCCCGGCCTCTCCACTCTTTTTAGGCGGAGGGGAGTAAGGGTTGCTTTAAGTTAGGAGGGACGCCCATGTACCCAACCCATTTGTGTAAATTTCTTCCTGCAGAGTTCTTCAAATCAGCATCACCATTGTTAAAGGCCTCCCACATGGTAATAATTGTGCTACAGGGTTTTATGAACATGAAGTTGGTATTTGGCTGAATGAACCTCTCTGCTGTGGCACAAGGGGGCCATAGGTGTTTTCACCAATTACGAAAGAGGGTTCGCTGTGCAACTTTTCTGAGTACAATGAGACCAAACACATTCATACATAAATCCCATGAAGTGAATTTATTACTTACAAATAGCAAACAAAAGACAACAGAAGTCTAGGATTCAATATGAACCGCTACCACAAGATCAGGAAGGCTACCCAGAGCAGATGGATGGAGCTTTGACTAACGCTTCACTTGCACTACAACTGAGGGACCCCAGAAAGCAGCCCACCTTGGGTTTTCTCCCAGGATGTGGTTTGCTGGACACAAACGTTAAAGGCTGTTCTGTTTCGAGCAGGGCCTATAACAGAGCCTGGGCTGTTCTGACCAATGGCACCTGATTATCAGGATATTGCCTTCCCAGCATACCATACGGTTATCTTGAGAACTACCAGTAAGAAAGGGAGGAAAATGGCCCTGCACCCTTAAACCTGAAGGATCAGGATATTTGCTGTGACAGAGGCACAGACAGTAGCGACAGAGTGTTCTTGTGAGCCATCTACTAGTTCTCTTGACCGGAGCGTGGCACCTGACTGCTTTTCTCTTCCCTTTCAATGGAAACTGTTTCAGAATATTTTGAGTTTCTACATCTATAGAGTTGTGGCACATGATCACTGGCAGTGTGGACTCTGCATGGTTAAAGGAAAGAGTTCGGGAGCCCATCAGCCCACATTGGAGGAGACCAGCTAATCCTCCAGAGAGTGCCACTCCAGCTTCCTGGGGTTAGCTCCACATGCAGTAAGGCCACTACAACTAAGGCCGTCAAGACTTGCAGTCCGAAGATGAGACTTCTGACATGCTGATAAGCAGCAGTGATAAGAAAAACCCACACACGGGCCAGGAATTTTTCAGTGAAAGCAGCTGAGATGCTTCTTCATATGCTTTGGCAGGGGCTAAGATCAAACTATTTCTTCCCATTTTCTTTACTCAGCTGTGCCTGAACCATGAGGCACCATAGATGTACACCTCATCAGGAGGGTGTATGGGACAGCAGCAAGGGGAGCAGCAGCACAAGAAACAAACAAGGCCACTACTTCTGCCTACATATTAACTATTGTCTCAGGAGTGTACAATAATTAACAATGTTCACACGGCTGCCCTACCCATACAGAGATGGTGACCAGAGTAGATGCAGTGACTACAGAGATACAGCCTGATTCTTGCTAATTAGGACTTAAGTGTCAGTTTATGTGCTGTCCTTTTGTGCATTAATAAGCCAGGGCCTCAAAACTGCCTGCTAAGCACAGGCCAAATGTCATGCTGGGGTGCAACTGAACATTCACGTCTAGGAGATGACAGCATTTTAGTGTGGGAGAAGATGAAAACACCTGAAGACCACAAAACACTGTGCAGACCAAAGGGAAGGCCCATCGTCAGCTCACGGTTCTGACCCAGGTGACTGCTGATGTGTTACGGAACCATCAGTCGACAGCAGGCAGGTCAAGCTGAGCAGGTGTCCTGCATGAGGGCTGGTCCATTCCATTTGTGCTGCCAATTGTTTCAATAGCGTCTCATGCACCCCACTGGTGAGGAAGGAATGAGCACCCTACGTTTACTGGCACCGTTAAACACATGACATCTATTACTAAACAGATAAGCTAAACATCAGTTATTAATTACGTATAGGAGGATGGTGTAAGCTCCCACAGGCCCAAACAGGGATGAACTTGGGAGCAGAGAGCGGTATAGCATTAAAAAAGTGACGATATTCCTTTTTTTTTTGAGACAGTGTCTTGCTCTGTCACCCAGGCTGGAGTGCAGCGGTGCGATCTCGGCTCACAGCAAGCTCTGCCTCCCGGGTTTATGCCATTCTCCTGCCTCGGCCTCCCGAGTAGCTGGGACTACAGGCGCTGCCACCACGCCCGGCTCATTTTTTGTATTTTTAGTAGAGACAGGGTTTCACTATGTTAGCCAGGATGGTCTCGATCTCCTGACCTTGTGATCCACCCGCCTCGGCCTCCCAAAGTGCTGGGATTACAGGCGTGAGCCCCGCGCCTGGCTGAGGATGCTCCTTTGTTCCTACAAGAGTATGTGATTGGTTTGTCTGTTGGCTGGTAGGGAACTGAATCACGTGACACTGACTGGTAAGACTGTAATACTGTAAAATACAATATACAAACTATCATACCATAATGGCGTAATACTATCTACTACAGCACCAAAGGCATCGATGAAAGGTCCAACGCTATCATCTGTGACTGAGAGACTTGATGCTTCCTCCCTCAGATTAGTGATAACATATTGTCCTATCACAGTTTTCTCTCCTTCATTCAAAGTGAACGATCCAAATAACAGAAATAATAAAGGGCCGGGCGCGGTGGCTCAAGCCTGTAATCCCAGCACTTTGGGAGGCCGAGACGGGTGGATCATGAGGTCAGGAGATCGAGACCATCCTGGCTAACACCGTGAAACCCCGTCTCTACTAAAAATACAAAAAAACTAGCCGGGCGAGGTGGCGGGCGCCTGTAGTCCCAGCTACTCCGGAGGCTGAGGCAGGAGAATGGCATAAACCCGGGAGGCGGAGCTTGCAGTGAGCTGAGATCCAGCCACTGTACTCCAGCCCGGGCTACAGAGCAAGACTCCGTCTCAAAAAAAAAAAAAAAAAAAAAAAAAAAAAAAAGAAATAATAAAGAATAAAGGGCAACAAATGCAAAGAACTCACGAGATGATACTCTATGGTAAACTTTATGTACTTAGGAATTAACACCAACTCATTATTAGCAAAAAGTAAACATCTCTACATCAGGAGTAGTTTTTCCTTTAATAAAAAAAGGTGAAATGTGTATAATGGACAAGGGATAATCAAAATTTGCCAAATGAGGCTAGTAAGAAAAATTCCAACAATTAACAATCAGTATTCACTGGTCCATTAATCACAGGACAACACATACAAATTAAACTTACCTGGCCAGGCGCGGAGGCTCACACCTGTAATCCCAGCACTTTGGGAGGCTGAGGTGGGCAAATCATGAGGTCAGGAGTCAAGACCAGCCTAGCCAACATGGTGAAACCCTGTCTCTACTAAAAATACAAAGAATTAGCTGGACGTAGTGGTGGGTGCCTGTAATCCCAGCTACTTGGGAGGCTGAGGCAGGAGAATCGCTTAAACCCAGGAGGCGGAAGTTGCAGTGAGCCAAGATTGCACCACGGCACTTCAGCCTGGGCAACAGAGTGAGACTCCACCTCAAAAAAAATAATAAAATAAAAAAATTAAACTTACCTACATATTAGGAAAACATCAAAATTCAACCATGAATTCAGCACATTATCAAATGAATAGACAAAAATTCTACCAACAAACTTAAGAAAATATTATTACCTATGAAATTCAAGTACTACTGCTTAAAGAGCATTTACAGAACTCTCACCTCAAGGTTTCCCTGCAAAATAAGGTGAAAAGCATACTCAAGACTCTTTGAGTCACTGATAAAAACAATATACTTGTAACTTGTGTAAGATTTCACACATTTTTTTCAAGCACTGCACGATAATTAATTTGCATCAGGCTTTCCAAATTAGAAAAGCTTCACTTATAGAACTCCTTTCCAGTGGGAGTTTTCACATGACTTTTCAAGTAAATGTTAAAACTGAAAATATTCTTGCAGTTTCTAAACTATTAGAGTTTTAATCCTGTGTACGTTCTTGTATTTACAAGGTCCAGCCAGCTACAGTGTGCATTTTCATATGTCCTTGAGTGGGTATGAGAGAAATGAAACATTCCCACATTCTGGACATTCATAGGGTTTTTCTCAGGAATGAGTTGATGTCTTCAAATGGAACTAACACAACTGAAGGCCTTACCATAAATTTAAATTCAAAAGGCTTTTCCCCACTCTGAGTCCTCCCAAATCTTCAAAAATAGGAAAATCTGAAGGCTTGACCACATTTCCTACATTCTTAAGGTTTCTCTGCAGTGTGAGCTCTTTCATGTTTATGAGGGAATGGGAAAGAGTAAATGTTACCACATTTCTTACATGCATGGGCCTTTTTTCTTTTTTTAGACGGAGTTTCACTCTGTTGCCAGGTTGGAATGCAGTTGCACAATCTCGGCTCACTGCAACCTCCGCCTCCCGGGTTCAAGTGATTCTCCTGCCTCAGCCTCCTGAGTAGCTGGGATTACAAGCATATGCTACCACACCCAGCTAATTTTTGTATTTTTAGTAGAGACGAGGTTTCACCATGTTGGCCAGGATGGTCTCGATCTCCTGACCTCGTGATCTGCAAGCAGAGGGCTTCCCCCCAACCCCCCATGGCTTTTTATGTCCTTGAAAAAGAACTAAGACAACTGAAATGTGCCACCATGCCCAGCAATGATTTTTTTGTTTTGTTTTGAGACGGAGTCTCGCTCTGTCGCCCAGGCTGGAGTGCAGTGGTGCAATCTCGGCCACTGCAAGCTCTGCCTCCCGGATTCACGCCATTCTCCTGCCTCAGCCTCCCGAGTAGCTGGTGTGAGCCACTGTGCCTGGCATTATTTTATTTGTTGTAGAGACAGGGTTTCACCATGTTGCCCAGGTTGTTTCACATTGTTTTAATCCAGGCTGGTTATGAACTCCTGGGCTCAAGCAATACACATACCTTGGCCTCCCAAAGTGCTGGGATTATAGGCTGAGTCACTACACCCAGCCTCTATATCATGACTTCTTTCATGGCGAGTAAGGTGACTGGAACGAGTGTAGGCTTTACCGCATCTCTTACATTCATAGGGTTTTTCTCCAGTATGAATTCTTTCGTGGAGGTGAAGGGAACTGAGGCGACTGAAGGCTTGGTCACATTGTTTACATTCATAGGGTTTCTCTCCAGTATGAGTACTTCTATGGTTACAAAGGGAACTCAAACGACTAAAGGCTTTGCCACACTGTTTACATTCATAGGGTCTCTCTCCAGTATGAATGCTTCCATGGTAACGAAGGGAAGTGGAACAGCTGAAGGCTTTATCACATTTGGTACATTTATAGGGTCTTTCTCCAGTGTGAGTCCTTTCATGTGTCTTAAAAGAACAAGAAAATCTGAATGTTTTTCCACATTCCTTACATTCGTAGGGTTTCTCTCCAGTGTGAGTTCGTTCATGTATTAGACAAGAACCGGAAACAGTGAACGCTTTACCACATTGTTTACATTTATAGGGTTTTTCTCCTGTGTGAGTTCTCTGATGTCTTTCAACTGAATTGAGAAAATAAAACGCTTTCCCACATATTGTACATTTATAAGCTGGATTTCCACTGTGCATTATCCTGTGTCTTCTAACACCTGGAACAGAAACGAAGAGTTTCCCACACTGGTCACATTTATATTGCTTCTCTCCATATGGTTTGTATCCTGAGTGAGCTAGGATGTGCCTATTAAGGAGGGAATGACGTACAAAGACTTTTCCACAAATACTGCATTCACATTGTTTTAATCCAGTAGAAATGTTCTCATTCAGATCAAGATTTGGAATTTGGCTGACAACTTCTCCACACTGACTACCTTCTTTGCTTTCACACAGTCTCTGTACCATATCATTTCTGTAAAAAAAATGACAAGCACATTATTATTGGTTGGTTTATTATTAACTTTCTACTTATTAATAGGTCTTGGACTTACACTGCTACCAATACCAGGGAAAATGCATTTTTTTTTTTTTTTGCCATGACTGAATTATTTGAAAGTAAATGACTACTGAAAACACAGCTACCACCTGCATGGCTATGACCAAAATAGTAACATTCATATACACAATTTTGTAGTACTATTTTCAAGTAAACTGTTTTCCAAACACTCACTGCTACACTGAAGTACGTTACATTTTGGGTGAAATTTTTCTAAAAAGAAATAAATTTCAAGCAACTCTTATTTGTTTTGATTGCTTGTTTTTAAGTTCATGACATGCTTAAGAGGACTTTTATTTCCTCTTCTCAGTGCAAATTACCTTATATCTTTCCCAGGTTTTTCGAAGTGATCCTCAATATTCTGGTCTTTCCATTTGTTTCCTAAAATGCAGACCCACAAAATTATCATGAATTATTACAAACTATAGAAACATTACTAGATTTGCCGGGCGCAGTGGCTCAAGACTGTAATCCCAGCACTTTGGGAGGCCAAGACGGGCGGATCATGAGGTCAGGAGATCGAGACCATCCTGGCTAACACTGTGAAACCCCGTCTCTACTAAAAAATACAAAAAACTAGCCGGGCGAGGTGGCGGCGCCTGTAGTCCCAGCTACTCGGGAGGCTGAGGCAGGAGAATGGCGTGAACCCGGGAGGTGGAGCTTGCAGTGAGCCGAGATCGCGCCACTGCACTCCAGCCTGGGAGACAGAGCGAGACTCCGTCTCAAAAAAAAAAAAAGAAACATTACTAGATTTAATGTTCATTGTACACAGTGCCCATGCCTGATTTCTTCACCAAATCATTCCCTTGCCACATTCCAAATCACAAATAGCACTGATGATAGGGAAATACTTCTGTAATTAAGTGAAATGTGTTGTCATTCTCACCTACAGAAGCCAGGTTCCTGCAGGTTTCCTGCATCACCTCTCTGTAGAGATTCTTCTGAGAAGAATCTAGCAAAGCCCATTCCTCCTGGGTAAAGTTCACAGCCACATCCTCAAAAGCCACGGAGTCCTGGAACATTCCACACATGTGGATAGAAGGATGGGTGAGACTGACAGCACTGGGAATCTATACTCAATTCATAAGCTGTTTACATGATTCTAAAATTTCCAAGCATTTATTCTATGACTTGATTGTCATAACTGTAACTCTGTTCACACATACTCCCTCCCACACAGCAGTACTAATGCTAGAAGTGAACTATTCAAAAAGGCAACAGCAAAGTAGAAACACCCATCTCATTAGAGAATCCAAGGAGTAAGATGTGCTGCTAGGATTTACCTTTTAACTTCACTTTGTACATTTCTAGTATCTGTCATAATAAAGTCCTACCTAATGAGCGTAAGTGAGTTAATATTATCAGTCCTGAGACTCTTATTCTTAAAAATGCCTGCTCGCAAAGTTCAATCTTTGTTTGTATTAGTAACTTACCTTTTGAAAGGGATTCCACCAACCTAAGTAATAAGAATGACTCACTGCATCTAAACAACTGATGCAATATATTTGCCAAAACTTTTTCTGCTGAAGGTCTATTATTTTATGTCACTGCAGTGGTATTAGGAAACCAGACACCAAAACACAGTCTGAACACGAAGTGTTCAATGAGTTTCCCTGGAAGACAATATTTTACATGTGCTGTCACTTGTTAACTGGGGAGTTGAGCCCATTCCATGTGATTACACCAAGAAAGAATAGGCTTATTAAATTTAATTTAGTAAATAAAACCAATAATTGATATTTAACAATACTAATACAATTGTAAAAATTTGTATTGCACAATGTCAAAGCAGAAAGGAATAAGAGGAAATATGGCACATGTTTTTAAAAATGACATTAATGTCACCACTTCCAGATGCTATTCTTATGAAATCACATAAATTCCCAAATCAGGCTTTTTTAGGCAAGAAAAACTACTTTTTCATACCTAGTAAAAATGACAAATGTCAAATGGTTTTTAGTCATCTAAAAAAAGAGTGATGGCTTGCCTAACATACTTCCAAGATTTTCAAACAAAAATATTCAGGACAGCACAGTATTAGCAGAGAGATGAACAAGCACAAGCAGACCAAGGGAAAAAAGTCTTAATGACCCAGCATTTATATGGAAGGTTGATGAATGATAGAGTAGGCACTGTAGAATAGAAAAAGAAATCACATGCACTTTAAAATATGAGGCAAACCAGGCTGGCATCTACTTGGGAAAATGCATTGCATTCTTCTCTATTCCATGAACAATAATCAACTTCTTATATATTCAAATATGAAAGATAAAGCCAGAACACTTTCAGAAGTCACAGGAAGATTTTTTTTTTTTTTTTTTTTTACTAAGGATTAGGCAGAATTTTTTTATGGAAGAAAAAAGTGATAAAGGAACAGACAAACTCAAACATATTAAAATTTAGGGAATAAAAAGAAAACAAAGTGGGCCAGGCATGGTGGCTTACGCCTGTAATCCCAGCACCTTGGGAGGCTGAGGCGGGCAATCACCTGAGGTCAGGAGGTTGAGACCAGCCTGCCCAACATGGCAAAAACCTGTCTTTTTTGTTTATTTGTTTTTTGAGATAGAGTCTCGCATTGTCACTTGGGCTGGGGTGCAGTGGCAAGATCTTGGCTCACTGCAACCTCCACCTCCTGGGTTCAAGCAATTCTCTTGCCTCAGCCTCCCGAGTAGCTGGGATGACAGGTGCCTGCCACCACACTCAGCTAATTTTTTTGTATTTTTAGTAGAGACAGGGTTTCACCATGTTGGCCAGGCTGGTCTGGAACTCCTGACCTCGTGATCCACCCACCTTGGCCTCCCAAAGTGCTAGGATTACAGGCATGAGCCACCACGCCAGGCCTAAAACCCCATGTTTACTAAAAATACAAAAATCAGCTGGGTGTGGTGGTGGGCGCCTATAATCCCAGTTACTCGGGAGGCTGACACAGGAGAATCATTTGAACCCAGGAGGCGGAGGTTGCAGTTAGCAGAGATGGTGCCACTACACTCCAGCCGGGCTACAGAGCAAGACTGCGTCTCCAAAAAAACAAAAAACAACAAAAAAAAACCTTCAGATATCCACATAATAGGGTACAGATGTGTCCACTGTCATAAATTCTTCACCAAGCTACAAGAGGGGAACTGACATTTTGGTGAATCTTTGTAAATCATCAATTTATCTGTCACACTTTTATTTCACCAGTAGCATTTACAAAACTAAGTCCTACAATTCCATTTGAAATTACCCCTAAAAAGAACAGACCTTTAAAAGTTACTACACTCACCCTGGGGAAGAAATAAATACGAATTTTTAGCAAATAAAATAAGAACAGACCTTTAAAACTTACCACACTCACTCTGGGGAAGCAATAAATACGAATTTTTAGCAAATGAAATACATCATTTTACCTTGCCTCTTTGGAAATAGTATTTTTATCTTTCAAGCTGTACTGACAAAATGTATCTTACAGTCAGTGAAAACCTGAAACTCAAATAAGCGGACAAGCCTTTTCAAGGTAACAAACTCAGGGAGGCAGGGCTGACTCCAACGCAGACCTTTCTAAGTGTCACGGCAGGCCATTCCATCCCTCGGGACACCCATCCTGTTCAGTAAAGCACTCAGTGACCACCTAGGAGGCACTGGCACTGCTCTTTGTCCTCCTGTGTGCCTTCAGTGCATTTTAATATTCAGGTGCTTGCACATCCTCTCTGGGGTGGGTTTTCCTTGTCCTTTGGGACAGTTTTTCTCTCTTCACAAGTCTGAGACAAGCTAGAGAGCAGAAATCATTTCTGCCTTTTCCTCTCAATATCAGCATCCGATTGGCAGACCATCAATGTGTCTCCGAGGAATAAAAACTCGGGCTGGAGGAACAATTTTAATGACCTAACTTTAGTGACATTACATTGTATTGTCCATTAATTTTTTTTTTTGAGACTGAGTCTGGCTCTGTCGCCCAGGCTGGAGTGCAGTGGCCGGATCTCAGCTCACTGCAAGCTCCGCCTCCCGGGTTTACGCCATTCTCCTGCCTCAGCCTCCCGAGTAGCTGGGACCACAGGCGCCCGCCACTTCGCCCGGCTAGTTTTTTTTTTGTATTTTTTAGTAGAGATGGGGTTTCACCGTGTTAGCCAGGATGGTCTCGATCTCCTGACCTCGTGATCCGCCCGTCTCGGCCTCCCAAAGTGCTGGGATTACAGGCTTGAGCCACCGCGCCCGGCCTGTCCATTAATTTTAATGTCCTAAAATTTTAATGACCCTAAAGGGTCACCATTTTAGATGAAACTATACCAGGAGATTCCTCTAAGGCCAAGAGCATCCAGCTGCTCCCCTGAGAGACTCTACCCCCTACCTCAGGCTGTCCTTGGGAATGAGATGACCCCGGGGCTGATACTCACTAGACCCTCCAATAGACATGGCCACTGTGGGTATCCTGGGTCATCCCCAGACAGTTCTAAAATGCCAGGACTAGGAAAAGACAGGAGGATGGCTGAGGACACAACACCCTGTAAAGTTTTCACGGGGCGACCTCAACCTAAAGACATTTTGGTAATATGTACACTTAGGAAGGATGAAAAGAAGAGAGGCACAAAGATTTTTTTTTACAGTAGAGTGTCAGCTGATTTATTCTCCGCTTTCCTCTCATGTAAAATGTTTGGAAACAAAAATATTTTGGCCAAGGTGGTTCACGCCTGTAATTTCAGAGCTTTAGGAGGCCGAGGTGGGCGATCAATTAAGGTCAGGAGTTCGAAACCAACCTAGCCAACATGGCGAAACCTTGTCTCTACTAAACATACAAAAATTAGCTGGACGTGGTGGTGGCGCCTATAAGCCCAGCTACTTGGGAGGCTGAGGCAGGAGAATCGCTTGAACCCGGAGTCAGAGGTTGCACTGAGCTGAGACTGCACCATTGCACTCCAGCCTGACAGGGCGAGACTCCGTCTCAAAAAAAAAAAAAAATAATAATAAATGGTTTGCTTCCTCATTCACCTTATCAAAGCCTCTCATTTACGCCCCTCCCGTGGACCCCAAACCACAAACCATGACTGCGGTACCCGGTTTATGAATCGCGTTTGCTCAAACACGCCGTTTAACGTTTTAACAAAGCCTCAGGTTAATTTTAGGGGGAGAAAGGTGGGACTGGAAGCTCCATGAACCACAGCTCCTCCCACGCTGGAACCCCGCTCACCGTCAGGGCTCTCCCGGATCACCCTCCCGTGGTCACCGCACTACCCGGGTGGGGGAGGCGCGGGGTTCCGGAGAGGGCTCCGGCCGGCGGAAGTGGCGCCCGCAGGTACAGACAGGACGCGGGGGTCCCGCTGCCCGCGCCGCCCGGCCCTGTACTAAGGGGACTGAGGCCCGGCTGCGCCGCGGAGACTCGGTCCGCAGGTTCCGCAGCCCATGGCTGGTTCCAGCAGGTTTCACCCAGCCCTCTTCCCCACTTCGGGAAGCCAGGCGCAGTCCACTCACCATTCCTCGGCTCCCCGGGTGTCCCGGCGTCAGCTAGGGATGTCCCAACACCCGCAGGTCACAGGGTGGCCGAGGCTGCTGCAGAGCCACCGGGGATCCCAGAGCCAGGAAGTAGCAGCGGAGACTCACAGGAAGAGCCTACGGTGGCGAAGGCGAGACAAAGCACCCGCCAGCCAGATCCCGGAAGCCGCCCTCTCCTTTCCGGCGGCGCGCCTGATTGACGGGTCCCCACCCCAGAGCCCCTGATTGTATGGGGCTTCCGGCCCCGCCCCCTCAGGCCCTGAGTGACAGGAGATTGCGATCTCACTAGGCTGGATGTGGCCAGAATGACCCTTTTGGCCTAGCGGTTTGTAGGGGGTGCGTCCTTCCTGCGCTGGGATCTGACCATGCAAGGAGGACCTTCGCATTTAACCTTGTATACAGGGTTATAGCTATTTGTGCATAATATAGATATAAAATTAAAAGCAATATAATGACAATTCTGCAACTGCCCAGTGGGTTCACCTTGCCCGCTACCTAGACAGAGCCGATTTCTCAAGACGGGGGAATAGCAATAAAGAAAGAGTAATTCACGCAGAGTCGGCTGTGCGGGAGATCGGAGTTATTTTATTTTATTTTATTTTATTTTATTTTGTTTTATTTTATTTTTTGAAACAGAGTCTTGCTCTGTCGCCCAGGCTGGAGTGCAGCCTCGGAGTTTTATGATTATTCAAATCAGTCTCCTCGAGCATTTGGGGAAAAGAGTATTTAGAAAGTTTATTTTGCCAAGGTTGGGGATGCTTGTGCATGACACAGCCTCAGGATGTCCTGATGACAGCTGCCCAAGGTGGTCAGAGCACAGCTTGGTTTTGTTGGAGATAAATGCTCGGTGTCGCAAAGTGAAACCAGCACTCAAGCGAAAGTTTTCTCAGCAATGCAATTTACCTCTGCAGAAGCGTGCTGCTCGCATCAGTCACAATCGCAAGAGCACACGGAACAAAGGAAAGCAGGGGTTTTTATTCCTGACGCAATCCCTACCTCTGGTATGGGCTGGGGCCGGACCTCAAGATCTAAACTGACCCCGTCGGCTATTTGTGAATATTTTCCCAAATAAGGAAGGGGGAAGGGGGATGTGAGTTACAATGGTGGGACCTGTGGTTTCGAAGGGAGAAATGGGTGCAGAGCAGGTAACCAAGGGAACAGATGTGAGTGATCGATTAGAACTGACGGGGGGAAGGTTGTTTACAGTAACTAAGGGCAAGGAGGCATGGAGAACAAGAAAGTTGGGTTCCACAACAAAACACAAGAACGTTAACATGCCAAACCTTGGAAGAGAAACTGACTGTATCTGACAGTTTTACACATTTTAGGGAGACAGGAGACATCAATCAACATATGTAAGATGAACACTGGTTCGATCCGGTACAACCTGAAGCAAAAGTGGGTCAACTCGAAGCCAGGAGGGGGCTTCCAGGTCACAGGCAGGTGAGAGAGGAACGGTTGCATTCTTCTGAGTTTCTGATGAGCCTTTCCAAAGGAGGCAATAAGATATGCATTCTTCTCAGCCAGCAGCGGATGACTTTGAATAGAATGGGAGGCAGGTTTGCCCTAAGCAGTTCCCAGATTGACTTTTCCCTTTATCTTAGTGATTTGGGGGGCCCAAAATATTTTCCTTTCCAATTTCCCCCTTTTGTTTTAGAAATATTTTGGAGAAAGCATTTCAGAAGAAAATCAGTCTCTGTGCCAGGTTTTGTCTGACTTCTCAAGGAGTAGCTGGGATTACAGGCGCGCGAAACCACACCTGGCTAATTTTTTTTTTTTTTTTTTTTTTTGGTAGAAACGGGGGTCTCCCTCGGTTGCCCAGGCTGGTCTCTGGTGCCCAAGGCGGGGCTCCCCGTAATGTCTACAAATAATCCAGTGAAGGAACACCAGAGCGTGGAAAGCGGAGGACGACCGACAAAGGACTCCCCAGTAGGTTTTCACTTCAAGCTCTAGGGTAAGTGGGCGCTCGGAGAATTCCGGGGAAACCTCGGGAAAATGTGGGTCGGGCTGAGAGTAAGTTCGCTAATTACTTAAGCCTTGTGCGGCAGTTACTGCGCCGCGGTGAGGTAATTGTGAGTACCCCAAATCTCACATCTTTGCTCCATCTGGTAGACGAGTATTCTCCTTGGTTCCCGGAATATGGAGCCATGAATGTAGAAGGTTGGGACAAGGTCGGATCAGACTTAAAACCAGCACAAGAGGGCCACGATATTCCCCTCTGCTTGGTCTGTGTGATCGGCAATTAAAACAGCCCTGGAGCCCTTCCACACTGAGGAGGAGAAGGAGGAGTTCAGGATGACATAGGAAAGTTGAATAATCAGGAGTCTAATTATCAGCAAAGTGAACCATGACAGTCTAGTTTAAAAAAGGGCGAGAAACGGGAAGGTATGTATGCTAATCTCCAAAAACTTATAAAAGAAACAGGGCCACCTACTGCGCCTTTAGGGGAAGGTCTGGAATGGCCACCCCCAGGACAGCCTTAGGAATTTTTGGAAGGGGAGCCTGAGACTGGCCTTGCCGCTCCCATTGTTGCAGGCCCTGCTGTTAACTGTGGCGAAGGAAAGCTTCAGGCTTGTCCAACAGCCAATTACGATGAGGGAATGAATGATCCAGGCTTGCCCACCTGTTAGTTATGGTAGAGGAATGCTGCCAGCCGGTCCAAATACAAATTATGGCGCAGGGACAATCCAGTCATCCATTCGCCAGGCACAAGAAATGGGGGATTTGAATGCTTGGCAGTTTCTGGTCATTATTTTGCCAGCTGAGGAGGCCAGAGAACTTGCTCAAGCATGCTGGGAGCCATTTCCTTTTAAAATATTAAAGACTGAAAGCAAACAATTGGACAATATGGGCCAAATTCTCCTTATGTTCCTTGTTACAATGTGTGGCTTATAACAGACGTTGAATACCTGTGGATTGGGAGGCATTAGCCTGATCCACCCTGTCCCCCTCTGAATTTCTCCAATTTAAAACCTGGTGGATGGATGAAGCAACAAATCAGGCAGAAATGCTCAAGCCCAACGTCCCGTTAATATCACGTCTGATCAATTGCTTGTAATTGGACAGGCATGGGGTACTCTAAATCAACAGATGGAAATGGGTGATGAGGTTGTTGATCAGCTCAGAACTATGCCGAAGAGCCTGGGAGAAAAATTCACGACCCTGCTACTGCTTATCCTTCTTTTAACACAGTTCAACAGGGTCTAAGGGAGCCTTATCCAGATTGTATCGCCTGTTTGCACGATGCAGCTCAAAAGGCTATTTCCGATTCTCATGCCAAGAAAGTGATCCTTCAGCTGCTTGCTCATGAAAATGCTAATGCAGAATGTCAGGCAGCAATTAGACCTATTAAGGGAAAGGCAGATCTAAATGAGGAAAAAACTTTAAGTGAATACATTAAAGCCTGCGATGGCATTGGGGGGCACTTATATAAGGCCAGCCTTCTTATATAAGGCTGGAGGGGGGAGAGGGGGAGAGGGGGTGGCTATTACTCCCCATATCGCGGGGGGGCCTCACCCCCCTGCGATGTGGATCGTAATAGCTAGGCAGGGAGGGGGAGAACAATATTACAAAGGAGGTGTACACCCCCTGCGATATTAAGAGTAATATTATGCTCTCCCCTTCAGGATATTAGGAACAATATCGCAGGAAGTGTGTACAACCCCTGCGATATTGGGAGTAATATCATCTTCTCTCCCTGAATATAAGAAAAAACTTATTGGGCCTACATTCCATTCCCACCACTGGTTAGGCCTGTTACATGGTTAGACACCCCAGTGGAGGTTTATGTTAATGATAGTGTCTGGATGCCTGGACCAACAGATAACTGAGGTCCTACTCATCCAGAGGAGGAAGGAATGTTAATGAATATTTCTACTGGTTATCGCTTTCCTCCCATCTGCCTGGGGCCGGCAGCAGGATGTTTAAATTATGATACACAAAGTTGGATGGCTTATATTCCTGCACATAATGGATAAAAAGCCTTTATTCATGTAATCAGTGGAAGAACATTTCAATCTTTGGACACTATTAAATACCTTGAGCATGGCTATGTTATGACACATCGCCAGATTAATAAATTTAAACCTAATAAGAACCTCCTGCCATTGAATGGTCTGAGAAGCTAGAGGTGCTAACCTCGGAAGATTGTATTGCAAACAGTGCTGCTGTACTGCAAAATAATTCCTATGGAATCATCATTGATTGAGCCCCTAGGGGACACTTTGCAGTAAATTGTACTGGACAGAGAGAAGATTGTAGAGAGACTACTTTTGCAAACGACTACCCAGATAATGCACCAAAATTACATAGAATAATTGAAACAAATTACCCTATTAAGTGGGAGGAGAATGGTATGGCTCCTCCAAGCCCAAAAATGATTGACCCAATTAAAAGTACAGAACATCCAGAATTGTGGAAATTAATGATGGCTCAAACCCCAATTCAGATTTGGAAAGGAGAATATAAAACAGAGACCCATGGTAAAAACTTCAATTTGTTGTAGCCATGACCTCTAATCCGACGGTCCCATTGCAGAGCTGTGTTAAACCTCCTTTTATGTTGGCAGTGGGAAAAATTAACATCCTACCTGACTCTCAAACCATATCATGCCTCAGCTGTTGTCTTTTTACCTGCATTAATTCTACCTCTAATAAAGATAGTGGTTAGGGCCTGAGAAGGAGTTTGGATACCTGTTTCCCTCAATAGACCTTGGGAGGCCTGTCCCTCCATACAGAGTATCACCGAAGTACTAAAAGGAATACTTAGTAGATCAAAGAGATTCATATTTACTTTAATAGCTGTGATCATGGGCCTTTTAGCTGTCATAGCTGCTGCTGCTGGTGTTGCTTTGCACTCTTCTATTCAAACTGTGGGCTTTGTGGATAGTTGGCAGAACAATTCTTCTAAGCTTTGGAATTCCCAAAGCCAAACAGAACAAAAATTGGCAAATCAAATGAATGATCTCCGTCAAACAGTAATTTGGATGGGAGATCGGATTATGAGCTTGGAGCATAGAATTCAAATGCAATGTGATTGGAATACTTCTGACTTTTGTATTACTCCTAGCTCTTAAATGCCACTGAACACCACTGGGAGATGATTAGACGTCACTACAAGGAAAAGAAGATAATTTAACATTAGATATTGCTAAACTGAAAAAACAACTTTTCGAGGCATCTCAGGCTCATCTCAGCCTGTTGCCTGGAGCTGATATTCTTACTGGAGCTGCTGATGGCCTTTCTAACACTAATCCTTTAAAGTGGATTAAAACCATAGGTAGATCAACAATCGCAAATTTTATTTTGGTTTGTGTCTGTTTATGCTGTTTGTTTTTAGTCTACAGATGCGGACGCGCCTTGGGAGAGAAGCCAGACACAGTGAAGGAAATAGCAATGGCGGTTATTAATTAAAAAAAAAATACATACATATAATAGAGACAAACAGAGGGGCACATGTGGGAAAGAGAGTTTCTGGAATACCAGATGAGTTGGTCTCCCCTGTGTGAGACATCCGTGGGGAGCCATGGGCGGCCTCTGAGGAGAAAAGTCTCCTTATTGCCTTCATGTCTTTCTGCCCCACAGTGTAACAGCTCAGCCGCATGCTACAGGTGCTCGGGGAGATAACACTCCGTTGAAGTGGAGTATAATCAAACCTCTTGGCTCCTCCTGAAACCCACTCCCACCCATTTCAGTCCCGATCTTAAGTTAAAGATCTTAAGTAGTTTAGACACACGCCTTTACTCAAGGAAAATTCGCAGAAACCGCCACTGCTATACACCTTATCGAATGACTCACGAGTTCTCCTTCAGTATTTAATCCTTTTCCTCATCCCTTCTTACCCCTCCCATTCGCCCTAAGCACAAAGAGCTTGTAAACCAATAAATTGGGTGGAGGCCGAGAGCTCGGGCCGTGAGCAAGCCTCGGACGCTCCGGTCCCCTGGACCCGCCTTTTAACTCTTATTCTGTCTCTTTCTAAATCCTTTGTCTCCGCTGGACTCGGGGTACCCGCCGGCGGTGCGGGGCGGATTTCCCCAACGGGGCTTGAACTCGTGGACCCAGGCGCGCCTCCCGCTTCAGTCTCCCAAATTGTTGGGGTTACAGGCTGAACCCCCGCCAGGCCAAAGGGCCTCGTGGGACCGACTGTTTCCCGACTGCGCACCCTCGTCCCGCAGCCCGCGCAGACCCGGCGCCTCGGCCCAGCGCGCGGGGGTGGAGAGGACGCGGGAAGGGGGCGCCCTGTGGGTCCCGCCGGGTCGCTCGGCCGCACTAGTGGGTCCCCGGGCGGGCGCAGGGCCGGGTTGCGGGACCGGCGGGCGCGGGGAGGACTCGGGTTCACAGTCGCTCCCGCTCCGGAAAGTGTGCGGCGGCCGCCCCCGGAGGGACCTGGGCGGGGAGGAGGCGGCCGGAGTCGGAGTCGGAGTCGGAGTCGGAGGGGTCCGTCTGCTGCCGGAGACTGGGAGCGCGTCCTCCCCGCCTGCCGGGCCCGTGGTGCGGGCCGCACCCGCCGCACCCGCCGCACCCACCGCTGCGTGGCCGGGACCGTCTTGGCTGGCGCCGCCTTGGAGCCGTCGGCACCGCGCGCGGTCGGGGGAGCGGCGGGGGAGGAAGGACCCAGCGAGCCCGGGGAGGGTCCTGCAGGCGGAGGCGCCGGGGCAGGGTGTGGGGTCAGGGCCCGCGCGGCGCTGCTTCTGCTCCCGAAGTCTGCGGTCGGTCCGAGCTGGCGCGGCGGAGTGTGTGACTCCTGGAGCCGCGGGGCCACCCCTGGGAGCCGCGGGGCCACCCCGGAGCTCGAGGCTGCAGCGGGGAGTCCCTGGGCCCGTCTCCAGGACGGCTTTGGCTGAAGCAGCAGGACGGCGTTTGGAGGGTGGGGTGGACGCGTCCTCTCAGCGCCGGCCTGGACTGACAGCCTCCCCTGCGCCCACGCTGCCCTCGTGCCCAGGGTTCTCAGAAGTCCAATGCCAGGCGGAGGCGAGGGGCAGATGCCCAGGGTTGGGAGGCCGCTGGCGGTCCAGGTCCCACAGGATGCGAAGGATTTTCCAGGAGGGCCCAGGGGCTGCAGGGTGCACAGGCCCACCTTGCACGGGAGCCACTGCCCGGGCCTTAGCTGGGCGGAGCCATTCCGGGGCCGCCGCTCCTTCCCTGCGCGGCCAGGCTCGGGTTCCAGGCAGGCTGCTGCAGGGGGCCTGATCCGGGGGACAGCCGGCTACCCACCCCGGCAAGGGCACCCACCTCGGCCGCTGACAGCCTCGCAGGGAGGCCCCAGCGATGAGCAAGGGGGCTGGCGGGAGGACGGGAGGCCCAGCCAGCCTGAGTCCTGGACAGGTGATTGACAGGTGCATGAGCTGGAGTGGAGCGTGTCTGGCTGGGGGCCAGGGAAGATCTGCCAGGACCTCAGGGGCTGCAGGCTGCCAACTGCCCGCCCCAGCTCTGGATGCCCTACTCGAAACTCAGTTTCCTCACCTGCCAGGAAGGACCCATATGTCAGGGGTGTTTTGACGATTAAACTGGACAATCCTGGTAAGCTCTCGTGAGCCCTCCTTGGCTACAGATCTTTTTTACTTTTCTTTTCTGACTTCGCTATGGAACTCTGGAACGCCTGCAGGGGGGCAGGCAGGCAGGCTGGACCTTGGCCCCTGGCTGCATTGTCCCTTATGGGCGCCCCCACTCCTTCTAGGCCCTTTTAAAGCACATACCTAGCAAAACATCTGGACCTCAGAGAGCTTCAGAGAACTTTGTGCATTTCCAAAACCAAAATGCTTTCTTCCCTGACCCCATGTTCTCATCTCACTCCAAAACTCAAATTCCTTGGGCAGCCACTTCAGAAAAGGGCCTCAATTTGATGCTTGTTCTCTGGGACCCACCCAGGGCCCTTTCGATGGAGCATCATGCCACCTCCATCCGCCCCCGCCCCCCAACCGGGGCTTCCCCCAATACACTGGGGGCTCTTAACTGTAGCGACCTGGATCTGGCCACTAGACTCCAGAAGCAGGGGACAGGGAACACAGTCCCCCCAGGAGACTGGCCTGGCCATGGCCTGATGCACAGTGATCTCTGGGCAAGAGACCCTGGACAGGAAATATCTCCGCTCTCTGCTTTCAGACCCCCTAGCCTTCAGGGTGAGATTACCTTTTGCCACAGTGGGGAAAACTGAGGCACAGGGCCAGTGAGCAGCAAAGTCGGGGAGACTGTGACTGGGAAACATGCCCAGGTCCTGAACAGCCCTTCCAGGTTGCCATAGCCTTTGGGCTGTTCTTGGCATGTGGCACCCTGGTTGGGTCAGCACCTTGTGGGGTGAGGGTGCTGGCAGGAGCAGGTGCTGTGGGACCCACAGCCGGAGGGGAACATTTTCACCCTTTCCTGGCACAGCAGTTTTGTTCTCTGATGTGTGTGGACTCCTGTGCCTATGTGGGTGTGGACTGGGCCCCTTTCTATTGATCAAAAAAGAACCATTCCTGGAGCGGCCAGGGGAGTATAGGTACCACTTATGCCTAGCAGCTGGGCAGGTGGCAGTGGGGGATGTGGGGGCTTGGCTGCCCCGTGCTCCACTGCTACCTCCCCAGGGGGAGCCAGACCCTGGCCTTAGTGCCCATTCCTGCCCAGTTCCACACATCCTTCACTCAGCATTCCCCTGCCTCATTCCCCCAACTCAGCCCTGCCATGTGTCCCCAGGGGCCCTGGGATGGGCTCACAGGAGGTAGTAACTCTGTCGCCTGCCTCTGCCTGAAGTCAGGGGTCCCTAATCTGGCCCCTAGTGGGCTGAGAGGGTGGGCAGGTCAGGGGTCAGCCCTTGGCTGAACATGGGTCTTTTCCCCCACCCCTGCTTACACTGGTGGGGCTGGGGGCTACTCTGGGTCCTCCCCAGCCCCTCACTAGGCCAGTTTGAAGGAAATACTTGTACAGATGGCTTCACCTGTTGTCAGTTGCCCTCACCAAACTGGAACCAACCAGCTGTTGCCCTTGGACCAGGGCCTGGGCCTGAGGCTGCCATGAACAGTCAGTTTTCTGCCTTCTGGGGGGTGGCATCTCCCAGCTCTGGGTGGTCCCCACAAGACACGATGTCCAGCACTGAAGGGAAGAGATCAGGGTGGGAACCCCTGACCACAGGACCTGGCCATGAGCTGTAGGTCCCTGTGGGACGCAGGCTCCTGTGGATGCTTCAGGGGGTGAGTAGGGGTCCTTCTGGCTGGCAGAATCCTGGTGGGAACTGGGCATGTGGAGCTGGCTTAGGCAGGATGGGCAGAATTCGGCCTGGCCAGGGAGCCAAGGACTGGTGTGGCCAATGTGGGCAGCAGGGCCCTTGGATCTAGGCCCAGTGTCAGCAGAATGGCAAGTTAAAGAATTGCTGGCCCAGCTGGATCTGGGGAGAGGCTTTCCCAGCAGAACCACCTTGTCTGCACTGGGTATTATTGTCTGACCTTGGCAGAGAGGCCTGGGGGTGATGGTCTGCTGGTGCGTCCCTGCTATCAGGCCTTGGTGGCCCCTCAGGAGCTAGGTGCTCACTGGGCAGGGGGAGGGGCCCAGGGGCTACCTGTGTGTATCTGCCCTTAGATGTGCCCCCACCCCAGCTTCTCAGCCTTCAGGGTTGGGGCCCAGGACTGTTTACCTGCTCTATGGCTCCAGCTCTGACTAGCTCGCATGGTGACTCTGACAGTTTCCTTCTCCCAGCCTGAGTCCTCCTCTGGGAGACACAGGGTTCCAAACCCCATGCAGGTAGAGTTTGCTATTAGCCACTCTTATGAGCCCACCTGGGCCTCCTCACTCCACTGGCCTGTGAGACCCAACTGGCCAGACCTGGTGTCCTGTTTGTATTTTGCTTTTTCCCAGGGTGTGTTTTCTGTAACTACCGCTGTGTGGAGCTATCATAAGAGCCGCAGGGTATAGAACATTCCCACCCCCGAAAGCCCCCACTCTGGGGCCCTTGGCTGGTCAAGCCTGTTTGGCTTGGTGTTGACAGCCCCTGCAGTGTGCATTGTTGAGTGGATCTGTCCACATGGCTGCCTGGGCCTGCATCTCCATCCTTGTTGCTGAGGCCTGTTCTGTTCCCCCACTCTCCACCTGAGCTACTCCTGAAGCCAAGACGAGGGATGGGGAGGGGGTGCTGACAGGGACCCCCCTGGGTGAATCTCTACTGTGAGGGGGCTGGGCTTGCCCCATCCCATCATTTTCTCCCCGAACTCCATGTCAGCCAGAGGTCAGCCAGGCGCACCCTGTCCCCACCTGCTTTTGTGCTGCCCATGAACTGAGTGAATTTTACATCCCCAAGCAATAGGAAAAAAATCAAAAGAAGATTAACACTTTATGACACTTTCCAATTACAAGTTTCCATGTCCATAGTGAAGTTTTCTGGGAGTGTAGCCTTGCCTGTTCCTTTACACATTGTCTGCGGAAGGCTGCGGTCACGCTGCAACTGCAGGGCCCCGTCCTTGGGACGGAAGCATTGACAAAGTTGAAAATACTGACCCTCGGCTCTTTAGGGAGTTTCCAGCCCATGCCTGGTTCTGAGCACTGTCTGCTGAGACCCCAGGCTCTGGGCCGGCTCCTTCCTCACTCAGGGCTCCAGTGGCCTCTGCTGGTGTGTCTGTAAAGTGGGGGTGCCATGGGGCCTCCCTGTGGGGTGTTGAGTCTTGTGCCAGGTTTTGGGGTGCCTGCATCAGGCTGACTGTCTCACTGACAGAGATCCCAGTGCCTGATTCTGGCCAGTAGGAATATTTACTCTTAACCAGTGGGGACACCTTGGGGCTGAGCTGCCACCCACCCAGCGGTGTCTGGGTCAAGGTTGGGGCAGGGCTGGTGTCCTGAACTGCTTTCTGAAGGGGTCCCAGTGGCTGCTGGTGCCAATGCCTTCGAGAGAGCGCTGAGGCCAACAGCTGCTGGCAGCGGCTCCCCCAGGCTGTGTGTCCCGTGCCCTCTGTGTGCGAGTGACAGGCGAGTGCCTGCAGGGGTCATGCCGGGCTGTGTGCAGGGGGCCAGAGGTTAAAGTTCCCTGAGCAGCTGTGTGGTCCAGGAGCAGCCAACGGGTCTCTGGAGGTGTGGCTGCCATGACCCTACCCTGAAGGACTTGCTTGTCATTGGTAGAGAGGAGAGGATCCCCAGGAGGTGCTGCCTGAGGGGCTCCATTCCCGCTTGTGAAGGGCGCCTAGGGTCCTCCTGGGGCGAGTCAGAGACTGAGCCCTTGGGGTGAAAGTCCCTTCCCCCAGCTGAGAAGCAGCAGGCACCGGGGTGTGGGCTGCCTTAGGGCCCCCGCCCACTCGCACCCTCTCCTGCCCGGGGTGTGGGCTGCCTCAGGGCCCCCGCCCACTCGCACCCTCTCCTGCCCTGCAGCTGCTCCATCCTCGGGAGGTGAGGAAGATGGGAGGATGAGGCTAAGACACAGGGGAGACCAGATTCCAGGCACATAGACTGGCCGGAGGTGACGCCTGCTCCTACCCAGCAAGCCCAGACCTCCACAGGCAGGTAAGGGACTGAGGTCTGGGGTATGACCTCCCTAAATCGCCTCAGGGTGGAGGAGGAGCTGGGCCACTGAGATGGGTCTGTATGCCTGGCCCTGGGCCCTGGGTAGCAGGCTGGGGGTGGGAGGGGACACCCATGCTGCAGATGGGGAGACTGAGGCGCAGGGCTCCGAGGGCTCCAGGAGCAAGGAGGAGGCCAGGGCTGGCCTGTGGGGACTTTGGTGTTGACTCTGGGTGAGGTGGAGCCCGCAGATGTGACTACAGCAGAGCTCAGGTGGCTGCAATGGGGTGAATGGACCCAGGCATTAAGGGCACCAGCAGATGACTGCCACTGCCCAGTGCGGGGGAGGGTGTCTATGAGGGGCTGTAGATTAGTGCCAGCAGGGTTTGGGTTTCCCAGCAGATGGCTGTGGGTGTGAGACAGCAATCAGGGGGACAATGCCCAGGGGTTCTGGCTTGGAACAGAGGCAGGTGCACTTTGCTCAACTGTAGATGGCCTGGGTGGGGAGGTGGGACTTGGCTTTGGAGAAGCCAAGAGACGTGCACATGCGAGTGAGTGTCATCCTGGGATGGACACGGAGGGGGGCAGTCACACAACCTGGAGACCAATGGCGTATGGGCTGAGCCCCCATGCCCGCTGGACTGGAGCAGGCAAGGAGGTGAGGAGGAGCCAGCCTGGGAGGGGGAAGTCGGGGAAAGCCCAGGGGACCAGAGGCCAGAGCAGTGGATCCTGGGATAGGATGAGAATTCTTTTGGCTGTGCTGTCCCCATGGCCCCTACTCCTGATCACATACTCCAGTACTCTTGCCCTGAGTCCCTGCTTGCCCCCGCCTACCTGACCATCCCAGGTAGGAGTTAGGCGTTTTCATCCCCTGTGAGCTTGGGCTGTGAGGGTCCCTGGACAGCAGCATTTCAGAAGGCATTGTCTGGCCGTGGACAGCACTGTTGAGTCACTGTGGTTGCCTGGTCCTGAGAAAGAGCCCCTGGTGCAGTTTCCTAGGCTCTCACTGTCTCCTGGGGTCTCTGCCCCCCACCCGGGGAAGCCTGGGAGGGCAGCTCAGAGCTCTGGGAGGTGCCTCTTCCCAGCATCTGTCCGAACTGTGCCCACCAGTGCCTTGGCATCATCCCCTGAGAGGTGGGCATATGTCCCTGTGGGTGGGTGACAGCAAGGTCATCACAGGGAGGGGGCCGGAGGGGGCCTGTCCCTGTGGGTGGGTGACAGTAAAGTCATCACAGGGAGGGGACGTATCCCTGTGGGTGACAGCAAGGTCATCATGGGGAGGGGACATGTCCCTGTGTGTGGGTGGCTGCAAAGTCATCACAGGGAGGGGCGTGTCCCTGTGGGTGGGTGACAGCAAGGTCACCATGGGAGTGGGCATGTCTCTGTAGGTGGGTGACAGGTCACCATGGGAGGGGGCGTGTCCCTGTGGGTGGGTGACAGGTCATCATGGGGAGGGGGCGTGTCTCTGTGGGTGGGTGACAGGTCATCATGGGGAGGGGGCGTGTCTCTGTGGGTGGGTGACAGGTCATCATGGGGAGGGGGCGTGTCTCTGTGGGTGGGTGACAGGTCATCATGGGGAGGGGGCGTGTCTCTGTGGGTGGGTGACAGGTCATCATGGGGAGGGGGCGTGTCCCTGTGGGTGGGTGACAGGTCATCATGGGGAGGGGTTATCTTCCTCCTGGGCTCCTGGTGCCCCCAGGGGAGAAAACCGTTGGGCTGAGGGTAGAGGCTGCAGCAGCCCCGGACACCAGAAGGGGGCAGAGGCAGGGCCTCCTGGATGCCATCCTCACCCGGTACCCACCAAGCCCTGGAGCTCTACAGAGGGAGAACTAGGGGCGCAGACTCCAGTGGGCCATCGCTGCCCAGCCGTCTCTGAGGCTCCCAGTTCTCCAGGCAGCCGATTTCCCCTTCTGGTAAACTGCTCCCAAGGCCTGTCCTGGTTCATGCACCCAGCTGGGTCCTGGGCCTTCTCCTGGTGGGCCTGCCTCAGTGTGCTTCCTCGGGCAGGTGGGTACTCCCCTGGCAGATGCCCTTATGACCTGAAGGCCCCAAGGCCAAGGGGGAGCACCCCGGACCTCTCAGCAGGAGCTGCCAGTTGGAGGAAGCAGACGGGGAGGGGACACATGGTCCAGCTCTGAGAAAGCCTGACGTGGGGGAACATGATGTCGAGGCTTCTGGGAGCCTCATCTACTTAGGCAGGGGTCTTTGAAAGGCCAACACTCCCTACACAGGAGGAAAAACCAAGATCGCAGGCGTGGGCAAGGGCAGCTTTGGAAGGGCATCGGGTCAGATGGGCCTCTGCTCCCCACCTTGGCTATGGCCTTCCCGTGCACTTCTGCCAACAGGGACCCCACTGGACTCAGCTCCAGTGGGTGGACAGGAACCAGCTTGTGGTGCCAGACACCAACACCATTTGCTTCTGATGCCTGACCGTGGGCAACTCTATTCCCTCCATCTGGCTGAAGAGCCAGAAGTTCCATGGAAAGCATCACACGTGAGCATCGAGGTGGGCCTGGAGGGTGGTGGGGGCAGGGCTGCCATCCTCTCTCCCGCCCTTCTACGTGGAGCTGAGGCACCAGCAGTAGAGTCTGGTTATGAAGAGTGCAGTGCCTTCAAACTGCTGTTTTCCACCCGTGTCATGAAGAACAAGCTCAGCAGCATCCAGCAAACTTACATGCTGGACATGCTGTGTGGGCTGTGGCCTTCAGGCAGGGAGCATGAAGTGAGATAGCCCTAAGCCCAGCTGGGCCCCTCAACGTGCTCTCCTCGCCAGCCCCTTCTGCTGGGCAGCGAGGTGCAGCTCTACGGCAGGTGTACAGCGCCTCAGCACATGGAGGTGAGTGGCAGCAAGGCAGGCCTGGACAGCACGCCCTACCTCACTGTTCCCAAGGTGGGCACCACCCCTGGCTGGGTACAGGCTGGACAGCACGCCCTACCTCACTGTTCCCAAGGTGGGCACCACCCCCGGCTGGGTACAGGCTGGACAGCACGCCCTACCTCACTGCTCCCAAGGTGGGCACCACCCCCGGCTGGGTACAGGCTGGACAGCACGCCCTACCTCACTGCTCCCAAGGTGGGCACCACCCCTGGCTGGGTACAGGGGAATGGGCAGGCTGGAGGCCTCGCTTCACTTAAGTCTTCAGTTCACTGGTAGATTTCATTGAAATCTACTAGCATTATAGAATGTTTGGAGTAACCTATGAAAGACAAAATTATGTTGGAAGGCTGAAGCAGGAGGATCACTTGAGTCCAGGAGTTTGAGACCAGCCTGGGAAATGTAGTAAAACCCCGTCTCTACAAAAAATACAACAAAATGAGCTGGGTGTGGTGGCACGTGCCTGTAGTCCCAGCTACTTGGGAGGCTGAGGTGGGAGCAATTTTCCCACTTGAGCCCTGGATGTCGAGGCTTCAGTGAGCCCAGATGGTGCCATTGCACTCCAGCCTGGAAGACAGTGAGATCCTGTCTCACCAAAAAAAAAAAAAAAAAAAAAAAAAGGCACCAGCAGGAAACAAAATCCTGTGCACTGAGTAGTTCTCCAGGATATGAAGTTGTTGGTTCATATAGAACCTGCTATGAACCAAAGTCCAAAATTAGATGTAGTTTCCCCTCAACAACATGTCAATTCATAAAAGTGGGAATCACTCCTGTGACTGTCTCTAATTGGTTAAAAAACATTTGCTTTGGCCGGGCGCGGTGGCTCACGCCTGTAATCCCAGCACTTTGGGAGGCCGAGACGGGCGGATCACGAGGTCAGGAGATCGAGACCATCCTGGCTAACACGGTGAAACCCCGTCTCTACTAAAAAATACAAAAAACTAGCTGGGCGAGGTGGCGGCGCCTGTAGTCCCAGCTACTCGGGAGGCTGAGGCGGGAGAATGGCGGGAACCCGGGAGGCGGAGCTTGCAGTGAGTGGAGATCCGGCCACTGCACTCCAGCCTGGGCGACAGAGCGAGACTCCGTCTCAAAAAAAAAAATAAAAAAATAAAAAAATAAAAAAATAAAAAACAAAAATAAAAAACATTTGCTTTTCTCTCTGCAACTTTGTATATTTTTAAATTAATTAAATCTCTTTACTATGATATGTGTATTTATCCTATTTCATCTTGGGTTTACCTTGATAATTTGTACCTAATGAGATATTTATTCTTAATTTGTAGTATTCCATAGTATTCCATGTTTTTAGGTTTTCTGGGCAGTCGACATGGAAGATTTATGAGGGTAAGGTTTCGCTGTCATCAGTGAATGACCGAGAGTTTTCTTCTCTTTTTAAGAGACAAAAATCTTGCTCTGTCGTCCAGGCTGGAGTGCAGTGGCGTGATCTTGGCTCACGGTAACCTCCACCTCCCGGGTTCTAGCAATTCTCCTGCCTCAGCCTCCTGAGGAGCTGGGACTACAGGCGCATGCTGCCATACCCAGCTAATTTTTTGTACTTTAATAGAGACGGGGTTTCACTATGTTGCCCAGGCTAGTCTCGAACTCCTGAGCTCAGGCAATCCACCTGCCTTGGCCTCCCAAAGTGCTGGGATTACAGGCGTGAGCCACCATGCCCGGCGACCCAGAGTTTTCTCTGTTGTAGCATGACAAATATAAGGATAGCTGATATACTTAAAACTCATTTTATTGTGTGAGTCGAATAAGTTACTGAATCTAAAGGAAACCAGTGAAGCATGCCATCTGACTTTGGATTATTTCAAGACAGCACTGAAACTGAGCCCACCTCCACTGTTTCATTAATATTTAGATAGGACAGAAAAGCAAATGTTGATAAGAACAAATACTACACCACTTAATAAATTATGAATGGGATGAACAATGGAAATTTGATGAATCAGAGTGATAAGTACTTATTTAGTTCATACAATGTGTTAGTCATTATTATACCTGTACACTTAATATGTAACCGTTTAACATGTATAACATAATGATTTGTGGAGAATGCATATTGATAATCATATTAGGTGGCATTAAAACCACAGAAATAAAGTTTCAGTATATAACACATAAATGAACATAGGAAAGTTAAGTAACTTGATTAAAAAGTGTGACTTCAATAGCAAAGACACGGATTCAACCTAAATGTCCATCAACAGTGAAGTGGATAAAGAAAATGTGGTACATTTCTTTACCAGGGAATACTATGCAGCCATAAAAAAGTGAGGTCTCCCTATGTGTCCTAGACACTGGAGTGCAGTGGCTATTCACAGGCACACTTCAGCCTCAAACTCATGGGCTCAAGCAATCCTCCTACCTCAGCCTCCCAAATAGCTGAGATTTCAGGTGTATGTCACCATGCCCAGACCTGGGAGTTTTGTAATAACACCCTGTTGAAGTGCACAAGGCAATGACCTTTATGTCAGATCTTTCAAAACAGTTCAAATAACAACGGCCATCCCCAATTACGTTCTCATGTGTCCCACGGTGCTACAGAGAGATGTCTGCTGATGGTGGCCACACGGTTGAGTTATGATCACTGAGACTTAGAAAGAAGTGCCTGGGGAGGATGGCCTTCTCTAAATTCAAAAGCAATGGCTGCCAACCTAATTCCCCATGACCTGTCAGCTTCATGTTTCCTCCTGGTTGCTGTTTGGAATGTGGTTTGATACCTGGAGGTGGGACGGCCAACTTGGACCATGAAGGAATAAGCATGAACACAATAACTAAGTACAGACAATGTCAGAGACAGAACGTAAGAACAAACTTGTATCTCATAAGATCACTGGACTATCTCATCAATCGTGGGCTGCTACCTTTTCAACAGTGTACATGAGACACAATACACATATTATGTTCTTATGTACACAACAATCTTTTTTGGTGTAACTGAACACAAACTATTAACTACAGAATGAGATCTGTTATTATATTTCAGTTGCACCAATCATGTGTGAACATAACCTGATACCCAAATTTGCTGTATCTATTTCCACAATTGACAATGAACTTTCCATTATAGACAGGCTGGGGAAGGAACATGGGCTGTGAAAAAACATGGAAACTTTCACCCAAAGAGCTACCAGGTGAAGTATGTGAGGTTGAAATGCTCATTGCATCTGACTGGCCAACTTCTCCTCTGCCTTTCCCAGTGCCTCTCACAGAGCCAGGACTAGACTGAGCAATGGGCGGTGTGGAAGTGAAGGAGGTAGGTCCCTGCCACCTGTGAGTCAGCTTCCCCGGAAGGTCACCCACATACAGTGCATCAAATCCAAGTTGGGGTTACATTTTGTGCTCAGCCACTGGGACACTGGAGTCGTGTAACCACAGCTCAACATCACTGATCATTAGAGAAATGCTAATCCAAACCCCCATGAGATGCCATGTCACAGCGGTCAGAATGTCTCTTATTAAGAAGTCAAAAAATAACAGATGCTGGCAAGGTTACAGAAAAAAAAGGGAATGCTTATACACTGTTGGTGGGAGTGTCAATTTCCAACCATTGTGGAAAGTAGTGTGGTGATTTTTCAAAGACCTAAAACCAGAAATACCATTTGATCCAGCAACTCCATTACTTGGTATATACCCAAAGGAATATAAATCGTTGTTACAAAGACACATGCATGCATATGTGCACTGCAGCACTATCCACCAGAGTGAAGACATGGAATCCACATAAATGCCCATCAATGACAGACTGGTTTATATACACCGTGGAATAATACACAGCCATAAAAAAGGTTGAGATCATGCCCTTTGCAGGGACATGGATAGAGCTGGAGGCCATTATCCTTAGCAAACTAACACAGGAACAGAAAACCAAATACCACATGATCTCACCTATACACAGGAGCTAAATGATGAGAACACGTAGAAACATAGAGGCGAGCAACACACACTGGGGCCTCTCAGGGGGTGGAGGGTCGGAGGATGGAGGGAATCAGGAATATGTGACTAATGGGTACTAGGCCTAATGCCTGGGCGATGAAATAATCTGCACTTTGAAGCCCCATGACACACGTTTATGTGCGTAACAAACCTGCACGTGTTGCCCTGAACCTAAAAGTTTATACAGATGGCAAATAAGCCCATGAAAAGATGTTCAACATCGTTATCCATTAAGGAAATACAAGCTTAAAATCACAATGAGGTACTACGGCGTATCTATCAGATTTCTAACTTAGAAGGCTCATCATGTTAAGTGTTGACAAGAGTGTGGGGATGTGGAGCCCTCATACACTGTCGGTGGGGGAGCGGACTGATGAGGCTGCTTTGGGACATGGTTGATCAGTTCCTTAAAACGTTAAACATACCTACCGTGTGATCTAGACTTTCCACCCCTGTGTATTTACCTGGGAGTGGGGGAAGTCGTATGTCCATACTGGAGCTCATGCATGGATGTTCATACAAGCTTGTTTTTTTTATTTTTTATTTATTTTTCTTCTTCAGCTTTACTGAGGTATATTGACACATATAAATGACAGCAGCTTTTTTTTTTTTTTTTTTTTTGAGATAGGGTCTTGCCATGTTTCCCAGGCTGGACTTGAACTCCTGTGCTCAAGTAATCCTCCTGCCTCAGCCTCCCAAGTAGCGGGGACTACAGGCACGTGCTACCCCACCTGGCTTACAGTTTATTTATTTATTTAGAGGCAGGGTGTCACTCGGCTGTCCAGGCTGGAGTACCGTGGCATGATCATGGTTTACTGCAGCTTCAAACTCCTGGGCTCAAATGATCTCGCCGCCTCAGTCTCCTGTGTAGCTGGGACCACAAGCACAAGCCTCCAGGCCTGGCTAATTTTTGAATTTCTTTGTAGAGACAGGGGGTCTTGCTATGTTGCCTAGGATGGCCCACCTTGGCCTCTCAAAGTGCTGGGATTTTTAATGGGCGAGAGCCGGAACCAATCCAATGGCCAATCAACAAATGAATGCATGGACAAACTGTGGTGTATTCACACAATGCAAGGAACTCAGTACCTGAGCCATTTTTTGGTAATAGCTTTATTGGGATATAATTCACACACATAAAATTTAGCCATTTAAAATGAATGACTGGGCCGCGTGTGGTGGCTCACGCCTGTAATTCCAGCACTTTGGGAGGCCGAGGCGGACACATCACCTAAGGTCAGGAGACCGAGACCAGCCTGACCAACATGGAGAAACCTCGTCTCTATCAAAAATAAAAATGAGCCAGGCGTGGTGGCGCATGCTTGTAATCCCAGCTACTCCGGAGGCTGAGGCAGGAGAACTGCTTGAATCTGGGAGGTGGAGGTTGCGGTGAGCCGAGATCCCGCCATTGCACTCCAGCCTGGGCAACAAGAGCGAAATTCCATCTCAAGAAAAAAAAAAAAAAAAAAAAAAAAGAATGATTTTGTGACTTTTTTTTTTTTTTTTTTTTGAGAGAGAGTCTCGCTCTGTTACAGCCCAGGCTAGAGTGCAATGGTGTGATCTCGGCTCACTGCAACCTCCGCCTCCCAGGTTCAAGCGATTCTCCTACCTCTAAGTCTCCTGAGTAGCTGGGAGGATAGGCGCACGCCACCACACCTGGCTAATTTTGTGTTTTTAGTAGAGGTGGTGTTTCACCATGTTGGCCAGGATGGTCTTAAACTCCTGACCTTGTGATCCGCCCACCTCGGCCTCCCAAAGTGCTGGGATTACAGGCGTGAGCCACCGCGCCCGGCCCTGATTCTGTGGCTTTTAGTATATCCACAGAGTTGTGCAACCACTATCACAGTCAATTTGAGATGATCACCCCACAAAGAAATTCTGCATCCTGTAGCAGCCAACTCCTTTTCCCCCAGCCACCCTTACCCCAGCCTATGCAACCACTAATCTACTTTCTGTCTCTATTTGCCAATTCTGGACATTTCATATAAAAATAAAATCGTGCAATATGTGGGGTTCGTGTGTGTGTGTGTATGTGACTTCTTTCGCTTAGCCAAATACTTTCAAGGTTCATTCATGTTGTAGTATGTATCAGCATTTCATTCCTTTTGTTTTGTTTTAGAGACAGGGTCTCACTGTCACCCAGGCTGCAGTCCAGTGGTGTGATCATGGCTCACTGCATCCTTGACCTCCCCAGGCTCAGGTGATCCTCCCACCTCAGCCTCCCAAGTAGCTGGGACTACAGGCACACACTGCCATGCCCAGCTTTTTTTTTTTTTTTTTTGCATTTTTAGTACAGATGAGCTCTCATCATGTTTCCTAGGCTGGCAACTCCTGAGCTCAAGTGATCCACCTGCCTAGGCCTCCCAAAGTGCTGGGATTACAGGCGTCAGCCACAGCGCCCCTTTGTTCCTTCTTATGGGTGAATAAGGTTCCATTGCAAGGATAGACCAGATTGTTTTCCAGAGTGGCTGCACCGTTATGCAATCCCACCAGCAGGGTGTGAGGGTTCCAATTTCTCCTTATCTTCACTGACACCTGTTTTTGTCTGTTTTTGTTTTCTTTTTTTTTTTTTTTTTTTTTTTTTTTTGAGATGGAGTTTCGCTCTTTCACCCAGGCTGGAGTGCAATGGCACCATCTCCACTCACTGCAATTTCCGCCTTCTGGTTTCAAGTGATTCTCCTGCCTCAGCCTCCTGAGTAGCTGGGATTACAGGTGTCTGCCACCACACCCGGCTAATTTTTGTATTTTTAGTAGTGATGGGGTTTCACCATATTGACCAGACTGGTCTGGAACTCCCGATCTCATGATCCGCCTGCCTCGGCCTCCCAAAGTGCTGGGATTACAGGCCTGAGCCACTGCACCCAGCTGTCTATATATTTCATTTTAGTCATTCTACTGGGAATGCAGTGGTATCTCATGGGAGTTTTTGGTAACACCTTTATTGAGAGAGGATTCAAACAGCATACGATTTACCTATTTAAACCACATGCAGCAATGTGGATGGATCTCAGATTAACTAGTCCAAGTAAAATAATCCAGATAAGGCTAAGGACATTTGAATAAAAGCTATTTTAACTGGGGAAAAGTAAATATTGTACAATTGTATTCATCTAAAATTCTAGAAAATGCAAAATAGGCCAGGCGTGGTGGCTCACGCCTGTAATCCCAACACTTTGGGAGGCCAAGGCGGGCGGATCATGAGGTCAGGAGTTCGAGACCAGCCAGACCAACATGGTGAAACCCCATCTCTACTAAAGATAAAAAAAATTAGCCAGGCTGGTGGCGCATGCCTGTAATCCCAGCTACTCGGGAGGCTGAGGCAGGAGAATCGCTTGAACCCAGGAGGTGGAGGTTGCAGTGAGCCGAGATCACGCCATTGCACCTCAGTCTGGGCGACAGGGTGAGACTCCGTCTGAAAACAAAACAAAACAAACAAAAAACATAATGAGCATGTGAATCCTTCACCAGCAACCAAAGTATTCAGGTTCTCTCATCAAAATTGCCTAGAAGCATGGCGTGCCCCAAGGACAGCAGGAAGAACGGTGTGGTGCCCGGGGCCCATCTGAGAGCATGCGGGCAAGGGGCACCTCCTACCCCAGCCGAAGGAGGCGGTGAGTGACTGCGCAACCCAACCAGGGAAACTGTGCTATTTCCATGGAGCTGTGCCACCCACGGTGGGAAGATCCCACTCGCAAACCTACGCCACGGAGGACCAGCGGCCCAACCCTGGAATGCCCGGATTCTTACAGCCATTCAGCTGGAATCTACTTAAGCCCACCCACCTCCCAGGGGGAGGGGCAACCAGCACTGGCTGCTGCCTGCTGTCCAAGCCATTTGAGCTCCGGGGCAGCAGCCAGCACAGGGACTGCAACTGCCTAAGGTGCGAAGCTCCCTGGGCGGGAGAAGGGTGGCACTCATTTCTTTTTTTTTTTTTTTTTTTTTTGAGACGGAGTCTCGCTCTGCCGCCCAGGCTGGAGTGCAGTGGCCGGATCTCAGCTCACTGCAAGCTCCGCCTCCCGGGTTCACGCCATTCTCCTGCCTCAGCCTCCTGAGTAGCTGGGACTACAGGCGCCCGTCACTGCGCCCGGCTAGTTTTTTGTATTTTTTAGTAGAGACGGGGTTTCACCGTGTTAGCCAGGATGGTCTCGATCTCCTGACCTCGTGATCCGCCCATCTCGGCCTCCCAAAGTGCTGGGATTACAGGCTTGAGCCACCGCGCCCGGCCAGTGGCACTCATTTCTAAAGCTCCAGGCTGCACTTTCCCCTGCTTCAGCCAGGGAGGCGGGGCAGCTCGGTCCCAAGACCTGTCCCTACAGCCCAATAGGCGGCTGTGGCAGCCTGCAGCGAGTGCCTCTTCAGGCCTCACCCTGACCCATCCTTCCTCACTGGGCGGGGCTTCCCTGGAGGGTCTCCAATAACTCCAGCCAGAGGCTCAGGGACAGAATTTGGATCTCCCTAGGCCCGAGCCCCTAGGGGAGGGGTGGCCGCAGTCTCTGAGGAGGAGCCGACTTAGCCCCTCCTCCTGGTAGTTCTGAGGAATCTCAGCAGCCCTGACGGGTGGGTTTCCCCCCAGCGAAGCACACCCTCTCCACCAAGGAACAAAGTGCTTCGTTAAACGGGTCCTTCTCCCTGTTTCCTCCAACGGGGGTTGTCAGGCACCCCATTCAGGAGCGATCCCACTGGCGTCTGGTTGGTGTCCCTTGAGGTAAGACGTCCCAGAAGAAGGAGCAGGCGCCCATCTTTGCTCTTCTCCAGCCTCCTTGAGTGGCATCTCCAGGCATGGGAGTGAATCAGATGAGTATGGCCTGAAGTGAACCCCCAGCAAACTGAGGCAGCCCTACAGAGGAGGGACCTGACTACTTAAAGAAAAACAAACACGCAGAAACTGACAGTGTCAACAACAAAGGCCTACACAAAAACCCCATCCAAGAGTCAGCAGCCTCAAAACCGAAGCTAGACAAACTCATGAAGAAGAGAAACAATCAATGAAAAAATGCTAAAAACCCAAAAGGCCAGAGTGCCTCTTCTCCTCCAAACGATCACAGCATCGCTCCATCAAGGCCACAGAACTGGATGGAGGATCAGTAGGACGAACTGACAGAGTAGGCTTCAGAAGATGGGTAATAAACACTACAATGAGCTAAAGGAACATGTTCTAACCCAATGCAAAGAAGCTAAGAACTTTGATAAAAGGTTAGAATAAGGGAGGACCACCCCTTATTGGGCATAAGACAATAAGACCACCCCTCATATTGTCTTATGCCCAATTTCTGCCTCCAAAGAAAGAAGAAGTAAAAATTAAAAAGCAGAAATGAAATCCACAGGCAGACAGCCCGGGTGCCGCACCCTGGGCCTGGTTAAAGATCGACCCCTGACCTAACCGGTTATGTTATCTACAGATTCCAGACATTGTATGGACAAGTGTTGTGAAAATCTCTGTCCTGTTCTGTTGCGTTCTGATTACCGGTGCATGCAGCCCCCAGTCACGTACCCCCTGCTTGCTCAATGGATCATGACCCTCTCATGCGGACCCCTTTAGAGTTGTGAGCCCTTAAAAAGGACAGGAATTGCTCACTTGGGGAGCTCGGCTTTTGAGACACAAGCCTGCTGAAGTTCCTGGCTGAATAAAGCTCCTTCCTTCTTTAACCCGATGTCTGAAGAGTTTTGTCTGCAGCCCCTCCTGCTACAAGAAGAATTGTTAACTAGAATAACCAGTTTAAGGCCGGGAGCGGTGGTTTACGCCTGTAATCCCAACACTTTGGGAGGCTGAGGCAGGTGGATCATGAGGTCAGGCATTCGAGACCAACATAGTGAAACCCCGTCTCTACTAAAAATACAAAAAATTAGCCGAGTGTGGTGGTGGGTGCCTGTAATCCTAGATACTTGGGAGGTTGAGGCAGGAGAATCACTTGAACCTGGAAGGTGGAGGTTGCAGTGAGCCAAGATTGTGCCACTGCACTCCAGCCCAGGCGACAGTGCAAGACTCTATCTCAAAAAAAAAAAAAAAAAAAAGAACCAGTTTAGAGAAGAACATAAATGACCTGGTGGAGCTGAAAAACATAGCATGAGAACTTCGTGAAGCACACACAAGTATCAACAGCTGAATTGACCAAGTAGAAGAAAGGATATCACAGTGTGAAAACCACCTTACTGAATAAGACAAGAAGAGAGAAAAGAGAATGAAAAATAATTAACAAAGCCTCCAAGAATATGGGACTTCGTAAAAAGACCGAACTCAAGGACTGATTGGAGTACCAGGAGAACAGGGAGAATGGAAACAAGCTGGAAAACACACTTCAGGATATTAGCCAGGAGAACTTCCCCAACCTAGCAAGACAGGCCAACATGCAAATTCAGGAAATACAGAGAACACCATTAAGATAATCCACAAGAAGAACAACCCCAAGACACATAATCATCAAATTCTCCAAGGTCAAAATGAAGGAAATACTGTTAAGGGCAGCCAGATAGAATGGCCAGGTCACCTACGAAGGGAAGCCCATTAGACTAACGGCAGATAGCTCAGCAGAAACTACAAGCCAGAAGAGATAGGGAGCCAATATTCAATATTCTTTTTTTTTTTTTTTTTTTTTTTTTAAGATGGAGTCTCACTCTGTCACCCAGGCTGGAGTGCAGTGATGTGATCTCAGCTCACTGCAACCTCCGACTCCCAGGTTCAAGTGATTCTCCTGCCTCAGCCTCCTGATTACCAGGGATTACAGGCATGGCCACTACACCTGGCAAATTTTTTGTATTTAGTAGAGATGGGGTTTCGTCATGTTGATCAGGCCGGTCTTGAGCTCCTGATCTCAGGTGATCCATCTGCCTCGGTCTCCCAAAGTGCTGAGATTACAGGCATGAGCCACCGTGCCCAGCCTCAACATTCTTAAAGAAAAGAATTTTCAACCCAGAATTTCATATCCAGCCAAACTAAGTTTAATAAGTGAAGGAGAAATAAAATCCTTTCCAGACAAATGCTGAGGGATTTCGTTACTAACAGGCCTGCCCTGCAAGAGCTCCTGAAAGAAGCACTAAATACAGAAAGAAAAAACTGGTACCAGCCACTGCAAAAACACATCAAAATATAAAGACCAATGACACTAAGAAGAAACTGCATCAACTAACGGGCAAAATAACAGAACAGCATCGTGATGACAGGATCAAATTCACACATAATAACAATAACCTTAAATGTAAATGGGCTAAAAGCCCCAATTAAAAGACCCAGACTGGCAAACTGGATAACGAGTCAAGACCCATCAGTGTGCTGTATTCAGGAGACCCGTCTTATGTGCAAAGACACACACAGGTTCAATACAAAGGGATGAAGGAATATTTACCAAGCAAATGTAAAGTAAAAAAAAAGCAGGGACTGCAATCCTAGTCTCTAACAAAACAGATTTTAAACCAACAAAGATCAAAAAAGACAAAAAAGAGCACTGCATAATGGTAAAGGGAACTATTCAACAGGAAGAGCTAACTATTCTAAATATATATGCACCCAATACAGTAGCACCCAGATTCATAAAACAAGTTCTTACAGACCTACAAAAGGAATTAGACTCCCATGTAATAACAGTATGAGATTTTAACACCCCACTGTCAGTATTAGATCAATGAGACAGAAAATTAGCAAGGATATCCAGGACTTGAACTCAGCTCTGGATCAAGTGACCTAGTAGATGTCTACAGAATTCTCTACCACAAATCAACAGAATATACATTCTTCTCCGGTGCCACATGGCACTTATTCTCAAATCAATGACACAATTGGAAATAAAACAATTCTTAGCAAATGCAGATGAACTGAAATCATAATAGTCCCTCAGACCACAGTGCAATCAAGTTAGAACTCAGGATTGGCCGGGCGCGGTGGCTCAAGCCTGCAATCCCAGCACTCTGGGAGGCCGAGGCGGGTGGATCACGAGGTCAGGAGATCGAGACCATCCTGGCTAACACGGTGAAACCCCGTCTCTACTAAAAGAAATACAAAAAACTAGCCGGGCGAGGTGGCGGGCGCCTGTAGTCCCAGCTATTCGGGAGGCTGAGGCAGGAGAATGGCGTAAACCCGGGAGGCGGAGCTTGCAGTGAGCTGAGATCCGGCCACTGCACTCCAGCCCGGGCGACAGAGCGAGACTCCGTCTCAAAAAAAAAAAGAACTCAGGATTAAGAAACTCACTCCAAACCACACAATTTCATGGAAATCAAAAAACCTACTCCTGAATGACTGCTAGGTAAATAATAAAATTAAAGCAGAAATCAAGAAGTTTTTTGAAACCAATGAGAACAAACAGACAATGTACCAGAATCTCTGGGACACAGCTAAAGCAATGTTAAGAGGAAAAATTATAGTACTAAATGCCTACATTAGAAAGCTAGAGGCAAAAGCAAACTAATCCAAAAGCTAACAGAAGACAAGAAAGTACTAAGATGAGATAAGAATTGAAGAAGACACAGACACAAAAAACCCTTCAAAAAAATTCAACAAACCCAGGAGCTGGTTATTTGAAATAATTAACAAAAGAGACCACTAGCTAGACTAATAAGAGAGAGAAGAATCAAAAAGACACAATAAAAAATGATAAAGGGGGTATCACCACTGACCCCACAGAAATAAAAACTACCATCAGAGAATACTACAGGCCGGGCACGGTGGCTCAAGCCTGTAATCCCAGCACTTTGGGAGGCCGAGGCGGGCGGATCACAAGGTCAGGAGATCGAGACCACAGTGAAACCCCGTCTCTACTAAAAATACAAAAAATTAGCTGGGCGCGGTGGCGGGCGCCTGTAGTCCTAGCTACTCAGGAGGCTGAGGCAGGAGAATGGCGTGAACCCAGGAGGCGGAGCTTGCAGTGAGCCGAGATTGCGCCACTGCACTCCAGCCTGGGCAACAGCGTGAGACTCCGTCTCAAAAAAAAAAAAAAAAAAAAAAAAAATACTACAAACACCTCAATCCAAATAAACTAGAAAATCTAGAAGAAAAGGATCCATTCCTGGACTCCTACCAAGACTAAACCAAGAGGAAGTCAAATCCCTGAATAGACCAATAACAAGCTCTGAAAATGAGGCAGTAATTAATAGCCCACCAACCAAAACAAGCCCAGGACCAGATGGATTCAAAGAATTTTATCAGAATACAAAGAGGAGCTGATACCGTTCCTTCTGAGACTATTCCAAACAATTGAAAAGGAAGGACTCCTCCCTAACTCATTTTATAAGGCTAGCATCATCCTGATACCAAAACCTGGCAGAGACACAACAAAAAAAGAAAACTTCAGGCCAATATCCCTGAAGAACATCAATGCAAAAATCCTCAAGAAAATGCTGGCAAACTGAATCCAGCAGCACATCAAAAAACTTATTCACCACGATCAAGTTAGCTTCATTACTGGGACGCATGGCTGGTTTAACACGTAAATCAATAAATATAATCCATCACATAAAGAGAACCAAAGACAAAAACCACATGACTCAATAGATGAAGTAAAGGCCTTCAATAAAATTCAACATCCCTTCATGTTAAAAACTCTCGATCAATGAGGTATTGATGGAACATATCTCAAAAAAGTAAGAGCTATTTATGACAACCCCACAGCCAATGTCGTATTGAATGGGCAAAAGTTGGAAGCATTCCCTTTGGAAACTGGTATAAGGCAAGGATGACCTCTCTGACCACTCCTATTGACACACATAGACTCAAAATAAAGGGATGGAGAAAGATCTACCAAGCAAATGGAAAACAACAAAAAAGCAGGGGTTGCAATCCTAGTCTCTGATAAAACAGACTTTAAACCAACAAAGGTCAAAAGAAACAAAGAAGGCCATTACATAATGGTAAAGGGATCAATTCAACAAGAAGAGCTAACTGTCCTAAATATACATGCACCTAACACAGGAGCACCCAGATTCATAAAGCAAGTCCTTAGAGACCTACAAAGAGACTTAGACTCCCACACAATAATAATGGGAGACTTTAACACCCCACTGTCAACATTAGACAGATCAACGAGACAGCAAGTTAACAAGGATATCCAGGAATTGAACTCAGCTCTGCACCAAGTGGACCTAATAGATATCTACAGAACTCTCCACCCCAAATCAACAGAATATACATTCTTCTCAGCACCACATCACACTTATTCCAAAATTGACCACATAGTTGGAAGTAAAGCACTGCTTAGCAAATGTCAAAGAACACAAACTATAACAAACTGTCTCTCAGACCACAGTGCAATCAAACTAGAACTCAGGATTAAGAAACTCACTCAAAACCGCTCAACTACATGGAAACTGAACAACCTGCTCCTGAATGACTACTGGGTACATAACGAAATGAAGGCAGAAATAAAGATGTTCTTTGAAATCAATGAGAACAAAGACACAGCATACCAGAATCTCGGGGACACATTTAAAGCAGTGTGTAGAGGGAAATATATAGCACTAAATGCCCACAAGAAAAAGCAGGAAAGATCTACAATTGACACCCTAACATCACAATTAAAAGAACTAGAGAAGCAAGAGTAAGCACATTCAAAAGCTAGCAGGAGGCAAGAAATAACTAAGACCAGAGCAGAACTGAAGGAGATAGAGACACGAAAAACCCTTCAAAAAATCAATGAATCCAGCAGCTGGTGTTTCGAAAAGATCAACAAAATTGATAGACCACTAGCAAGACTAATAAAGAAGAAAAGAGAGAAGAATCAAATAGACGCAATAAAAAATGATAAAGGGGATATCACCACTGATCCCACAGAAATACAGACTACCATCAGAGGATATTATAAACACCTCTAAGCAAATAAACTAGAAAATCTAGAAGAAATGGATAAATTCCTGGACGCATACACCCTCCCAAGACTAAGCTAGGAAGAAGTTGAATCCCTGAATAGACCAATAACAGGTTCTGAAATTGAGGCAATAATTAATAGCCTACTAACCAAAAAAAGTCCAGGATGAGAGAGGTTCACAGCCGAATTCTACCAGAGGTACAAGGAGGAGGTGGTACCATTCCTTCTGAAACTATTCCACTCAATAGAAAAATAGAGAATCCTCCCTAACTCATTTTATGAGGCCAACATCATCCTGATACCAAAGCCTGGCAGAGACACAACAAAAAAAGAGAATTTTAGACCAATATCCCTGATGAACATCAATGCAAAAATCCTCAATAAAATACTGGCAAACCGAATCCAGCAGCACATCAAAAAGCTTATCCACCATGATCAAGTTGGCTTCATCCCTGGGATGCAAGGCTGGTTCAACATATGTAAATCAATAATGTAATCCATCATATAAACAGAACCAAAGACAAAAACCACATGATAATCTCAATAGATGCAGAAAAGACCTTCGACAAAATTCAACAGTCCTTCATGCTAAAAACTCTCAATAAACTAGGTATTGATGGGACATATCTCAAAATAATAAGAGCTATTTATGACAAACCCACAGTCAATATCATATTGAATGGGCAAAAACTGGAAGCATTCCCTTTGAAAACTGGCACAAGACGGGGATGCCCTCTCTCACCACTCTTATTCAACATAGTGTGGGAAGTTCTGGTCAGAGAACTTCTGTCCAGAGAAAGAAATAAAGGGTATTCAATTAGGAAAAGAGGAAGTCAAATTGTCCCTGTTTGCAGATGACATGATTGTATATTTAGTAAACCCTATTGTCTCAGCCCAAAATCTCCTTAAGCTGATAAGCAACTTCAGCAAAGTCTCAGGATATAAAATCAATATGCAAAAATCACAAGCATTCCTATACACCAATAACAGACAGACAGACAAATCATGAGTGAACTCCCATTCACAATTGCTTCAAAGAGAATAAAATACCTAGGAATCCAACTTACAAGGAATGTGAAGGACATCTTCAAGGAGAACTACAAACCACTGCTCAATGAAATAAAAGAGGACACAAACAAATGGAAGAACATTCCATGCTCATGGATAGGAAGAATCAATATTGAGAAAATGGCCATACTGCCCAAGGTAATTTATAGATTCAATGCCATCCTCATGAAGCTACCAATGACTTTCTTCACAGAATTGGAAAAAAACTACTTTAAAGTTCATATGGAACCAAAAAAGAGCCTGCATTGCCAAGACAATCCTAAGCCAAAAGAACAAAGCTGGAGGCATCACGTTACCTGACTTCAAACTACACTACAAGGCTACAGTAACCAAAACAGCATGGTACTGGTACCAAAACAGAGATATAGACCAATGGAACAGAACAGAGCCCCCATAAATAATACCACACATCTACAACCATCTGATCTTTGACAAACCTGACAAAAACAAGAAATAGGGAAAGGATTCTCTATTTAATAAATGGTGCTGGGAAAACTGGCTAGACATACTGGATCCCTTCCTTACACCTTATACAAAAATTAATTCAAGATGGATTAAAGACTTAAATGTTAGACCTAAAACCATAAAAACCCTAGAAGAAAACCTACGCAATACCATTCAAGACACAGGCATGGGCAAGGACTTCATGACTAAAACACAACAAGCAATGGCAACAAAAGCCAAAATTGACAAATGGGATCTAATTAAACTAAAGAGCTTCTGCACAGCAAAAGAAACTACCATCAGAGTGAACTGGCAACCTACAGAATGGGAGAAAATTTCTATAATCTACCCATCTGACAAAGGGCTAATATCTAGAATCTACAAAGAACTTAAACAAATTTACAAGAAAGAATCAAACAACCCCATCAAAAACTGGGCAAAGGATATGAACAGATACTTCGCAAAAGAAGACATTTATGCAGCCAGCAGACACATGAAAAAATGCTCATCATCACTGGCCATCAGAGAAATGCAAATCAAAACCACAATGAGATACCATCTCACACCAGTTAGAATGGTGATCATTAAAAAGTCAGGAAACAACAGGTGCTGGAGAGGATATGGAGAAACAGGAACACTTTTACACTGTTGGTGGGACTGTAAACTAGTTCAACCATTGTGGAAGACAGTGTGGCGATTCCTCAAGGATCTAGAACTAGAAATACCATTTGACCCAGCCATCCCAATACTGGACATATACCCAAAGGATTATAAATCATGTTGCTATAAAGACATGTGCACACGTATGTTTATTGTGGCACTATTCACAATAGCAAGGATTTGGAACCAACCGAAATGTCCACCAATGATAGACTGGATTAAGAAAATGTGGCACATATACACCTTGGAATACTATGCAGCCACAAAAAAAGATGAGTTCATGTCCTTTGTAGGGACATGGAAGAAGCTGGAAACCATCATTCTGAGCAAACTATCACAAGGAAGGAAAACCAAACACTGCATGTTCTCACTCATAGGTGGAAACTGAACAATGAGAACACTTGGATACGGGAAGGGGAACATCACATACCGGGGCCTGTCATGGGGTGGGGGGATGGGGGAGGGATAGCATTAGGAGATATACCTAATGTAAATAACGAGTTAATGGGCGCAGCACACCAACATGGCACATTTATACATATGTAACAAACCTGCACATTGTGCACATGTACCCTAGAACTTAAAGTATAATGATTAAAAACAAAAAAACAAAAAAACAACAAAATATAGTATTGAAAGTTCTTGCCAGGACAATCAGGCAAGAGAAAGAAATAAAGCGTATTCAAATAGGAAGAGAGGAAGTCTGTTTGCAGATGACATAATTTTATATTTAGAAAATCCCATCAACTCAGCCCAAAAACGTTTTGAGCTGATAAGCAACTTCAGCAAAGTCTCAGGATACAAAATCACTGTGCAAAAATCACAAGCATTCTGTTACACCAACAATAGGCAAGCAGAGAGTCAAATCATGAATGAACTCCCATTCACAATCACTACAAAGAGAATAAAATACCTAGGAATACAGCTAACAAGGGATGTGAAGGACCTCTTCAAGGAGAACTACAAACCACTACTCAAGGAAATAAGACAGGACACAAACAAATGGAAAAACATTCCATCCTCATGGACAGGAAGAATCAGTATCACAAAAATGGCTACACTGCCCAAAGTAATTTATAGATTCAGTGCTATTCCCATCAAACTACCATTGACATTCTTCACAGAATTAGCAAAAACTATTTAAAATTTCATGTGGAATTGGCCAGGCACACTGGCTCATGCTTGTAATCCCAGCACTTTTGGAGGCCAAGGCGGGTAGATCACTTGAGGTTAGGAGTTTGAGACCAGCCAGGCCAACATGGTGAAACCCCATCTCTACTAAAAATACAAAAATTAGCCAAGCATGGTGGCGTGTACCTGTAATCCTTGCTACTGGGGAGGCTGAGGCAAGAGAATTGCTTGCTCCCAGGAGGTGGAAGTTGCAGTGAGCCGAGATCATGCCACCACACTCCAGCCTGGGCAACAGAGTCAGACCCATCTCAAAAAAAAAAAAAAAAGAAGTATATGGAATCAAAGAAGACCCCATATAGCCAAGACAATCCCAAGCAAAAAGAACAAGGCTGGAGGCATCATGCTGCCTGACTTCAAACTATACTACAAGGCTACAGCAGCCAAAATAGCATGGTACTCGTACCAAAACAGACATATAGACCAGTGGAGCAGAACAGAGACCTCAGAAATACCACCACATATCTGAAAACATCTGATTCTCGACAAACCTGACAAAAACAAGCAATGAAGAAAGGATCTCTGATTCAGTAAATGGTGCTAGGAAAACTAGCCAGCCATATGCAGAAAACTGAAACTGGACCCCTTCCTTACACCTTATACCAAAATTAACTCAAGATGGGTTGAAGATTTAAATGTAAAATCCAAAACCATAAAAACTCTAGAAGAAAACCTAGGGAGGCTGGGCATGGTGGCTCGTGCCTGTAATCCCAGCAGTCTGGGAGGTCAAGGTGGGTGGATCACGAGGTCAGGCATTCGAGATCAGCCTGGCCAACATAGTGAAACCCTGTCTCTACTAAAAATACAAAAAAAAAAAAAAGAAAAAAGAAAAAGAAAACCTAGGGAATATCACTCAGGACATAGGTGTGGGCAACAACTTTAGGGCAAAAATGCCAACAGCAATTGCAACAAAAGCAAAAAGTGACAAATGGGATCTAATTAAACTAAAGAGCTTATGCACAGCAAAAGAAACTGTCCTCAGAGTGAACAGGCAACCTACAGAATGGGAGAAAATTTTTGGAATCTATCCATCTGACAAAGGTCTAATATCCAGAATTTACAAGGAACTTAAATATATTTACAAGAAAAAACAAATAACTCATCAAAAAGTGGGCAAGGGATATGAATAGACACTTCTCAAAAGAAGACATTTATGCATCTAACAAACACATGAACAAAAATTCATCACTGATCATCAGAGAAATGCAAATCAAAACAATGAGATATCATCTCATGCCAGTCAGAATGGCGATTATTAAAAAGTCAGGAAACAATAGATGCTGGTGAGGATGTGGGGAAATAGGAACACTTTTACATTGTTGGTGGGAATGTAAATTAGTTCAACCATTGTGTAAGACAGTGTGGCGATTCTTCAAGGATCTAGAACCAGAAATACCATTTGACCCAGCAATCCCATTATTGCATATATACCCAAGGGAATATAAATCATTTTACTATAAAGACACATGCACACGTGTGTTTATGGCAACACTACTTACAACAGCAAAGATGTAGAACCAACCCAAATGCCCATCAATGATAGAGTGGATAAAGAAAATGTGATATATATATATACACACACACACACACATATACACACATATATATACACACACACATATATAAAACACTATGTAGACATATATAGAACACTATGTAGACATAAAAAGGAATGAGATCATGTCCTTTGCAGGGACATGGATGAAACTGGAAGTCATCATCCTCAGCAAACACAGGAACAGAAAACCAAACACCGCATGTTCTCACTCATAAGTGAGAGCTGAACATTGAGAACACATGGACACAGAGGGGGAACAACACACACCAGGGGCTGTTGGAGGTTGGGGGATGAGGGGAGGTAACTTAGAGGACAGGTCAATAGGTGCAGCAAACCACCAAGGCACACGTATACTCATGTAACAAACCCACATGTTCTATACATGTATCCTGTTTTTGTTTTTTAGAATAAAAGAAAGAATAAAAATTCTGTTCTAATTTAAAATGAACAATTCTCCGATCAATCATATGGCAAATCCTTGCCCCAAGAGTGCAGAGAAAGAAAGGTACATACATAGACCCAAAACTTACTAGAGTAGAAACTCATGAGCACAACATCTTCATGAACCAGTACATCTGCAGGAAAACTGAAAAGTGTAATTGGCAAATTGTTTAAGGCTGAGTGTGAACATGATTGACAGTAAGAAATAACAGGAAGTGTCAAGTTGGGCACTGCTTAGGGCACACCTGCCTTCCGTTCTATTCAAAGTTACCCCTCTGCTCACTGAGATAAATGCATATCTGATTGCCTCCTTTTGGAGAGGCTAGTCCGATACTCAAAAGAATGCAACCACTTGTCTCTTACCTACCTATGACCTGGAAGCTCCCTCCCTTCGAGTTGTCCTGCTTTTGCTTTGAGTTGTCCTGCCTTTCTGGACTGAACCAATGTTCATCTTACATATGTTAATTGATGTCTCATGTCTCCCTAAAATGTATAAAACCAAGCTGTGCTCTGATCACCTTGGGCACATGTTGTCAGGACCTCCTGAGGCTGTGTCATGGATGAGTGTCCTCACCTTGGCAAAATAAACTTTCTAAATTAACTGTGACTCATCTCAAGTTTTCATGGTTCACACCACTATGTAATACCCTTGTCAGTTTAAATCTTTGTTGGTTTAAATCTATTCTGTCAGAAACTAGGATTGTAACCCCTGCTTTTCTGTTTTCCATTTGCTTGATTTTTCTCCATCCCTTTATTGTGAGCGTAGGTCACTGCATGGGTCTCTTGAAGACAACATACCATCAGGTCTTGCTTTCTTATGCAGCTTGCCATTGTGTGCCTTTCAAGTGGGGCATGTAGCCTGTTTACATTCAAGGTTAGTACTGATATGTGTGGATTTGATCCTGTCATGTTGTTAGGTGGTTATTATGCTGGCTTGTTTGTGTGGTTTCTTTATAGTGTCACTGATCTGTGTATTTAAGTGTGTTTTTGTATTGGCTGGTAGCAGACTTTTCTTTCTATATTTAGGGCTCCTTTCAAGATCTCTCGTAAGGCAGGTCTGGTGGTAATGAACTCCCTCAGCATTTGCTTGTCTGAAAAGGATCTTATTTCTCCTTCACTTAGGAAGCTTAGTTTGGCTGGGTATGAAATTCTTGGTTGAAGAGTTTTTTCTTTAAGAATGTTGAGGCCGGGCGTGGTGGCTCACGCCTGTAATCCCAGCACTTTGGGAGGCTGAGGTGGTTGGATCACGAGGTCAAGAGATTGAGACCATCCTGGCTAACATGGTGAAACCCTGTCTCTACTAAAAATACAAATAAATTAGCCAGGCGTGGTGGCAGCGCCTGTAGTCCCAGCTACTCAGGAGGCTGAGGCAGGAGAATGGTGTGAACCCGGGAGGTGGAGCTTGCAGTGAGCTGAGATCGTGCCACTGCACTCCAGCCTGGGAGACAAAGTGAGACTCCGTCTCAAAAAAAAAAAAAAAGAATGTTGAATATAGGCCCCCAGTCTTTTCTGGCTTGTACGGTTTCAGCTGAGAGGTCTGCTGTTAGCCTGATGGGGTGACCTTTGTAGGTGACCTGCCCTGTCTAGCTGCCTTTAATAGTCTTTCTTTCATTTTGACCATGGAAAATCTGATTATTATGTGTCCTGGAGATGATTTTCTTGTATAGAATCTTACAGGGGTTCTCTGGTTTCCCTGAATGTGACTGTTGGCCTCTCTACCAAGGTTGGGGAAGTTTTCGTGGATGATATACTAAAACGTTTTCCAACTTGTTTGCTTTCTTTCCATCCCTTTCTGGGATGCCAATAATTCATAGATTTGGCCACTTTACAAAATACCGTATCTCTCAGATGTTTTGTTCATTTTTTATTCTTTTTAATTTTTGTCTGTCTTATTTCAGAGAGCCAGTCTTCATGTTCTGAGAGTCTTTCCTCCACTTGGTCTCTTCTGTTGTTAATACTTGTGATTGCATTATGAAATTCTTGTAGTGTGTTTTTCTGCTCGGTCAGAATGATTAGATTCTTTTTTATATCAGTTATCTTGTCTTTCAGCTTCTGCAATTCTTAGTTTTTTTGGATTGGGTTTTGCATTCTCCTGAATGTTGATGATCTTCATTTCTATCCATATTCTGAATTCCATTTCTGTCATTCCAGCTAGCTCAGCCTGAGTAAGAACCCCTGTTGAAAAACTGGTGTGGTCATTTGGAGGACATATAACACTCTGGCCATTTGAGTTACTGGAGTTCTTTCAATGGTTCTTTTTCATCTCTGCACGTGGGTGTTCCTGTAACTGCAGTGTAGATTGAGTACAGTGAGTACACCTTTTTTCTCGATGTTTTCACAGAGCCGAGGCTTTGTGCAGCGTCTTCATTTGTAGCTGACTTGTCTTTGGTCTCACAGAGGGGAATGATAGCAAGGTGTTTTTGGTGTTGGAACTTTGGGATGTGATCCAGTAGGTGGTACTTAGGCATACTGGTTAGTTGGTAGGCTCTTGCTTGGTCATGTGGCTCCCCTATATTTTCTGACAGTTGCAGTCACGCTTCTCTTGATGTTCTGAAAGTGCAGGTTTCTCTCCCACTTGAATGCTGGCTATAAATTGCAGCTTGGCACCCTTGGGCTGCCCACCACAGCTCTGGGGCAGTCTCAGGGTTTATGTTCCTCCTCTGGCTTGGAGGCAGCAGAGGAAGGGACCTTAATAGTGGTCGTGGCCAAAGGTCTTTTGCTTGTCTCCTGGGGGCTCCACCCCAGAGGTGCCAGTTAGCAATTGCTAAGTGCAACCAGCCCAGGATGGAGGGTCTGTGCTGTGGGTCCAAGCCCAGGGTTTCCTGTCTGGTGACAAGCAGGGGTGTGGGTGGAACCCGTGGGAGATGAACTGGTCTCCTCTCCTTGGGTCAAGTGCAGTTTGTTGGAGGTGTGGATAAGGCACTTATGGTATTGGTTCATTCATTTGTCTGAGGATAGCAAGGGCAGTTCCACTGCAGTGGTAGAAAGGCTTTTGGTTGCTCCTGAGGGCTCTACCTCCAAGAAATGCAGAACCACAGTTACTGGGGGTGTTCAGCTGGTGGGTGGGGCAGCTGCACTGCTGGCATAAGCTTGGGGTTCCACTTGTTGGGGAGCAATGGGATGAAGGCTCACAGGGAGAAAGACTAGTCTGCTCTCGGTATGGGGCTGTGGTGGTGGCTGTAAGCTTGGCTGTGGTGGTGGCTGTAAGCTTGGCTGTGGTGGTGGCTGTAAGCTTGGGTGTAGCTCTCACAGGGAGAAAGACTAGTCTGCTCTCGGTATGGGGCTGTGGTGGTGGCTGTAAGCTTGGCTGTAGCTCTCAGGTTCTTTGTTTCTTCCCTAGACCAAAGGCAGCAGGGATAGAACGGTTACTGTGGCAGTGGCAGAGGGGCTTCCATATGCCTCTCGGAGGCTCTCCATGGGAAACTCTGGGCCACTACTGGTGGGTACGCTCAGCCAGGGGAGAGGTGACTGTTCTGTGTTCATGAGCTGGGGGCCCTACAGCAGGAAAACTGAGCAGACCTGTGATGCCTGCCATAGTGGATCCCCAAGGGTCTGCACTGGGTCCAGCAAGCAGCCCATATCTCAGTCCCCAGGAGATCACCTGCTGCCACTTCTGAAAAGCCTGATGACCTCTATGCTAAGTCTGAGGCCACTTATCAAGACCTAGCTCAGACACAAGCGCAGTAGGTCCATTCTCTGCTGACCTGGGCGCAGCTCTCTTAGCTCACCAGCTCTGGGGGCCTCTGTGCTGCAGTACAGATCATCTACACCATGGACTCCCAGGTGGCCTGTGTTCCCTGCTGCGGGCTGCGAATCTCAGCCACACTGACTTGTCCCAGGGTCCAGCCCTGGCTGGAGAAGTGCAGAGTTCCTTCTGGGAGAAACACAGGCCCAGCCCTTTTTTGGACCGAAGGTAACTCAGCCTATCTACAGATGAGAAGAAGCTTGACCTGGGGGTCTCCTGACCCTATTCAGCAAAGAAAACAGGTCTGGGAGTGAAAACAAAGACTTGCTGCTTCTCAGATTCTTCGGATGACCAGCAGTGACAACTTTAGACACACCATGTTAATAACAGAACCTGCGGTGGTTGTAGAAAAGGAACTTGAACAATACACTGAAAATGGTAAACCCCATTTTCTTTAGGGCTGATTACTGACACATTTTGTATTTCATATAAGACATCTGATGTCTTATGACAGTCACGCATTTCTGTAAATCAGAAAATACATTAGGGTGTAATCATTCATATATGTTTGTATATTAAAAAGAGTAGCAAAATGAATATATATTTATATCCTCCCCACTGGAACTCAGAAAAGGCTGTAGCTTTTCACTCTCCCAGGCCAAGTCCTCAGAAGACTGATATTCACCAACCTTTAATAGCATATTCTCTCTGGAGAAATGCTTCTATTTGTTCAGTTTGATGAAATCGCCATGCCATTGTTATTTACTTTTCATTTTCTTACATAGAATCTAAGACAAGGTATATTAAATGCTTATTGATCCTATTCTTCACCTGGCTTATATCATTTGCCTAATTTTATTTTATTTTTATTTTATTTCATTTATTTATTTTTTTGAGACGGAGTCTCGCTCTGTCGCCCAGGCTGGAGTGCAGTGGCCAGATCTCAGCTCACTGCAAGCTCCGCCTCCCGGGTTCACACCATTCTCCTGCCTCAGCCTCCTGAGTAGCTGGGACTACAGGCGCCTGCCACCTCGCTTGGCTAGTTTTTTTTTGTATTTTTTAGTAGAGATGGGGTTTCACCGTGTTAGCCAGGATGGTCTCAATCTCCTGACCTCGTGATCCACCCGTCTCGGCCTCCCAAAGTGCTGGGATTACAGGCATGAGCCACCACGCCTGGCCCATTTGCCTAATTTTAAACTTTCTTCTACTCTAAAAATTTCAATTCATCTTTTTTTTTTTTTAATTATTATACTTTAAGTTCTAGGGTACATGTGCATAACGTGCAGGTTTGTTACATATGTATACTTGTGCCATGTTGGTGTGCTGCACCCATCAATTTGTCTCAATTCATCTTATGTATTGTAGGAGATTTTAAATCTAATACAGATACTGTCTTTTGTTTTTACATATATCCTATTGGCATTTTACACTGGGATCACACAATATTTCATTATATAAATTATTTAATGTTTATGTAGAAAAAAGAAAAGTATTTTGGTATTTGTTTTGTTCTTTGCTGTATAATTTCCATTACATACTGATTAGATAGTTTTTTGAGTATTTTACATTTTAGGTAATTATGCATTTTATCCATAAAGAATCTGCATGTGGAATAGAGAGCTGTTTTCTCCTCTCTTCTATTTCATCTCCATCCTGACCTCCCCAGAATCCTCAGCTCTTGGTGTAGTTGGAGGAAAGCAGTTGATAATTCCAGTAAATGGGCGTAATTCAATATACCACAAATCAGTTTGAAGTAGGCCATGCCTTCAAAACACACCCAAATGCCTACATATGTATAATAATACCAATTTGTAAGTTACAATTGACGTGAAAAATAAAATTACAAAAGGATTGTAAAAGTAAATTCAAAGGGAAATCAGGCCTAAAAAAATCCCTGAGGAAATGTGTGATCAGAGGCTTTCCCAGGCATAAACTGCTCTACAGCCCTACCACACAGGTTTAACCAAGAATCTGACCCCAGAAGGTGACTCAGGGACGTGTGTCCTGGTATTCTGATCTACAGAAATCCTCCCCTCTCTTAGTGATCCATCCAGAGCTCTAGGATCGTTTCTAGATTTACTTACTGTCCGGAGCTGCACGCCCTGGCCATAGCGAATAATAATTAAAGATTAAACGCCTGAGCTATATTCCTTTCCACCCCACACCTTCTCCCTAGATTTACCTTTTTCCCTGTATTAATACCGCCATTAAAAGATGGCGCTCTTCCCGCTTCTTCTTCATTCATTTTTCCCGCGCCCGCGAAAAGACTACCTGACAGCGCAGGCGCAACATGACGTCCGACCGGAGAAACCGAAACCTATCTGGCCACGACTTCGGCAATGAGGTCATTTCCGCCTTAGCCCAACCCCTTCCCCTCCAAATGTATATAAGGCATTGCATTACCGCCATTAAACGAGACTTGATCAGAGCACTGTCTTGTCTCCATTTCTCGTGTCTCTTGTTCCCCAAATTCCCACCCCCTCCTCCAGGGCCTACACTGACTATCCCGCGGGCCGGGATAACTTACTACACACAGACTGGAAGCTTTTGACAGAATCTTTGAACTGGGACCCTGCCCTGTTCCCCCAGCTTCTCTAGAATACAATGTTCTAATCACTCCTGAGAGATTTCATCTGGGGGGATCTCTCTGAGCCAACAAGAGTTCAAGTAAGAAGAGGAACAAGGCAAGAGTCAGGCTATGTCTAGGGTTCCCTTACCTGACTTATGTCTTTGGTTTACCCAAGTATTGACAAGATTCGTCTCTAGATGGTAGAAACTAGATGGAGGAGCTCCAGCTCACAGAAGTAGAGAATCGGATCAATGCTCCATAGATTCAGCTTAAGCTCGGCCATGAGATACTAAATCTCTCAGAAAAAAAAGTAATAGTTCCCCATCATCTACACCTGTAGCCTCAGACAGCGAGGCAGTGAGCATGCATGCTCAATAAAACTCCACATCCACACCACAGAGAGACGGAACAGTCCCAAAGGACCCTGAAGGGTGATGTGGAGAGACCAAAAGGATATGAACCCACAGCGCCTGCCCTACCATCTGCTCCATTACTAACCCTGTCCTTTCCCAAGATGATTTCCAGATTTTTCTTTGGCCCTCACTAAGGGTGACTCAGAAAGACAAAAAGTTATTAATGCCCTCCATTCTCCGTATCTCCTGAGGTCTGAGTTGTTTACTCTGCAGGTTTCGGGTAGCTATCCCTCTCCAACTACATCCACAAAATTAGTGTATCTCATTCCAGCACCAAGAATTTCACCTTGATTCTGGTCACTTCCTACCTTCTCCTAGACATTTTATCTAGAAAAGCCAGATAAAATAGGGACACAAATGTTCACATAAAACTCAACCACAACTAAGTTGGAGTATCATAATCCCACTTTGGGCTAGGCTGCCACTCAGCCTGCTACAAACTAGGCTTGGAGCAGTTAGGGGAAAGCTAGCGTTTAGTTAGAGCTGATGTGGAAGTCAGCTAAAAGCTTGTTACAGAGCTCCTGTCAAGCTGAATCCTAACCCAAGGAGGACTGAGGGCTGTGTAGCTCTATATTCCACGTTTGAGGTGGGTCAACTGGAACTCTATGAAAGGCTGCAAAAGACTAGCTCTAAACCCTAGTCTAGTACAAACTAAGTGAGGGTTGCACTTAGGAGAAAGGAAGATGTATTCTCCTCCCCTTCCCTCCCCTCCATTCCCCTCCCCTCCTTTCTCCTCTCTCCCCTCCTCTGCTCCCCTCCCCTCCCTTCCTCCCCTCCCCTCCTCTCCTTTCCTTTCCCCTTTCCTCTCCTCTTTCCTCCTCTCCTTCCTTCTTTCTTTTTTTTTTTTTTTTTTTTTTTTTGAGACGGAGTCTCACTCTGTCGCCCAGGCTGGAGTGCAGTGGCGTGATCTCTGCTCACTGCAAGCTCTGCCCCCCGGGTTCACACCATTCTCCTGCCTCAGCCTCCCCTGTAGCTGGGACGACAGGCGCCCACCACCACGCCTGGCTAATTTTTTTTTGTATTTTTGGTAGAGACAGGGTTTCACTGTCTTTCCTTCTTTCTCTTTTCTTTTTTTCTTTTTCAGACAGTCACACTCTGTCTCCCAGGCTGGAGTGCAGTGGCCTGATCTCGGCTCACTGCAACCTCTGTCTCCTGGGTTTAAGCAATTCTCCTGCCTCAGCCTCCTGAGTAGCTGGGACTACAGGCCTCCACCACCACGCCTGACTAATTTTTGTATTTTTAGTAGAGACGGGGTTTCACCATATTGGCTAGTCTGGCCTCGAACTCCTGACCTTGTGATCCACCCGCCTTGGCCTCCCAAAGTGCTGGGATTATGGTCATGAGCCACCATGCCCATCCAGTAAGATGTATCTTTTCAAGTAGTCAGTGTGGAATCTCAAATTTGGGAAACAGATCTCTACAGCCCTCAACCATTTCATTCTTATCCTGGAGGCAGTCAAAAAGAGATTATTCCTTTTTAGAAAGAATTACATTCAATCAACAATTGTAACATATGGATCAGGAGAAGGAAAAGATGGTAAAATCAGTCAGTCAATTTCTAGTAGATTTGATGATAAGAGACACAACATTGTCAGAGTGCAAATGGTTCTGAAATTTGAAAAGGTGACAGAGATTAGTTTTGAGGGACACACGGTGTGTCTGGAGTCAGTTTTTATGCTGACGGTGTGCGCAGTGATGAGGTATTAACAATACTTTCCGAAGTGAGTCAAAAGGTCGGTGAAGTCATTCTGTTGAGAACAGTCGGGGGCCTCCCATATTGTGAGATAGAAAGATCACCTTTCACCAAGAACCACAAGTCTGGCCACGGTGATGCCCTCGGCATTAGACATGGATTCAGACTCAACCCACAGCCTGGTTATAGTCAGTCTCTTCAGAGAAGAGGTTCTTATTAAAAACTTCTGGGTTTTTTTTTTTTTCTTTTTTGAGACGGAGTTTCACTCTTGTCGCCCAGGCTGGAGGGCAGTGGTGCATTCTCGGCTTAGTGCAACCTCCGCCTCCTGGGTTCAAGCGATTAAGCGATTCTCTTGCTTCAGCCTCCTGAGTAGCTGGGATTACAGATGCCTGCCACCATGCTTGGATAATTTTTGCATTTTTAGTAGAGACAGGGTTTCACCATGTTGGCCAACTCAAACTCCTGACTTCAGGTGATCCACCCGCCTCAGCCTCCCAAAGTGCTGGGAGTACAGGCATAAGCCACCGCACCCGGCCAAAAACTTGTAAATGAGTGACCTGACACAGCAGTAAATCAGCTGCTGAGGTTATTTCCAGTTTGCAGCCTGAAAGATTTCCTTTTTTCAGACAGTCTGTAGTTTTTAATGCAAAAGACCAAACAGCTAGAATGTGAGCAATGAAACCTGAGTTCTGAGCATTGAGTGGCATGACCACCCCACTCAAGTTCTGCATGGCTAGCACTGAAGTTCAAAAGCCACCGTAGACAGTAGCTCAGTGAACACCATGAGGTATCAGTTTCCCCGACCTATCGGTAAACCAGGGAAGAAATTTAGGGAATACTTAGTGAGGTGGGGGCCCCACAGAGCCAGAAGCTTTGCTCCAGATAGTGTAGCAGGGCATAAAATTCCCACCACAGAGAGACTCCGATTTTCCCTTTAGAACTATTTCTGTGTCAGTCCAATTTCCTTCTAGAACACATTACTTATATTTAACAAGTAGTCTTTTGAGGTCTTTCATAAGAGTTCAAATTGACCCACCTCAGAATTGGAATACAAAGCTAGGCAGCCCCCAGCCCTCCTTGAGTTGGGATTCAGTTTGACTGGAGTTCTGTAGCAAGCTTATAACTGACTTGCACATTAGTGTAACCTGTAGTAGTGTCAGGGTGGCTATGAGTCAAACACGCCAAAGAATATGTTTAGGTGCAGGCTCTTTTTGTCAAAGGCTCCAAATGGCAAAGTGATCACGTTTTTCTTGACTGTTGGAAGAATTGAGCAATGAAAATATGCCCACTTAGCTTCACTAAACCTTATTTGGAAAGCGGAGCTCTGGGTTTTTTTCAGGTCTTCTTGTTATTGAGAAAACAGGGCTTACTACCCAATATGCTAGGGGCCAATACATTGAGTTGTCATTGGTTTTTTGTTTTTGAGAAAAGTTTTATATTGAAAGTTCACTCTCAAAGAGACAGGAGTCCCAAGCTCGAATCTGTCTCCCTCTGCTGGCAACACAGCAGAATTTCTACTAGAAAAGGTACGGGGGTAGCTTCTGAGCTTAGGAGGTGACTAGCAGATAACGGGAGGTCTGGAACACCCATGGGCATGCCCAGTTCTTCATGCTTCCTCATGGGTCATATGTGCAAATTTTGGGGGAGTTAGTAGGAAACGTGGTAGAAATTCAGGCTATGATGTCAGCAAGCTCACTCTGTGCACAGTCCCATTGGTCATATTTGTTCAAACCAATTTCAGCCAGTTACTTTATCCCATAAGTGGAGGGAATTTCAGTGTTTTAAGAAGTTGTGTGTGTGTGTTTTGTTTTGTTTTGTTTTAATTTGCCATCCTGTAAACTCAAGGATTTCTGTTAGTCATTGGCTTAACTTTTTTTTTTTTTTTTTGAGACAGAGTCTTGCTCTGTTGCCCAGGCTGGAGTCCAGTGTCCTGATCTCGGCCCACTGCAGCCTCCGCCTCCTGGGTTCAAGCCATTCTCCCGCCTCAGCCTCCAGAATAGCTGGGATTACAGGCACGTGCCACCACGCCTGGCTAATTTTTGTGTTTTTATTAGAGATGGGGTTTCACTATGTTGGCCAGGCTGGTCTCGAACTCCTGACTTCACGATCCACGCGGCTCAGCCTCCCAAAGTGCTGAGATTACAGGTGAGCCACCGCGCCTGGCTGCTTCTTTAACTTTCTGAAGCACGGTTTCAATTATCAGCTACATCTACTAGCAGAGAGATATTACCATTCTAGACAGGAGCACTGAGACAGACACCTTTGTCTTTGCAGCTAACAGCTCATGCAGGGTGAACATTTTGGACATCAGAATGTAAAGGTTCTCATGATAAAGACTGACCTGCCCTCTGTGGCAAATGGAGAAGTCTGTCTCTCACCCAGACTGGAATAATCCCCGCCGGCACTCAGGGGACAGGGAAGCACAAACACAGGTAACACAATTCTAACTGTAAAGTTTGGTGTAGAAACACAGAGGACACTGAGTTAGCCCCAAAGGCCCCACCTCCATTGTTCTGTGGCATTTCTGCCCTCATGGTGAACCCTGCCCAAGCCCTGTCAGTGGAGTTTTGGTATCAGCAAGTACATAGAGAGACTCTCTGCTTATAAGCAAGGTACCAACACCCACATTTTCTTTTAGTTGCTAGCAGCCTGTTGACTGCTTTCAGCAAAACCACAAGAACTTACAATATTTTCTATTTATCCTAAGTCTTCTATCAGCTTTGGGGACTCCTCATTGTTTCCTACCTTGGCTAGGAGAATGAACATATGAGGCACATTTAGACTGCTCCTTTCAATTCTCCCTCTCACACAACAGCCTCGCTAACAGGTTGGAGAATGGAGGGATCTTACTCTCACTTCACTCTCGTTTGGGTGAGAGAATTTGCTGCTTGTTCTAGGAAGCCTTCTCATACGCCCTGGCCAGGTCTGTGAAGAGTCTTTCTACTTTCCTCTTACACAAAGTTATAAGGTTATAGATCTCTCAGAATCAATCTCATCATCACCCAAGCTGTCAAAAATGTGAACATTCTTGGATTTTTTTTTTCTATTTACAAGCCAAAAAATTAAGACTGTCAACTTCATGGATATTAAAAGAAGGCATGAGATTCCTGGGCCTGATGAAAATATTTGATGATTCACCACACAAATGAAAGCAAGAGCTCCATATTTGCATTTGTTCTCCATTCCACTCCAAGTGACAGGGATGATACCAAGAGACCCAACTGGATACTTTCTGCACAGTAGATTTTGATCACAGCTGAGGAATCTCAAGGTTAAGAAATCCCAGTGCTTTAACATGTGTTTCAAAGAAAACCTGCCAACCAGTGCCTCAGAGAAAGGCATAATCTTTATTCAATTGTCCAAGTATTTATTTACAGACCTGACGAGACACATCCTTCAAGTCTGTTTCTTTCATTTAAAAAAATTCTGAAAAAGACAGCCCGGAAGAAACGCTTACACAAGATGTGGGAAAATGAAGTGAGAGATCCATGAAGCATTGTCTCCCAAAAGGGAGCAACATTCCCTTACATATATGAGAATATTGATACAGTCCTTATAAAAAACAGTAAGGCGGCTCATCACAATATTAAAATAGAACTACCATATCATCCAGCAAGCCCACGTCTGGGTATTACATCCAAAGGAAATAAAGTCAGTATCTCAGAGGGAATTCTGCAATCACAGGTTTATTGCAGCATTTTTCACAATAGTCAAAGACACGGAAACAACCTAAATGCCCATTCATAGGTGAACGGATAAAGAAATTGTGAGATGTACACACACACACACACACAATGAAATATTATTCAGCCATAAGAAAGAATAAAGTCTTGTCATTTGTGAAAATATGGATGAAGCTGGAGAATGTTAAGTAAAGTAAGTCAGATACAGAAAGACAAATGTTATATGATTTTACTTATATGGCGCTTAAAAACATTGAACTCATAGAAACAGACTACATAGTGGTTTCCAGGGGCCGGAAGGTAGGGGATATGGGGAGACATGGCTCAAAAGGTACCAACTTTCAGTTTTAAGATGAATAAGTTCTGGCAATCTAATGTACAGCACGGGTGGCAACAGATGTTGTCTCAGTCCATTCCTGCTGCTTTAACAAAATACCTTAGGTAGTTTATACGTGACGTAAATTCATCGCTCACAGTTATATAGGCCGGGAAGTGCAAAATCCAGCCATTGGCAGATTGTCTCTGGTGAAGACCTTGCTCTCTGCCTTCAAGATGACTCCCTGAATGTTACGTTCACAGATAGCAGAAGGGCAGAAAGGGCAGAACTCACTCCCTCAAGTTCTTTTATGAAGTCATTAATCTCAATGATGAGGGCACAGCCTTTGTGACCTCACCACCCGCTAAAGGCCCCACTTCTTAATATTATTGTTTTGGAGTTTAAAGTTTCAACACAAATTTAGGTGGAGGACAAACTTGTAAGTCATGGTAGACATTGGTTTTGTAACAATTACCACACAATGTGTCTTTGGAGATATCTTGAATATATCCAATATTATCTGTCAACTAATATTTTAAAATTAAACATACAAATAAAATATGAAAATAATTTATCCATTGAGCAAAAAAGGCCCACTGAAGGTTTCTGACCAAAACCACCACTGACTCTGGTGCTGTGGGGCTGCTGAGAACTGAAAGATGAAGAAAGGAGCAGGATTATATGTCTTCACCAAAAAGCCAGCTCTGAGGGTGAGATGATACTAACTTGGGTGAGACAATGACAGGTGACAGCAAATAAAAAAGAATTCATTATATTTTGTTAGCTTATTGGAAAAAAATTCCTGGCCACAAAAAAAATCTCAATTCTGAATAAACTGCTAAATCAAATTTTAAATATACATCCTGATTTAAAAAACAAAAACATTTCTGTGGCCTTAAAATAGAGAAAGATTTCTTAAATAAAACAAAAAAAATTAATATGCTGGGGGAAAGAATAAATAACATTCTATTAAAATTAACAACTTATCAAAATACAGAATAAATTATATTTTGTTAGTTTACTGGAAAAATTGAATTCCTAGCCACAAAAACACTCAATTCTGAATGAATTGCAAAATAAAATTTTAAATATACATCCTCATTTAAAAAACAAAATTTCTGTGGCCTTAAGAGAAATATTTCTTAAATAAAAAGTATTTAATATACTGGGGAAAATAACAAATACAATTTATTAAAATTAAGAGCTTATCAAAATACAGAGAGACTGAGTGAGAGCAATACCAAAGAAAGGACTCTTACCCAGCTTCATGTAAAGAACCACTATAAATCAAGAAGAAAAAGACCCCTAAAATAGTGGGAGATGAGCAAAATAAGTCTTCAAAATAGAGGTTATCCAATAACTAAAAAGTGTGCTGAAATGTTCAAGTCTGTTAGCAATCAGAGAAATGTAAATAAAGCCTGAGACCATCACACAGCAACCAGAAGACTAAATGAAAATGACAGAAAATACCATGTGTTGGGCCGGGCGCGGTGGCTCACGCCTGTCATCCCAGCACTTTGGGAGGCCGAGACGGGCGGATCACGAGGTCAGGAGATCGAGACCATCCTGGCTAACACGGTGAAACCCCGTCTCTACTAAAAATACAAAAAACTAGCCGGGCGAGGTGGCGGGCGCCTGTAGTCCCAGCTACTCGGGAGGCTGAGGCAGGAGAATGGCGGGAACCCGGGAGGCGGAGTTTGCAGTGAGCTGAAATCCGGCCACTGCACTCCAGCCTGGGAGAGAGAGCCAGACTCCGTCTCAAAAAAAAAAAAAAGAAGAAGAAGAAAAAGAAAATACCACGTGTTGGCAAGGATGTGGGTACCCTAGTAAATTCATAGATTACTTGTTGTACACCATTTAAAGTGTCCCTGAAATGTATTCATCACTGTTATGATGAGCAGCCATGTAGTAACTTTCTATTCTTCACAAGTCTATGAGGTAGGTGCTGCCATTATCAGGATGAGAACTTAAACATGCAGACGGTAAGTGATTTGTCTAAATTCAGACACTGGACAGGAGTAGAGTGGGGACTTGATCCTGTCTGGACTGAAGTCACGGAGTGCCTTTAACTGACATGCTCTATTATGACTGGTGAGTCATCTGCTGTTAGATTTTTGGATGTGAGCACATCACATAACTAGCCTTCTCCTTTCTCGCTGTAACAATTGCCTTATAACATTTTGGATTTCTACTCATGTAAAGTTACAGGTTTCAGGTTTCAGGTACTATCGCTACCTGGTAACAAACGGTGTAGACCATCTGTGTGGTTAAGGGAAAGAGTTCAGAAGCCCGGCAACTCACAGTGGAGAAGATCACCTAAGCCTCCAGTGAGGTCTACTATATCTTGCTGAAGTTAGCGTCCATAAGAAGGTCATTTTGTCTAAGTTCATCAAGCCTTGTGGTCACAGGAGAATGCTGGTGAGCAGCAATGCTAAGGAAAGCCCACACTTTGGCTAGGAGTTTAGTATTGGGAAGGGTACTCTCCCATACTTTGGGAGGGAATAATATAAAATGATTATTTCCCTTCTCTTTGCTCATCTGCACCTAAACCATGAGGAACTATGCATATGCACCTCATCAGAAGAGTGCACATAACAGCAGCAAGAGAAAAAGCAGCACAGAAAACACAAGGTCACTAAGTTTTCCTACACAACAATCACTTGTCAGGCAACTGTCTGAGATGCCTAATTCTCCCCAGAGTGGATGTCTCCTTGTACACGCACACGTGTGACACACACACAGATATAGTTTGGCTCCGTGTCCCCACCCAAATCTCACCTTGACATGTAATAATCCCCATGTGTCAAGGGCAAGACCAGGTGGAGGTAACTGAATCATGGGGATGGTTTCCCCCATGCTGTTCTCATCGTGAGTGAGTCTCATGAGAGCTGATGGTTTTATAAGCATCTGGCATCTTCCCTGCTTGTACTTCTCCTTCCTGCCACCTTGTGAATTTGTGAAGGTGCCTTGCTTCCCCTTCACCTTCTGCCAGGATTGTAAGTTTCCTGAGGACTCCCTACCATGCTGAACTGTGAGTCAATTAAACTTCTTTCCTTTGTAAATTGCCCAGTCTCAGGAATTTCTTCATAGCAGCGTGAGAATGAACTAACGAACTACATATATACGAAATAATACTATATAGTACTATATAGTATGCTATATAGTATACACCACTATCAACTACGCTAGGGTACCCAAATTTCTTTCAATATAGATGCAAAAAGTCTCAAAAGATACTACAAAACTGAATTTACCAACACATAAAAAGACTTATACTTCATTACCAAGAGAGACTTAATCCCCCAGAAAAGCAATGTTGTTTTTGCATCTAAATGTCAATTTGGCTGGGCACAGTGGCTCACATCTGTAATCCCAACACTTTGAGAGGGCAAGGCAGGAGAATCACTTGAACCTAGGAGTTTGAGACCAGCCTGGGTGACAAAGTTAGACCCAATCTCTTACTTTAGAAAGTCAATTAATGTAATACACCATGTTAACAGAATAAATTTCAGAAACCACAAGATCATTCCAAGAGATGCACAAAAGCCATGAGAAAAACTTCAACAATACTTGACAATGAAATCTTCAATAATAATGGACAGCAGGAGACCAGGCGCGGTGGCTCAAGCCTGTAATCCCAGCACTTTGGGAGGCCGAGACGGGCGGATCACGAGGTCAGGAGATCGAGACCATCCTGGCGAACACGGTGAAACCCTGTCTCTACTAAAAATACAAAAAACTAGCTGGGCGAGGTGGCGGCGCCTGTAGTCCCAGGTACTCGGGAGGCTGAGACAGGAGAATGGCGTAAACCCGGGAGGCGGAGCTTGCAGTGAGCTAAGATCCGGCCACTGCACTCCAGCCCGGGCAACAGAGCCAGACTCTGTCTCAAAAAAAAAAAAAAAAAAAAAAAAAAAATAATAATAATAATGGACAGCAGGAAACTTTCTCAATCTACTTTAAGGAATTTATTTTAAAAATCCTCAGCTAACATCATACATGATGGTAAGACTGGATGCTTTCTTTCCCAGATTAGACACAAGACACTGTTCGATCACAGGTGTCTCTCCTTAAACCAATGTGACTGGTGCAAATAGCCAAAAATAATGACAATGTAAAGAACAACAGATGAAAATAATAATTCACGTGAGAATATACTCTATAATAAACTTTACATACTTACAAATTGACAGCAACTCTATTAGCAAAGAAAATAGACTCATTTATCAATTAATAACAAAACAATTAAACTACACAGAAGTTAAACCTACATACATGTTACAAATACATTTCACACATCTACTATGTAACCCACAAAAATTTTTTAAAAATATTTTATATTTTAAATATTTAAAAAATATTTTTAAAAATGGCTATGCAAGAAAAAAAAGGAAAAGAAATACATTTCAATTTACCCATATATAACCAACACACTTTAAAATGGGGAGAAAAAGGAAATTTATTTACCAGCTTAAAAAAGAAGAACACATATTAACTCTTGTACTACTGCTTGAAGAATACTTACAGAAGTCTCGCCTCAGCTGGGTGCGGTGGTTCACACCTGTAACCCCAGAACTTTGGGAGGCTGAGGCGGGCGGATCACGAGGTCAGGAGATCAAGACCATCCTGGCTAACACGGTGAAACCCTGTCTCTACTAAAAACACAAAATATTAGCCGGGTGTGGTGGCGGCACCTGTAGTCCCAGCTACTCAGGAGGCTGAGGCAGAAGAATGGTGTGAACCTGGGAGGTGGAGTTTGCTGTGAGCCGAGACTGTGCCACTGCACTCCAGCCTGGGCGACAGAGTGAGACTCCATCTCAAAAAAAAAAAAAAAAACAAAAAACAGATGTCTTGCCTCAATGTTTTTTTTTTTTTCAAAAGAAGTGAAAATCTATATTCTAGAGACTCTCTTTAAAAAATTAGCAACTGATATATTCAATTTATTCATAGCTCCTAAAACATCTCATTCACATAGTGAATTTTCTTGAGAATTGTACTATAATTATTTTACATAAGGTTTTCCATAATACTTACATTTATAGGATTTATTTCCAGTAGGAGTTTTCACATGACTTTTAAAGTAATTGCTAAAATTCAGAATCTTCTGTATTTTCCAAACTACTAGGGTTTCAATCTGGTGGGCATTCTTTTCTTTATAAGGTCAAACTGCAGTATGTGTTACCATGTGTCTCTGAGTGAGTTACAGGATAAATGAAGGCATTCCCACATTAGATACATTCATAAAGTTTTTCTCTAGAATGAGTTATTTTATACCATCAGGTACCACTGGAACAACTGCAGGCCTTACCACATTTTATACATTCATACGGATTTTCTTCAGTGAGTCCTTTCAAGTTTTCAAAAAGAAATGGAAAACTGAATGCTTTACATTATTGCTTATAGTCATAGGGTTTATCTCCAGTTTGGTTCCTTTCATGTATTTGAAGAAATCTGGGGAAATTAAGTACTTTCCTACACCTTACATTCAGAGTTTCTCTCAAGTATGTGATCGTTCATGTTTTTGACAAAAACTGTAGTGATTAAAGCCTTTATATTTTTTTACATTTATAGGGCTTTTCTCCAGTATGAGTTTTTTTATGCTTCCAAAGAGTACTAGCACGACTAAAGGCTTTACCACATTTCTGACATTCATAGGGTTTCTCTCCAGTATGAGTCCTTTCATGGTCACGAAGGGAACTGGAACATCTGAAGCCTTTACCACAACTGTTACATACATAGGGTTTCTGTGCAATATGAGTTTTCTCATGTTTCTGAAGGGAACTGGCATATCTGAAGGCTTTCCCACATTGCTTACATGGATAGGGTTCTTCACCAGCATGAGCCTTTATATGTCCTTGCAAGGAACTGAGACAACTGAACGCTTTGCCACATTCCAGGCACACGTACGGTTTCTCTCCAGTGTGAGTTCTCTCATGGTAGTGAAGGCAATTGGAATAACGGAAGGTTTTCCCACAGTGCTGACATTCATAGGGTTTCTCTCCAGTGTGAGTCCTCTCATGGTCTCGAAGGTGACTGGAACGACTGAAGGCTTTCCCACACTGCTTACATTCATAGCGTTTTTCTCCAGTGTGAATCCTTTTATGTCTATTAAGAGAACGGGAAAAACCTAAGGCTTTCCCACATTCCATACATTCATAGGGTTTCTCTCCAGTGTGATTTCTCTGATGCATCTGAAATGAACTGGGAATATTAAAAACTTTCTCACACATTGTACAACTATAATGTCCATTTCCAGTGTGCATTACTGTGTCTCTTTGAATGCTTGTGACAGAAAGGAAAGTTTTCTGACATTGTTTACATGTATATGGCTTCTTTCTGCATTCCTCACACCCATATGGGTTGTTCCAGAGTGAGATATGATGTGTCTATGAAGGGATGAATGACATACGAAGAATTTTTCACACGCACTGCATTCACGTGGTTTTACTCCAGTAGGAATTATTTTGTTCAGATTAAAATTTGGCATCTGAAGGTTTTTCTACACTGACTTACTTAATTTTACATAGTATGTCTATCATATGACTTCTACAAAAAATGACAACCCCATCATTAATGGCTTATTAGTTATTTTCTTTTATTACTAAGTCTGAACTTACACTGCTACCAATATCAGAGAAAGTGCAGGTTTTCTAACATACACAAACTGAACATAAATGGATTGATTAGTCTACAGCATGGTTCCCTCCCCTATAGCTATTAACAAAACAGTAACATTCTTATATGCAGTTTCTTAGTATTGAATACAGTTTGAGCATTTACTCCCTTCCAATTTCATGCTGAAATTTGATCCTCATGTTGGAGGTGTGACCTGGTGTGAGGTGTCTGGGTCATGGGCGCAGATTCCACATAAGGAGTGACTTCTCACTCTATTAGTTCCGGAAAGATCCGATTGCTTTAAAAAAAAAAAATGGCCGGGTGTGGTGGGTCACACCTGTAATCCCAGCACTTTGGGAGGCTGAGGTGGGCAGATCACTTGAGGTCAAGAGTTCAAGAACAGCCTGGCCAACATGGTGAAATGCTGTCTCTACTAAAAATACAAAAATTAGCTGGGTGTGGTGGTGTGTGCCTATAATCCCAGCTACTTGGGAGGCTGAGGCCAGAGAATCGCTCGGACCTGGGAGGCGGAGGTTGCAGTGAGCCAAGGTTGTACCACTGCACTCCAGTCTGGATACCAGAGTGAGACTCCGTCTCAAAAAAACAAAACAACAAAAAACAAAAACTTTGGCACTTCCTTTCTCTCTCTCTTGCTCCTTCTCTCCCCATGTGACATGTCAGCTCCCCTTCCCGTTCTGCCATGACTGGAAGCTTTCTGAGGTCCTCATCAAAGGCAGATGCTGGCTCTATGCTTCTGATAAAGCCTGCAGAACCATTAGCCAAATAAAACTCTTCATAATAAATTACTCAGCCTAGATATTCCTTTATAGCAATGCAAGTAGACTAAAACAATACTGTTTTCAAGTGAACTATTTTGCAAACACTTAACATCTATGTTACATTGACGTATGTATTTTTGGTAAAAACTTTGGGAATAAATTGATGTTGTCTTTAATTTATTTTGTTTGCTTGGTTTTTTTTTTTCCCCCAAGATGGTGTTTTGTTCTTGTTTCCCTGGTTGGAGCGCAATGGCGCAACCTTGGCTCATTGCAAACTCCGCCTCCCAGGTTCAAGCAATTCTCCTGCCTCAGCCTCCCAAACAGCAGGGATTACAGGCATGCACCACCACACCAGGCTAATTTTGTATTTTTAGTAGAGACGGGCTTTCGCCATGTTGGTCAGGCTGGTCTCAAACTCCTGACCTCAGGTGATCCGTCCACCTCAGCATCCCAAAGTGCTGGGATTACAGGTGTGAGCCACCATGCCTAGCCTTGTTTGCTTTAAACATATGATTATATACTACAATTGTCCCCAAAGGGGACTGCTTCCTCTTGTGAGTGCAAATTACCTTAGATTTCTTGAAGAATTTTTGTACTGATCTTCAATGCTCTGGTCTTTCCCTTTGTTTCCTAAAATGTAGACCCAGAAATAGATTACAAATTATTTGAAATGATAGAAAAATTACAGATTCTAGGTGCTATGTTGGGGATATGGTTTGTACCCACCAAAATGAATGCTGTCATTTGGTCACCAGTATGGCAACATCGTTCATGTTATGGGTACAGGTTCCTTATTAACAGATTAATGTCCTTGCTTGGGAATGCATGTTTTCTCTTACTCTTGCGAGACTGAATGAGTTGCCAGAGGGCAGGCTGTCACAAAAGCAAGTTCAGCTGCCAAGCACTGCTCTTATTTTCTCACTGTGTGATCCCTTTGCAGATACCCACTCGCTTCTGCTTCATGCCCTGAGCTGAAGTAGCATCAGGTCCTTACCAGACACAAACCTGGACTTTCTAGCCACTAGAATCATAAATCATTATAAAACTATTTTTGTAAATTACCCAGAATCAGGTATTGTTATAACAATTAAAAAACTAAGAAACAAGAGTCACTGCACGCTGGGTCCATGCCTCATTCATTCATCAACGTGTTCCCTTTGCATATTCCAAATCATGGAATGACACTGCAAACCATGAAACACTTATTCTCTGATTGACTAAGTAAGGAAATATTGTGACTCTTACCTATGGAAGCCAGATTCCTGAAGGTTTCCTGCATCACATCTCTATAGAGATTCTTCTGGGAAGGATCCAACAAAGCCCACTCCTCCTGGGTGAAGTTCACAGCCACATCCTCAAAGGCAACCGAGTTCTAAAACATTTCACATTTTTGTAGAGGATGGATGAGACTGAAAGCACTGGAAATCTGTAGTCAATTCATAAGATGTTAACCTGATTCTGCAGTGAACACTGATACCACAATTTGGTCCCTAGAACTATGACTCTGTCTACACTAACTTTCTCCCACACAGCAGTCCCTTTTTTTTTTTTTTTTTCTTTTTTTGAGATGGAGTCTCACTCTGTCGTCAGGCTGGAGTGCAGTGGCGCGATCTCAGCTCACTGCAATCTCTGCCTCCTGGGCTCAAGTTATTCTCCTGCCTCTGTCTCTCAAGTAGCTGGGACTAGAGGCACGCGTCACAATGCCCAGCTAATTTTTGTATTTTTAGTAGAGACGAGGTTTCACCATGTTGGCCAGGATGGCCTCAATCTCTTGACCTCGTGATCCGCCTGTCTGTGCTGGGATTAAAGGCGTGAGCCACAGCGCCCAGCCAGCAGTTCTTATGCTAAAGTTGAATTATTCAGCAAGGCAGCAGCAGAGAAGGAACACCCTTCTTGTTGGTGGGTCCAGGGAATAATATTTGCTGTTATGATTTTTCTTTATAGAATATACCTGTAGCACATATCATAACAAAGTCTTATTATCTGGTGTGCATAGGAGAGTTAATATTAGCAGTCACAAGATTACTTATCCTTAGAAATACCTGCTACAAAGTTCAAACTTTGCTGGTATCAGGGCACTTAAATTTTAAGAGGCATCCCAACAACCTAAGTGATAAAAGTGGCTCACTGTTGCTAAATAGTTTATCTAAACAATCTGGAATTTGCTGAACTCCTGTTTTCCTTCCAAAGGTCTATTATTTTGTTGTATTGTAGCAGTGGTGCCTCACTGAGGGGATCAGCCTCAATAAACAAACGAAAACACACTCTGAGCACTGAGTATCCGATGAGCTTCCCTGGGAGACAATATTTCATATATGATGTCACAACTTTTTAATTGGGAAATTGAGCCCAATCCATGTGGTTACACCAAGAGAAAACGTGTAGAAGCTTATAAGTGGTTCACTCCAGCCCAAATTTAATCAAGAGGTAATTAACACTAATAATCAATATTCAATAATCTAAAAATAATTATTTTACAATTTCTATTGAAAAATGTCAACGCAGAATGGAATAAGTGAAAAGGCATGCGTTCAAAGAAAAAAGCTCAATGTCATCTAGATGTCACCTCTCACAAATGATATTCATGTAAAATTTTGTAGATGCCTGAAACAGACTTTCTAGCAGTTCAGCAGAAACTACTTTTCAAAACCTACAGAAATAATAAGTGCTTAACACCCGTCAAAGTCTTCTGAATAGCAGTGTGATGGCTTGTCTAACATCCATCAGTGATTTTCAGATGTAATATTCAGGGCAGTGTGGTACAAGCAGAGGATAAAGAACTAGGCCGAGAGAAAGGCACACAGTCTTTAATGAGCTGGAACTGATACGGAAAGCTGACTAAGAACAGAGGAGGCACTGCAGGACAGGGAAGGAAGTACCAAGCACTTTAAACATGGAACAAAGCTGTTATTTAATTGGAAAAAAAAATGGATTGCATTGCCCTCTGTTAGGTGGACAATAATCAATTTGTTGTATATTCAAATGTAAAAAGTACAAATAGACCGCTTGTAGAAGTCACAGACAAGGTTTTTTCTGACAAATGAATAGGAGAAAAGGAGCAAACAACAGAGACTGACAAAAATTTTTTTTTTTTTTTGAGACGGTGTCTCGCTCTGTCGCCCGGCTGGAGTGCAGTGGCCAGATCTCGGCTCACTGCAAGCTCCGCCTCCCGGGTTCACACCGTTCTCCTGCCTCAGCCTCCTGAGCAGCTGGGACTACAGGCGCTGCCACCTCGCCCGGCTAATTTTTCTGTATTTTTAGTAGAGATGCGGTTTCATCGTGTTAGCCAGGATGGTCTTGATCTCCTGACCTTGTGATCAGCCTGCATCGGCCTCTCAAAGTGCTGGGATTACAGGCGCCACCACCACGCCCAGCTACTTTATTTGTACTTTTTAGTAGAGACGGGGTTTCACCGTGTTTGCCAGGATGGTCTCGATCTCCTGACCTCGTGATCCGCCCGTCTCGGCCTCCCAAAGTGCTGGGATTACAGGCTTAAGCCACCGTGCCCGGCAAGACTGACAAATTCTAATATATTAAAATTAGGGGAATTAAAAGACAAAAAACAGTAAAATAAAAATCTGCAATACATGCAATATAAAATAAATTAGTGTGCACAGTAAAAATGAATGAAAACATGATTTAAAAACGGGGAAAAAATAAGCAAAAGATACATAACAAGATAAAAGACCATTTATGGAAAGAGATCCATTTTCTTGGTAATAAGATAGCCAAATAGTATGGCACATAGACAATAGTTCACATTCTTTAGAAGAATGAAAATTAGACAATCTCAAGTGGTGATCACCACACCAAATAAACATGCAGAAATGAAGGCCAAGGCAGTGGATAGACTCCATTGCTATTTCCAGTAATTTGAACTTTATCACAATCTACAGTCCAGTAATTTTTCTCTAATGTCCAGAAAATTTATTGTGCCTTATCGGGGTTTATATTCGGCATTCTTAAGGAAAAGCAATTCCAACCATGAATTTCTCATCTAGCCAAAATAAGCTTCATAAGCGAAGGAGAAATAAGATCATTTTCAGACAAGCAGCTACTAAGATAATTTGTTACCACTAGCTCTGCCTTACAAGAGGTCCTAAAGGGAGTGCTAACTATGGAAAGACCATTACCAGCCACCACAAAAACACACTTAAGTACATCGACTAGTGACACTATAAAACAACCATACAAACAAGTCTGCATAATAACTAGCCAATGACACAATAACAAGATCAAATCCACACATATAAATAGCCAGGAGTTCCAGACCAGCTTGGACAATATAGTGAGACATTGTCTCTACGAAACAATAAAAAAATTAGCCGGGCCTGTTAGCACATGCCCATAGTCCCGGCTACTCGTGAGGCTGAGGTGGGATGACTGCTTGAGCCCAGGAGGCAGAGGCTGCAGTGAGCCGAGATCATGCCACTGCACTCCAGCCTGGGCAGAACAAGACATTGCCCCTAAAAAAATAATAAAGTGAAAACAAAACAAAACAAAACAAAAAAACCAGATGCTGGTAAGGTTGTGGAGAAAAGGGAATGCTCATACACTGCTGGTGGGAATTCAGTTCACTCATTTTGGAAAGCACTGTGGCGATTTCTCAAAGAAATTAAAACAGAACTCCCACCAACCCAGCAATCCCATTTACTGAGTATATATCCAAAGAAACAGAAATCATTCTACCGTAAAGAAATGCGCATGCATAGGTTCACTGCAGCATTGTTCACAAATGTGTATACACCACATTTTCTTTGTCCAGTCTACTGTTCATGGGCATCTAGGTTGATTCCATGTATTTACTATTGTGTACTTGTACCCCTGAACCTAAAATAAACATTTACAAAACAAGCAGAATACATAGACAAGAAGAGTAAAACACATATAAAGGAAATCTGTGTCTTAAATCTTCCGTAAAAAGTCTCTAAGGGCACACCAGCAAGTTGGATAACATTGATGAGGTGAACAAACGTCTAGAAATACACAGAGTACCAAGACTGAATCATGAAGAATTAGGAAATCTAAACAGACTCACAGTTATATGACATTGATGTGGTAATCAGAACCCCTAAATTATAAAAACCCAAGACCAAATTGTTTTACTGACAACATCTATTGAACATTAAAAAAATTAATACCTGGGCGTGGTGGCTCATGCCTGTAATCCCGGCACTTTGGGAGGCTAACATGAGGCAGATCATGAGGTCAGGAGATCAAGACCATCCTGGCTAACATGGTGAAACCCCGTCTCTACTAAAAAGGCAAAAAAAAATTTGCTGGGCCTGGTGGCGGGCGCCTGTAGTCCCAGCTACTCGGGCGGCTGAGGCAGGAGAATGGCGTGAACCTGGGAGACGGAGGTTGCAGTGAGCCGAAATTGCGCCACTGCACTGCAGCCTGGGCGACAGAGCAAGACTCCATCTCAAAAAAATTAAAAAAAAAATTAACACCAAGCCTCCTCAAACTCTTCCAAAAAATATGAAGAGAAAGCAACACTTCTAAACTCAGTCTATGAGGCCAAAAAATTACACTTACACTAAAGATGGACAAAGACACTACAAAAGCTACAGATGTAACTATAAAATACAGTTATATGAAGTACAGTTATAACTACTAACTCAGAACTCTTCACTTAAGTACTAACGCAGAAATCCTCATTTAAGTACTTAGTGCAGAAATCCTCACTTAAGTACTAACCATATTTAGCATCATAGTAAAAGGATTATGCACCAAAACCAAGTGAGATTTATTCCTAAAATAAAATGGTTCAATATATGAAAAATCAATCAGTGTAATACATAACATTAGCAAAGTGACTGAAATATCATAACTATTGCAACTGATGCAGGAAAAGTATTTGGCAAATTGTTAAGACCCATTCATGATACAAACACAATAAACGAGGACTAAAAGGAAACTACAATATGAAAAACCAGCACTAACATCACCACCAATGCTGAAATACCGAAACAAACAAGCAAAAAACCCTTTTCTCCCAAGATCAGGAAAGAGCTATAGAGAACACCTGCTTTTATCACTCCCATTCAACACAGTATTGGAAATCCGGGGCACAGTGATCGGGCAAGGTTGTTGTACAGATTTAGCATTAATGTGCCAAATGCAGGCAACAGAAAATAGCACAGACTTATCCACTCTAACAAATTCTTCATCCTGCAAGAAACAAACTGATGTTTTGGTTAATTTTTGTAATTCACCAATTTATGTATCACACTTTTGTGTGTGGAAATGTATTCACTTTTTGTAACCATAAAGGAAGAGAGATTTTTCCTATTTCTCTTCCCTAGTAGGATTCCTGGTTAAAAGCCCTAGAATTTCATTTGAAATTACCCAAAAGAAGAGACCTCAAAAAATTACTACATATGCTCAGGGGAATGAAAATAACATATATCAAAAAAACTCTTCTAAACATTGGCTTAGGCAAAGAATTCATGACCAAGACTCAAAAGCAAATTCACAAAAACAAAAATAAACAAATGGCACCTAATTAAATTAAAAAGCTTCTGCACAGCAAAAGAAATCATCAGCAGAGTAAACAGACAACCCACAGAGTGGGAGAAAATCTTCACAGACTATGCATCCTACAAAGGACTAATAACCAGAACTTACAAAAAACTCAAACAAATCAGCAAGAAAAAATTCCATCAAAAAAGTAGGCAAAGGGCTGGGCGCAGTGGCTCACACCTGTAACCCCAGCACTTTGGGAGGCCGAGGCGGGTGGATCACAAGGTCAGGAGATCGAGACCATCCTGGCCAACATGGTGAAACCCCGACTCTATTAAAAATACAAAAGTTAGCTGGGCGTGGTAGTGGGTGCCTGTAATCCCAGCTATTTGGGAGGCTGAGCCAGGAGAATGGCTTGAACCCGGGAGGTGGAGGTTATAGTGAGCCAAGGTCACACACTCCAGCCTGGCAGAGGAAGACTCTGTCTCAAAAAAAAAAAAAAAAGTAGGCAAAGGACATGAATAGACAATTCTCAAAAGAAGGTATACAAATGGCCAATAAATATGAAAAAAAATGCTCAATATCACTAATTATCAGGGAAACACAAATTAAAACCACAATGAGATACCACCTTACTCCTGTAAGAACGGCCGTAATCATAAAATAAAAAATAATAGATGCCAGGATGCTGGTGTGGATGTGGTGAAAAGGAAAATCCTCTACACTGCTGATGGGAGTGTAAACTAGTACAACTGCTATGGAAAACAGTATGAAGATTCCTTAAAGAACTAAAAGTAGAACTACCATTCAATCCAGCAATCCCACTACTGGGTATGTACCCAAAGGAAAAGAAGTCATTATATGAAAAAAACATGCCTGGGCGCAGTGGCTCATGCCTGTAATCCCAGCACCTTGGGAGACTGAAGCGGGTGGAAGACCTGAGGTCAGGAGTTCGATACCAGACTGGCCAACATGGCAAAATCCTGTCTCTACTAAAAATACAAAAAAAAAAAAAAATTAGCCGGGTGTGGTGGTGCATGCCTGTAGTCCCAGCTACTGGTGGGCTGAGGCATGAGAATCCCTTGAACCCACGTGATGGAAGGTTGTAGTGAGCTGAGATGGTGCCACCGCGCTACAGCCTGGGTGACAGAGTGAGATTCCATCTCAACTTAAAAAAAAAAGAGAAGGCAAGAAAAAAACACTTGCACACACATGTTTATAGCAGCACAATTTGCAACTGCAAAAATATGGAACAAACCTAAAATGCCCATCAACCAATGAGTGGATCAAGAAAATGTGGTGGAATACTACTCAGCCATAAAAAGGAATGAAATAATGGGCTTTGCAGCAACTTGGATGGAGTTGGAGGCCATTATTCTAAGTGAAGTAACTCAGGAATGGAAAACCAATTATTCTATGTTCTCATAAGGGGGAGCTAAGCTATGAGGATACAAAGGCATTAGAATGATCCAATGGACCTTGGTGATTTGGGGGCAAGGGTGGGAGGGGGTGAGGGACAAAAGATTACATACTGGGTACAGCCTACACTGATCAGGTGACAGGACCAAAATCTCAGAAATCCCCACTAAAGAGCTTATCCTTGTAACCAAAAACCACCTGCTACCCCAAATTTATTGATACAACATTTAAAAAAATTTCTAATTAAAAAAACTATATATATACAAAGTGGATTTAAAATATTGACATATGTGTATATAAAATACCTACATACAAATGTAGATATTTTAAATCCACTTCTTTCTTTGCCTTTTTGTAAATATTTTATCTTTAAGGCGGGCGGATCACAAGGTCAGGAGATCGAGACCACAGTGAAACCCCGTTTCTACTAAAAATACAAAAAATTAGCCGGGCGCGGTGGCGGGCGCCTGTAGTCCCAGCTACTGGGGAGGCTGAGGCAGGAGAATGGCGTGAACCCGGGAGGCGGAGCTTGCAGTGAGCCGAGATCGCGCCACTGCACTCCAGCCTGGGCGACAGAGCGAGACTCTGTCTCAAAAAAAAAAAAAAAAAAAAAAAAATATTTTATCTTTAAAGCTCTACTGATGAAATACATTTCATGTTTACCTAAGGCACCAATAAATGAACAAATCTTTGCAAGAGGACAGCCCAGGAAGAAGCAGTGCTAACTGGAACACAGGCATGTTTGACTCACATATCAAGAAAGACCATGTCTAAAACAGGAGATTCTCTGGTCCCATTCTCCTCGGAGACTAGGTACTCAAGGACCACCTTCCCAGTGCACTGCGCTGTGGCCCACTGTGTGCCTAAGGTGCAGTTTGCTTGGCAGGTTTTTGTGTCATGTTCCCGGGTATCAGTGGAACCCGCCCCCGATAATTCAACGTGAGTCCTTTTCTATTTTCCCTAAGTGTTGGCCGGTCTGAGAAATAAAGGGAAAGAGTACAAAAGACAGAAATTTTAAAGCTGGGTGACCGGGGGAGACATCACATGTTGGCAGGTTCTGTGATGCCCGCAAGCTGCAAAACCAGCAAGTTTTTATTAATGATTTTCAAAGGGGAGGGAGTGTGCAAATAGGGTGTGGGTCACAGAGATCACATGCTTCACAAGGGAATAAAATATCACAAGGCAAATGGAGGCAGGTTAAGATCACAGGACTGAGACGACATTAGAAATGCTAATGAAGTTTCATGTCCGACTGGGCACGCATTGTCATCTTATCGGGAAACAGGGTTTGACAGCAGACAACCAGTCTGACCAAAATTTATTAGGTGGGAATTTCCTTGTCCTAATAGGCCTGGGAGCGCTACGGGAAACCCGGGCTTATTTCATCCCTTATCTGTAACCATAAAAGACAGACGTTCCCAGAGCAGCCATTTTAGAGACCTCCCCCTAGGAACATATTCTCTTTCTCAGGGCGGTTCCTTGCTGAGAAAAAGAATTCAGCAGTATTTCTCCTATTTGCTTTTGAAAGAAGAGAAATATAGCTCTGTTTCGCACAGCTCTCAGGCAGCCAGACCTAATGGTTATCTCCCTTGTTCCCTGAACATCGATCGCTGTTATCCTGTTCTTTTTTCAAGGTGTCCAGATTTCATATTGTTTAAACAATTTGTGCAGTTAATGCAATCATCACAGGGTCCTGAAGCGACATACATCCTCAGCTTACGAAGATGATGGGATTAAGAGATTAAAGACAGGCACAGGAAATCACAAGAATATTGATTGGGGAAGTGATAAGTGTCCACGAAATCTTCACTTTATGTTCAGACACTGCAGTAAAGACAGGCGCTAAGAAATTATAAAAGTATTAATTTGGGGAACTAATAAATGTCCATGAAATCTTCACAATTTACGTTCTTCTGCCATGGCTTCAGCTGGTCCCTCTGTTTCAGGTCCCTGACTTCCTGCAACACTGGGAAGAAATTTTCTTGTTCTTTAAAGATTGTTTTTCTCCCTTCACAAGTGTGAAAGAATTCAGAGGGCAGGAATCATTTCTGTCTTTCCCTCAAAATGCCAGCACTGGATTGGATGACACCAGTGTCTGTCCCAGGAATAAAAACTGGGGTTGAGCCTGTATGCCCAGCTCCAGTGATAATGTACACCTGGAAAGAGTGAAACAGGAGACTCTGAAAGAGGTGAGGAACAATGCACAAAGTCAAAGAGGAAGTAACTGAAGGCTTTGTGCAGGAGCTGAGGAAGCGGGATTCTTCTTGACCACAGGGATCCAGAAGACCCGCATCTCCTTTCTGCACACCCCGCCTGTCACCCCGCTTTCCTGCCTCCACTTGACTTGAAACTGGCCGAAGACCGCACAGGAATGCATCTTCCCCACACCCCATTCCACGTGAAAAACCCTAAGTGCATGTTGGTTTCCCGGCACAGCTGCCCACACCCATACTGGCTGCTGATTGGCTGGGGACTCGTACCCTGCCCACACCCATACTGGCTGCTGATTGGCTGGGGATTCCTCACCCTTTGCTTCCTTCCCTTCTGCCATCACCTGGGGGCTGGTCCCTGGCTTAGGATGCACCAGTTAACCCACAATGACGGGGAAGGAAGGAGGGAATTTCACATTTTCTTGTTCCAGAATCACTTTAATGCTTAACGCTTCCAAATTTGTTTTTTGTCCCAGAAAAAAAAATTATATATATGTGTGTGTATATATATATACACACACACACACATATATATACACACACATATATAATTTTAAAAATTATATATATGTATATATATACACACACACATAATTTTAAATATATATTTTTACATATATTATATTTTTTACATATATATATTTGAGTCTCAGAGAAAAAGGGATTTTTTTTGTTTGGTTTTATAAAATGGGCTGTGGAGTTTTTAAATGCTATAGGCCCGCCCCATTTGAGGCAGCTAGTTAAGGGGAGGGGGTGTCCCACCAGCTTGGGGTACCTCCCCCAACTCCAGGGACTCCCTTTCCCTCTGGCTCCTCCCCCATTTCTAAGTGAAATTAAAATGCTGTAACATTTTGGAACCTCAGTTTCTTCGTGTTTTTTGTGGGGTAGGTTTGAGGCTCCAGGCCATTTTTTTTTTTTTTTTTTAATCTTGTGGAGAAAATAAGATGAGGGAGAAAGGAAAAGGGGAGGAAACTTCTCTCCCACCTTCAGCTTCTTGAAAATGGGCCCCTGTGGAATAAATCTGCCAGTTTTTATTTAAAAAGAAAAAAAAACAAAAAACACAAAAAACAGGTTGAGGAGAGACACTCGAATTGTCCTAAGATATGAGCTTCTTAAATGAAGGGCACAGCAGCTCCAGGGCCTCCCTGTGAGGCTCCACTCCCATCACTCACCTGTCCTTGGAGATGACTCATGGTCTGGCTTCCCTGGATGCTGCAGGGTCATGGCCACTGTGGGCTCCTGGGACATCACCAGGCAGTTCTGAAGCCCAGGACCATGAAAAGACAGAAGGGTGGCTGAGGCCACATCGCTGTTGTAGTTTCCCAAAACAACCCTCAACCCAAAGACATTCTGATAAAGTATCTGCACTTAGGGAAGATAAAAAGAGGAGAGGCAACTAGATCATTTACAGTGCAAGAGTGGGAGATGATTCTCTGCTTCCCCCGCATGTGCAATGTTCACAACCAAAAAGCAAATCTTAAAAAGTAACATCTACTATTTAGTGAAAAAATAACAAACAAAACTATGTCTGTGTTTGAAAGGTATAATAAAGGACAAATAGTGGATAATGTTGTGAATTAATGAAGTCTAACTCAAATGCAACTCTTGTAAATTACTCACAAGAAAATTCAGGTTTAACCAACCACAAACCTCCAATTAATCTCTGCAAATATCTACGGAATAGTCCAAATAAGAGGACTACATAACTGCAACCAATCAGCTATTCTTTAAAAGCCTTCCCATCAGGCCCCTCTGGTGGACCCTCAACTCACAAACCATGGCCAGGTGCTCCCTGATGTATGAATCACTGTTTGTTCAAATAAACTCTTGAAAATGGAAAGGTGCTGTGTTTAATTTTTTTTTTTTTTTTTTTTTTTTTTTTGAGACGGAGTCTCGCTCTGTCGCCCAGGCTGGAGTGCAGTGGCGCGATCTTGGCTCACTGCAAGCTCCGCCTCCCGGGTTCCCGCCATTCTCCTGCCTCAGCCTCCCGAGTAGCTGGGACTACAGGCGCCCGCCACCACGCCCGGCTAGTTTTTTGTATTTTTTAGTAGAGACGGGGTTTCACCGGGTTAGCCAGGATGGTCTCGATCTCCTGACCTCGTGATCCGCCCGTCTCGGCCTCCCAAAGTGCTGGGATTACAGGCTTGAGCCACCGCGCCCGGCCTGTGTTTAATTTTTGACAGGAGAAAGGAGGGACTGAGAATCCCAGGAACCACAAGCTCCTCCCACACATGAACACCCCTCCCCAGCAAGCAGGGACTCTCCCCTGATGACCCTTCTGTTATCCTTGCAGGATGCCCGGGTCCCCACTGCAGACCCCGTCCCCGCCCTACAGCCAGGGGATACTGAGGCCAGGCTGCACAAGCAAGCAGGAGGGGCTACAGACTCTGGAGCTGACTGCAGGGTGGCCTGGGTCCTGCCACAGCCGTTTCTAGCAGGTTTTACCCACACCTCGCCCACTTCTTGGGAGGCCTGGCTCTGCCCATTCCTGGCTTCTGGGGTATCCTAAATTTCTTCCTAGGGCTCTTCCAGTTCCTGCAAGTCACGAGGTGACAGAGACCACAGCAGAGTCACCTGGGGCTTCCCAGAGCCCAGGAAACAGCCACGGAGATCAGACCACAAGCTCAGCGGGAGGCACAAAGACAGTGGCCCAGGCAGATTGCCTCCTCTCTGACTGTGCAGCTGACTAGACAGTTCCCAACTCAGTGCCCCTGACTGTACAGGACTCCCGGCCCTGCCCCCTCCATCTGTGAGTGACAGGGGATGCTACCAACCATGTGACTAAATCAGGTCTGAACCCCAGGTTTTTGGCTACAGCTCTACTCAGGCAGGGCTTCCACCTGAGAGCTGGGGGAAGGGCCCCAGCCAGGGGACATTCGCCTGTAAGCCAGACTTGGCCTTGGCTTTCCACAGTGGGCCCTGCTGTCTTCCTGCAGTCCTTAAACTCTTCCTGCTTCTTCCTCCTGAACACAGGATCCCACGTGTGCACAGGGAAGCACAGACTCAGTGACCAACAGAGCCATCCTGACCTAAGGGAAGGATGGTTGCCCGGACCAGGCTTTTAATTTGGGAGGAGGCTGCTGGCCCATAGCCAAGGCTTCCTCAAACCCCATTCCTCAACCTGCTCATATTCGGCCACAGAAATAAAAAATAAAAAGACACTGACAAAGAACTAAATTTATGAAATATATGGAAAAACTAGAGTTATATGGCAGCAACAGTCTATACAGAAATTAAAAAAGAAGAAAACCAAACGTTTAAACTGGCTCAGAAGAGGACTCTGCTTCACCCACAGTTCACAATGAAAACCCACATTTGGAAAGTTAAATATATTTCATGCTTGGAAGCCAGACTCTGACTTCAGTGGGGACTGTTCCCTGGTGATGAGGCACGGAGACCCTAAGAGTTAACTCTGGGAGCTCAGCAAGCCCTCCTATCTATCAGGTTCTTATGTGAGAAAATAAAGCCCCAAAGAAAAGACTGACAAGTTTGACGGTTCTAAAATTAAGAACTGTCCATCAACTTGTAGAATGAAGTGAAAATCAAAATGCAACCTGGGAAAAAGTATTTACAGTCTTTACAAACGAATATGGATTAGTGTTTGGAGTGTGTTTGACAAAAACATACACACACACAAATGACAAAAGCAATAAACATGCAAACAGGTAAAATGTGAGAAAATGATGAAAAACTATTTCAAAGAAGATGAAAGACCACACACACACAAATGCTCAAAGCAAATGGTAATCAGCAAGAAGCAATATACAACCACACAGAAATAAACAAGAATAATTTTTTTTAAAGACGAGGTATCTCCGTCACCCAGGATGGAGTGCAGTGGTTCCATTACAGCTCACTGCAACCTCAAACTCTTAGACCCCAGCAATCCTCCTGCCTCAGCCACCCCAGTAGCTAGGCAGGTGCCGCCATGCCAACTCATGTTTATTTTTAATTTTTTTGTAGAGATGGGGGTCTTGCTATGTTGCCAGGCTGGTATCAAACTCCTGCCTCAGTCTCCCAAAGCACTGAGATTACAGGCGTGAGCCACCACATCTGGCCTGAATAAATACTGAAAAGGAATAAAAGCACGGGCATGAATAGTCAAGCAGCAAATCTATACATTCCACTGGCAGTTCTTAGTAAATCTGAATGTATCCATCATCTACAACCCAGCAATTTTTTCCCAATAAGTAATACATTTACAAACTGTTAGCACTTGGGGACAAAACCAAGAATAACATCGTCACATTAAAAACAAACTTGAAACAACTCAAGTCCCGTAAGCAACGGAATGGGTGAGTAAACTGGTTGACCCCTCCACCCTCAGGCAGCAGTATGTGTGCAACAGATTGAGGCAAAGAAACCACAAAAAGAAGCCACAAAGAATAAAAAAAGAGGGCAGGCATGGTGGCTCACACCTGTAATCCCAGCACTTTGGGAAGCTAAGGCGGGCAGATCACCTGAGGTCAGGTGTTTAAGACCAGCCTGACCAACATGGTGAAACCCTGTCTCTACTAAAATATAAAAACTGGCCAGGCATGGTGGCGGGCACCTGTAATCTAAACTACTCAGGAGGCTGAGGCAGGTGAATTGCTTGAACCCAGGAGGTGGATCACACCACTGCACTCCAGCCTGGGTGACAGAGCAAGACTCCCTCTCAAAAAAAAAAAAAAGAAAAAAAAAAAAGAAAAAAAAAAAAAGAAAAGAATAAAAAAAGAATCAGGACCGCAATCACCTCTGTGGGCAGAAGACAGGTGGGATCAGGGAGACACACCAGAACTGCCCAGGGCCTCTTTATTCCCCGGGTGGTGAGTCCATGACTCTTCACATTCTTATTATTTGAATTTAGCATAAAACAATTTATTTCAATAATTATCTTTGCTTTTTCAGATCACATCTATTAACTTGGATTTTCAAATAAGAAAATACAAATCTTATATACTCACGTTCATAAGCGTAGGGCTCACCCTCACTGTGGGGAGGCAGCCCCGGGTGGCTCACTCCTAGGCAGTGAATGAGGAAAATCTGAGCAGCCACAACATTCAATGCTGGGAGCTCCACACTCCTGACTGTCCCCTCCTCACAGGGTGAAAATGCTCCTTCCTCCAGGGTCTCAATTCTCACCACTGACCAGTCACTGGGAGTCAGTCTGAGGTTCTGACATGTGATGTCTTTTCTTCTGACACTAAATGTGTGAAGTTTGCTGAACACCAACCAATTCTCCAACACAACTGAACGTGCAACTCAATTCGGAACCACTGGGGTCGGCGCAGACTCCACATGTTTGGGGCTCAGTCCCCACAACACTGCCCCCACTACAGATGCTTGTCCCAAGCCCCAGGGCCATTTGTACTTCTGAGCCACTATGAACTACAGAATTCCGTAACCCCCTCCTCAAGTTTAATAATTGGACAGAACTACTCACAGAACTCAGCAAATCACTTTATTTATATTTACAGTTTATTATAAAGGACACAACTCAGAAATAGTCAAAGGGAAAAAATGTATAGGGTGAGCAAAAGAGGCAGGGAAAGGTAGGGTGGGTGGGTAACCCTGGTAAACAGCTGTGATTAAAGAAATCCGCTATCATTTCCATGTATCAAGAGCAGCTTACCGCAAAGAAACATCCTTTTCATCGTGACTTAGATGATGCTTCCTTTGGCCAGGCGCGGTGGCTCACGCCTGTAATCCCAGCACTTTGGGAGGCCGAGGCGGGCGGATCACAAGGTCAGGAGATCGAGACCACGGTGAAACCCCGTCTCTACTAAAAAAAAAATACAAAAAACTAGCCGGGCGCGGTGGCGGGCGCCTGTAGTCCCAGCTACTCGGGAGGCTGAGGCAGGAGAATGGCGTGAACCCGGGAGGCGGAGCTTGCAGTGAGCCGAGATCGCGCCGCTCACTCCAGCCTGGGGGACAGAGCGAGACTCCGTCTCAAAAAAAAAAAAAAAAAAAAAAGATGATGCTTCCTTTTTTACCTCTCACAAAGCCAGACACAAACTCCGCAAATTCTTTTTTTTTTTTTTTTTTTTGCTTCATAAACAATTAGATGAACATTTTTCTCTTCAGTAGTCAGAAAAAAATATCTGTTGGCCGGGCGCGGTGGCTCACGCCTGTAATCCCAGCACTTTGGGAGGCCGAGGCGGGCGGATCACAAGGTCAGGAGATCGAGACCATCCTGGCTAACACGGTGAAACCCCGTCTCTACTAAAAATACTCGAGACCACGGTGAAACCCCGTCTCTACTAAAAATACAAAAAACTAGCCGGGCGAGGTGGCGGCGCCTGTAGTCCCAGCTACTCGGGAGGCTGAGGCAGGAGAATGGCGGGAACCCGGGAGGCGGAGCTTGCAGTGAGCCAAGATCGCGCCACTGCACTCCAGCCTGGGCGACAGAGCGAGACTCCGTCTCAAAAAAAAAAAAAAAGAAAAAAATATCTGTTATCCAAACTTTGCTTAACTTTCTCTCCTACCTCCAGGCCCCCCAAACTCTGACTCTTACTTAGCCTCAGTCAACATATAACCCCTTTTACATCCTTCCTAAGAATAGGCTGACTTCGGGGTGAGACAGTCTCTGATCTAGGATCTGATTTTGCCACCTCCATCCTGCTCTCTCCCTCCCAACCCCTTTCTAATCATGTTCGCTCCTCCCTATGAGAGCAAGCTCTTTTCTGCCTGACCTTTGAGAGGCTTACAGATCTTATATTTGGTCCTTTTCCATATTGCAACATTCCTTTAAAGTTACTTTTAACCTAAATTTGAAATTATTTGATAAGTAATAAGTTAATAATGGTGTCAATAGGAGAAGGGAAGCTGGAGTTTGAGAGTGTGAGGAAGGAACTGGAAATATAGAATTTAACTGCAACAGTCCCGGGACAGTAACAATTATACCCTTAGAAAGGGCATCACAACCCTCCTCCTATCCCAAGAGCAGCCACATCTGCCTGTGGATCCTCAGCTCTCCAGGGCCTTGTAGCTTCTGTTAGTATAAAGGGCTCCTTTCATGGTTGGTGTGAGCAGGACAGGCTACCCAGGAAGAACGAACAGGCTCTTCGATAGCCTCCTCCTACAGGCTCGATTGGCCTTAGCTGTAAGTCACTAAGCTCATGTTTCTGCTCTCCCAGTCAAGGTTATTCATTTTTTAAACCATAATAATAATTATATTTAATAATATTGTTAATATATCAATATGTATATGATGATTTAAAAACAATGATTATGATTTAAAAGAATTGTTATTATTCTTTATTATTATATTATTCTTGAGACAGGGTTTCAATATCACCCAGACTGGATTGCAGTGGTGCAATCATGGCTCACCGCAACCTCAGCCTCCTGGACCCAAGCAATCCTCCCACCTCAGCCTTCCAAGTAGCTGGGACTACAGGCATGTGCCACCAAACGTGGCTTTTTTTCTATTTTTTGTAGAGACAGAATCTTGCTATGTTGCCTAGGCTGGTCTCAAACTCCTGGGCTCAAGTGATCCTCTTGCCTCAGCCTCCCAAAGGGGTGGGATTACAGGCATGAGTCACCACATCCAGCCCACATTTTATTTATATTTTATTTATATTTTATTTTATTTTTTCAGACGGAGTCTTTCTCTGTTACCCAGGCTGGAGTGCAGTGCCATGATCTCTGCTCACTGCAACCTCTGCCTTCCAGGTTCAAGTGATTCTCCTGCCTCCACCTCCCAAGTAGCTGGGATTACAGGTGTGCACCATCACACCCGGCTAATTTTTGTATTTTTAGGAGATACGGGGTTTTATCACGTTGGTCAGGCTGGTCTCCAACTCTTGACAAGTGATCCGCCCACCTCAGCCTCCCAAAGTGCTGGGATTACCGACGTGAACCACCGCGCCCGGCCCCCACGTTGTTTTAAATGAAAAAATACTCAGTGTTTGAAGAGTCCAGCAAAATCACTCAAACTCAGTTTTTATGTTTGTTGGAAGGAATAAAATTGTAAGGCACTTACATTTTATACCTCAACAGGAAAAGCAGAAGTATTTATTTCATACAATAAACAAGTCACTTAATTATTTCCATGATAACAAATCATTTCATAAAGAAATTATTTCTATGTTAACACATCTAAAAATGCCAAGTCCCCACCCACAGATTTACCATTAAACTTGGACATCCAGGTAACAGGAAACAGAGTCATCCACTGTCACAAAATCTCCGCTCGGCACAAAGGTGGAGCTGATGCTTTAGTGAGTGTTATTCACTAATTTATCTACTATACTTTCTTGTGAAAACGTGTTTTTCTGTAGCCACAATGGAAGACAGTGTCCCTATTTTTCCCTGGCAGCATTCCCAAAGCTAAGCCCCGGAATCGGGGTTGGAACGATCCCCTAGAAAAGAGCAAACCTGTGAAACTTACTACACTCCCTCTGGGGAAGAAAAAAAAGCATTTAAGAATTTTTAACAAATGAAATATATGACTAGATATCTAATATTTTTCTGATATACACCTCTTTCTTGGCCTTTTGAAAATATTTTCTTATCTCTCAAGCTGTACTGATAAAATGTATTTTTCAATCAGTGAAAAACTGAAGTTAAAATAAGTGAACAAATATTTTCAAGGTGACAAACACAAGGAGTAGCAGTACTGACTGACACGGACATGGGTGACTCAAGGGTCAAGTCAGACCATCTCATCACCTGAATCCTCCCACCCCATCCTGCTCAGGGAAGTACTCAATGCCCACCCTCCCGCAAAAAGCTGCGCTGTGTCCCCACCGTGCCCTCCCACCCCATCCTGGTCAGGACAGCACTCAATGCCCACCCTCCCGCAAAAAGCTGCGCTGTGTCCCCACCGTGCCCTCCCACCCCATCCTGGTCAGGACAGCACTCAATGCCCATCCTCCCGCAAAAAGCTGCGCTGTGTCCCCACTGTGCCCCCAATGCATTTGGCTTTTTAGGTTCCTGCCTCACTGCAGTGGGTGGGGGGCGGGGAGGGTGTTTCCTTGCACTTTGGAATAGCTGTTCTCCCTTCACAAGTATGAGAGAATTCAGAAGGCAGAAATTCTTTCTTCCATTAATACCAGTGTCTGATTGCCTGACCAGCATTTTGTCTCTAAGGAGTGATAACAGGGGTGAGAGAAAAAAAAATTTAAGACCCACTGGATTAGCTTTTTAGAGGAAGAGTATAGAAGAGTATCCCAGGAGACTCCTCTCAGTTCCAGGGGATTCATGCCATCCAGCTGTTCCTCTGAGAGGCTCTACCCCCAAACCTCACCTTGTCTTCTGGGAGAAGAGGACCCAACGGCTGACATTCACTATTTATGACACTCCAAGAAACATGGTCAGTGTGGGCACATTAGGTCATCCTCAAACAGTTTTTGAACCCAGGACCCAGAAAAGACAGGAGGGTGGCTGAGGACACATCGCCACAAAGGGAAACCTCCATCCAAAGACGTTCTGGTAAAGTGTGTGTGCCTAGGGAAGACAAGAGGAGGAGAGGCACAAAGAATTTTTTCTAGTGGACTAGATCAGCTGATTATTCTCTGTTTTCATGTGAAATGCTCAGAAACAGCTCCTCACTGCTCAGTGAAAACATGATAAACCATTAAAAGACTGCATCTGGTTCAAATGCACAATAAAGAACAAATAGTTAAAAATGTTGTAAATTGCAGAGGGGAAGCTGGAGTTTGAGAGTATGAGGAAGAAACTGGAAATTTAGAATTTTACTCAAGTTCTAGAAGAGAGGCTGGGGAATACGGTCATGGATTTGAGACCCTGCTTGCCATACATTTGGAAAATGCAGGGGAAACCAGTACCCCTGTGGAAATAATTAAATAGGAAGAAATTAGACTGAAGTTATAGCAGGACAAGCTGCAGACAAAACCCCTCAGACACCCAGTTAAAGAAGGAACGGCTTTATTCCGACGGGAGCTTTGGCAAGACTCACCCAGCTCCCCAAGTGACCAATTCCTATCCCTTTTAAGGGCTTACAACTCTTTTTTTTTTTTTTTTTTTTTTTTTGAGACGGAGTCTCGCTCTGTCGCCCAGGCTGGAGTGCAGTGGCCGGATCTCAGCTCACTGCAAGCTCCGCCTCCCGGGTTCACGCCATTCTCCGGCCTCAGCCTCCCGAGTAGCTGGGACTACAGGCGCCCGCCACCTCGCCCGGCTAGTTTTTTTTTTTTGTATTTCTTAATAGAGACGGGGTTTCACCGTGTTAGCCAGGATGGTTTCGATCTCCTGACCTCGTGATCCACCCGTCTCGGCCTCCCAAAGTGCTGGGATTACAGGCTTGAGCCACCGCGCCCGGCCAAGGGCTTACAACTCTAAGGGGGTCCGCGTGAGAGGATCGTAATCGATTGAGCAAGCAGGGGGTGCGTGACTGGGGGCTGCATGCACCGGTAATCAGAACAGAATAGAACAGAACAGGACAGGGACTTTCACAACGCTTGTCCATACCATGTCTGGAATCTGTAGATAACATAACCGGTTAGGTCAGGGGTCGATCTTTAACCAGGCCCAGGGCGCCGCCCGGGCTGTCTGCCTGTGGATTTCATTTCTGCCTTTTAGTTTTTACTTCTTCTTTCTTTGGAGGCAGAAACTGGGCATAAGACAGTATGAGGGGTGGTCTCCTCCCTTAAAGTGACTACGGTGCCCTGAGTTCCTCACCGAGAAAACCTAAAGGAACTTCATGCCTTCGTTGTAAAGTAAGTCACTTGAAGGGAACCAAAACTTAACCAACTCCAAATCATCAATTTACCTCTGATACATAACCGGGAACCATCCACCTAAATAATCCGAATAACAGAACTACATAATTACAACCAATCAATTATTACATTGGGGTCGCTTTGGGCTGGGCAGGGTAATCCCAGCACTTTGGGAGGCTGAGACCAGGAGTTCAAGACCAGCCTGGGCAACATAGAGAGGCCCCCCCCCCCCCAACCCGCCCAATCATTAAAAGAAAAAATAAATTTGGTTTGCTTCCTTACACACTTTAGAAAAGCCTTTCCATCAAGACCGTCCGGTGGCCCACAAACCAAAAACCGTGGCTGGGTGCTCCCCTACTCATGAATCGCTGTTTGCTCAAACTCTGCAACGCTTTAATTAAACCTCAGTTTGATTTTCAACAGGATTAAAGAGGGACTGGAAACGCCGGTGGCCACAGATCCTCGCAGGCGCGAGCTCGCACCCCGCGCTGGGCCTCTCCCCTGAGGACCCTCGGGTCTCACTGCAGGATCCCGGGGAAACGGGGCTGCGGGTGCCGGGCTGGAGAGGCAGCGGATTCGGGCAGGACAGAAGTCGCCATGCAGAGATGGGACGGGAACCCGGGGTGCCGCTGCCCGCCCAGCCCCGCCGGGCTCCAGAAAGGACCGGGGGCCGCGCCGCGCCGCGCCAGCAGGGACCCGGGTCCTCCCTCGGGAGCCGACCGCTGGGAGCCCGGCGCCGGGCACCGCCACAGCCCCTTCCCTTCTCCAGACCCCCGGCGGCGCAACTCACCATTTCCCAGCTTCCGGGGTGTCCCGACATCCTCCCTGCGAATCCCCCAGTACACGCAGGTCACAGGAGGACCCAGGCTGCGGCACAGCCTCCTGAACCCCCAGGAGCGACGGAGAAGCGCCGGCTACTGACCGCGCCACGCACGTGCGGACACGAGAGACAAAGGCCGGGCAGACCCGGAAGCCGCCTCGGGTTTTCTAGCCGAGCGCCTGATTAGGCAGTCCCCGCCCCGGTGCCCCTGATTGGGTAGGGTCTCAGGCCCCGCCCCCTGAGGCCCTGAGTGACAGGTGACACGCTCCCACGCGTGTCTGAATGAGGCAGCGTTTTGGCAACAGCACTTTTCGGGGAGGGCTTCCTCTCTGGGGCTGGGACCCAGCCTTGCCTAGGGGACATTCATTTATATACACTTAACCTTGTATACAACGTTACATTCGTTTGTGAATAATATATATGATATTTAAAATAGGAAACAATATAATAATAATTCTTTTAACATTTCAGACTTATTAACTTTCATGGCCTCTGGTCTTCTGAGGAAGCAGTCCGAGGAGCCCGAGTTTTGAAAAAGGAAGCAGTCCTCCAAAGCAGCAATTTCCATAGAAATCACATGCGAGCCACAGGTGTCATTTAAAAATTTCTAGTAGCAAAAGAAAAGAGGAATAAACAGGCAAAACTGATTGTAATACTTTAACTCAATATATACAAAATATTATAATTTAAATATATAATCAATATAATATTAATGAAGGATTTTTAGTCGTTATTTGTTTTTTGGTACTAAATCTTTCAAAGTCACTCTGCGTTTTAAACTTCCAGCACGTACCAATTCAGACCGGCCACATTCTAGGCGCTATGTAGACCCCTTGGGCAGTGACTGTCACACTGAAGTGCAGTTTTGAGGGCTCTGGCTCCCCTGACCTCAGGCAGTGAAGGGCCCGAACCCCTCTTTTCTGCTAGAGGTGAGGGAACGCCCTCTTTCTGCTAACATCTCTCCTTGGGCCCAAGGGTGGCAGAGACAGTGCCCAGAGAGAGAAGTAGGCTGCAATAAAGAAGTATCTAGAGGGAGTCTACGATTTCCCACCTGCTCTTGCCGGGGGCCCAGCCTCTTCTATAGATAAGACAGTGAAAAAAAGACGAGGGGCCCCAGGAGAAGAAAACCCATGTCTTCAGATTTGTCCACAGCCTTAACCTCAGGACTTTAGATGTGGAGGGAATACCTTCAAGACAAACTTCTCATTATGCAATTTGGCTTTGGCCCTAATGGGCAAGCTGTGGTTTTCTGTTTCCTCCTGTGGTGTGGAATTTAAGTGTGTGAGTTGAAGCACTGATCACATGCATGCATGTCTGCATGCACTTCTGTATGGCTCAACACTGTCTAACCAGAGATCCAACTTTACATAAAGGGAAAAGGAAATCAGTGCATACAGGGTGCCATGTGTTTGCCTCGTAACTTGTCATCAACATGTCATTGAATCCTGGCACCCTGTCTGCGCTAGGTGTACATATTACCTACTGCTTCACAGTAAAACTTCCCAAAACTTATTAGATTGAGCTGGTCCACCTTTTAGGCTGGGCTCGGGTGAGCCATTCTTTTGGTCTCAGCCGGGCCCTTTCAGGCACGTGTGGTCAGCTGCTGCTTGACTAGGCAATGCTGCTTCTGAGGGTGAGCTGCCTGTCAACTGTGGCACTTTGGTTTCTCCCCTATAGTATCTCATCCTCTAGCAGGCTAACAGGGACTTGTTATCATGGAGATGACAGGGTTCTGAAATAAAAAGCAGAAGCATTCAAGAGCTTTGTGCCTCAGCCCCAAACTGGCACACGGTCATATTCACAGCTTTCTATTGGCCAGGGCAAATCAGGCCAGTGAGATTCAAGGTTTGGGAACCAGATTCTGCCTCTCAATGAAAGCAGCTATAAAAGCATATCACAAAGGACATAAATACAGGAAGGGATGAAGAATTGCTGTCATTTTTGCAATCAGTATCATGCCTTTTCTTGCAGATGAGGTTTATATAACTTTCCAAGACAAGGAACTTGTCCAAAGCCTCACAGCTACTAAGAGGCTGGGCTGGGCCTCAGGATTAACTTTTCCTGACTCCAAAGCCCAAGCACCTCTGTAAGCCACACAAATCAAGCAGCTTCTCTAAACCTTTGAAGTCCTGGAAAGTAATCTTCTGCAATAGAAGTAAGAATCCTGTGAGATTCTGATCCATCTAGTACTCTTCACCATTTGGAACAGTTGCCTCCAGAGAATGCTTGTGAAGCATCTTGGAATAACTTAAAATAATTTGAGGAAATGGTTGATTTCCTAATTTAGGAAACCAACGTTCGATACATATTTTTTATTTAAAAGCAGAGATGATGCCCTCCACATGAACACAAATTCTGTTCCTCCCTTTTTGTTGTTTGTAGGCTATTTTCAACAAAGACTAAATCAAACCACTGTGTCTGAAATAACCTCTTACTCTGAAAGCAAGTGACATAAAAATAGACCTGCTGAGAAAAATTTCTTCCTGCTGCCATTTAACAAAACAGCTGAATACAATTTGAAGCCATCCTTTGATTTTTTTTTTTTTTGAGACAGAGTCTCGCTCTGTCGCCCAGGCTGGAGTGCAGTGGTGCGATCTTGTCTCACTGCAAGCTCCGCTTCCCGGGTTCACGCCATTCTCCTGCCTCAGCCTCCCGAGTAGCTGGGACTACAGGCGCCGCCACCACGCCTGGCTAAGTTTTTTGTATTTTTAGTAGAGATGCGGTTTCATCATGTTAGCCAGGATGGTCTCCATCTCCTGACCTTGTGATCAGCCTGCATCGGCCTCTCAAAGTGCTGGGATTACAGGCGTGAGCCACCGCACCTGGCCCATCCTTTGATTTTTAACAAGGGAAGGTTGTTTTCCAAGACTTCAAATAGATCATGTGAGTGTCAGGGCTACTATATTGACTCAGAAGGTGGACCAGATCCTCTGGAGATGGAGTGGTGAGAGGGCCTGCACCAGCAGGTGAAGGCCTTAGGTCCATAGGTGACATTCATTCACCAGGTGTGGTGTTTTAGGGTCCTGATGTTGATGACAAAAGTTATGTGTATATTACTAAAAGTAAATTGTAGAACATAATAAATAATCATATATAAACCAAAAGTGTCGACAACTACAATTATTATGATGCATCATTATTCTAAGTATTTTTACCACAATTAGCAGTAGTAGCCGTTGTTGCTGCTGCCACTGCTGTTGTAGGAACGGTGATGAAAACGTGGAATAAAGCTCTGCTGCCTCATCGTGCTGCTGCTCCTGCGGCTGCAGATTTGCTGGTTCTGTGCAGACTTTGGACCTCTGTTGTGAAGCTGTAACTTAAGAGACTTTCAGTGCTCTGCTGCGGCAGGAAAAACGTTTGAATCAAGACAGAACAACAATTCTGTGCATTTGAAGGTGGAGGCTAGGATGGGTCTGGGGTGCAGTTGAAGGGGAAGAAGCACACATCACTGAATGAAGGGGTGGAAGCCTCTGGCGAATGGCAGGGCTTGGCCATGAAGCAAATCAGATGTGGATTTTAGGACTGGTTACTCAGTGAAACTGACACACCTGCAAAGCAGGAAATGGAGGACAAATAACGGGTGATGTGTCCAGCAGCAGACAGGAGGGCCTTCTAAGAACACACCTGCTCCTTCCCCTAGAACTTCTTCCTACAGCTCCAGCAGACATTCTCGTATACAAAACCACCATGTGATTTCACCACGTTCTGACTCCACGTTCTGACTGGTACAGTATCCTTTTCTCCATTCTCTTATCTTCCCCTTCCTCATTCCATTATTGCACATAAAGCATCTGGGGTAGGCACACAAGCATATTACTGTTTTTGTGTGCTTGTTTGTACTAAATGACACGTGTTGATCAGCAGCCAGATGAGATGGGGCAGAAAAATACTGGCCCTGTGAAGACTGTTTCTCTACCAGTGGCTACTCACTCGGCTCTTATGTCTGTATTTCAGGACTTTGACAACAATAACAAAAAAAAACATAATACCCTTGCATAGATTGTTTGATTGGTGAATTTTAATGTTTTTAATATAGCATTGTAAAACCAAAAACAATTTCATAACTCTTTTATCTACATAGTTGCTACACATAGGGTGAATCTGTTCATACACAGGACTAAATGACATTTGAAAGAAAAGAATGAACCTCAAATACTTTTCCCTTCAAATCCAGTGTCTGATTGTTTAAATATACATTTTGCATATAATGAAAAAAATACGTAAAAATTAAAATGTACGGTTTATCTCACCATCCAGTATATCAGTTGGACCACAAGTGAAGAAAAAGAGGCATCTGTCTGCAGGAAGTTCTAAATTCTCCTGGGAGCCCCAGAACCGCTCGCGCCTCCCAAGCGGACCCCGTCCTTGGCCTGTTGCCACTGGCAGGGCATCGTGGTGAGGTTTCCATATCTTGGCCCAGGAGGCACAGGGAGGGTAGGAGGTTGTCTGTCTCACAGCCAGGCCAACATCCCTGACCAGGGCCCTCTGGAAGAAGATTCCCAAGATCCCCGTCAGCTTTCAGAAGGGTTATGCCATTCTAGAGAAATTATAAATGTTCTTGGGGGTTGACCCATCGGTGAGCTGGGCATCCCTGTGCTCTTGGGAGCTGGAGCAGGCAGGAGCCCCACCCTCCTGGGCGCAGCCACTGCAGACCCAGGCATCTCTGAACTCTGGAGGGCCCAGGGAGGTCCCCCTCACCCCCACAGGCTCAGAAGTGCTGCTCCCACTGTCTGGCTTCTCCTCACTGTTGGCATCCACTCCAATCACAGAGAAAAGTGGAGTCTGGACCCATGCACCTATCAACCCACCACCTAGGTATTAAGCCCAGCATGCATTAGCCATCTCCTCTTTGACTTTTAACGTGAAATTCTTAAAATCATTTTATGTTATCAATGACCAGTCATAGGTTTTAAAATGCTGGCTGTTACTTGCATGTAATAACAATGACATTTTTATTAATAAAACAAAACACGGGATACTTTTATCATAAAGATTATATTCTTAAATGACCACAATGATCACTGTACAGTCATTTATAAAATGACACCATCTATCACAAATAACAGTAAAAATTATATATTGTAATAGAGTTGAGGAGAGAGTTCTCAGCAAACTTTTTTTTTCAAAGAACACATTAGTTGCATGTAAAAGTTGCATGTAAAATTGCTTCTGGATTTATGTAAATGGCTTTTTCATTCTAGTACGCTCCTCTTTTCTTCAGATGTGTCGATTAAGCTCACAGATTTTATCATCAGTCTTTTGTGTCTTGTTCATTTAATGGTAAATTTTTTCCATCATTATTCATAATTACGTAAATACCTGGGACTTACAATACTTCGAATAGTCTGAGGTGAAAGCCAACGTGAGGATGAACTTGATCTGCATTATCTGTTTCCTGAGAGGGCTTGGGAGCTTCACCCTCAGACCCAGCCACCCATGGCTGTCACTTCCCATAGGGAGGGCTGAGATGTGCATTAAATTGATCAGTTTTCAACGTATCATGTAAGACCCAATAGTCCTTTGCACTGTGATCCACCTAGAGATACGCTCTCTGCTTATGTTCTTCTATATTGTTTCTCCCAGGTCAGTACCATATTATTGCAAATCCTGGGATTCGTAGTGAAGTTGCCAGATTCATCAAGTAAAAAATAGGACAGAAAATGAACTTTAAAATTTAAATAAATGACAAATGACTTTTGGGTGCACACACATGTCTTTGACAATGATCAGCAGTTAGATTCTGAGAGATAAATTTCCAAAAGAAATAATGAAAATAAATACACTTTAGCTGTCAATTCTAATCCACAGTATTGTGATCCTTTCTTGTGTAGTCTCAACACCAATGACCTCAAGAGACTTGTTGGAGGGACTCCATCTGGTGATTCAGCAGATAAAGTATTTTTCAGCATGTGATGGTTACTTGTAGAGAGAAGGGTGTGAAATACGTGGGGTGAGCTAAATATATCTTAGGGTAAGAGAATAAAACATCAGACTTCCTATTTTATCTCTTTTTGTTATATGGCTTACATGTGTTTTATTAACGAAATTATGTGGACATGTAGTTTATAAATAATTGCACATATATTAATAGTCCAAGTCCAAGTATTCTTTTACTGGAGCTATACTCCTCCAAAGAGAGACCATTAAACCTTTAAATCGATGATATCCTGGCTCTTTTCCTGGTTTTATCATGACAGCAAAACCAAGTTGTGCTGAGGGTAAAGGTGCATGTTCATGGAACTGTCCGTTGTTTGGTTCTGGAAGTGTGTTCCTTTACTAAGATTTTGAAGAATTATTAACAATCATTTCAACATATGAGGTTGAAATGATTAGCTCATACATATGAGGTTGTTTTAGAGAAATTTTCTACCTTAACCATTAATTTCTGAGTAAGAGGCAAAAATACTAATTGTTGCCATTTCTGCATTGAGATATCAACATCTATCTAATCTATCATCTATTGCTCCATACATACATGGGATGGCACTGTGATAAGTGACCTTTAAAATATAATTTTGACAGCTGTCATCTCAGAAAAAACTGAGTGGTGTGGAATGGTTTTCTAATTTTTTGTGTCATTAAGTTGACTTGTTCTAATCACTAATTTGATAAAACAATTATGCCTGCATCTTGGCCAATAACATTAGAGAGTAATTTCAAAATTGCTCAGTGAAATTATGCCAGGTGTTCTGATATTATGGGTATCCTAACAAAACTAGAGGGAAATTACCTTTATTATTGGAGAAATAAGTGTTTTCAAAGCAAAAGAGGGGATCTCTCTATTAAGTGGAATCTCAAGAAAAGGATCAACATTTGATCATTTTGATGCAACTTTATGGTTGTCATAAAGTGATTACAACTAGTGTTATTCTCTTGACAATTCACAGCTGGACATTGGGGATCCTCTGTTGAGACGTAGAAAATTTATTTTTGAGATGGAAACTAAACTGTAAGAGAGCCAGAGCCATTTTTATGTGATACAGCTAATAGGGTTTGGTAAGCACAGTAATGCCCTCCAAAGGTGTCCATGTTCTAATTCTCAGATACAGCAAATATACACTTCATGGCAATGGGTATGAGAAGCTGCACATGGGATCAAAATTGCTAATTTATTGGCGAAAAATAAGGATACTATCCTGAATTACTATGGTAGGTTCAAACGTCTAATCACAAAGATTCAAAGTGTGAGAGACAAAGAATTAAAAGCATTGAAAGGTCAGCATGTCAGAAAGACAACTAGATATTATTTTTTCAATTGTTTTGGTGATTCTTTTCCTATTAGCATACATTTTATTCAGTTGCACTGTGCACATATGATTGGGTCTTTTTTTTTTTATTTGTAGCATCAATGTGATAAATATAAAATGAGAATGCAGAACAAAGATACAATTTCTAGGCCGGGCGCGGTGGCTCACGCCTGTAATCCCAGCACTTTGGGAGGCTGAGACGGGCGGATCACGAGGTCAGGAGATCAAGACCATCCTGGCTAACACGGTGAAAACCCGTCTCTACTAAAAAATACAAAAAAAAAAACTAGCCAGGCGAGGTGGCAGGCGCCTGTGGTCCCAGCTACTCTTGGCTGAGGCAGGAGAATGGCGTGAACCCGGGAGGCAGAGCTTGCAGTGAGCTGAGATCCGGCCACTGCACTCCAGCCTGGGCGACAGAGCGAGACTCCGTCTCAAAAAAAAAAAAAAAAGATACAATTTCTAAAGAGGGATGCTCAGGTACCATGGGTAACTATACCCAGGAATAGACAGATACATAGTATGCATCTTATAAGAAATGTGTTGGTATTTCATATACTAATTGGTGTAGAAAATAATGCAGAGGCTGGATTATCAATAATTTATATGAGATACGGCTTATCAAGATTAAGAGGGTAAAACAATAAAAGTGATTTGTGGCCGGGCGCGGTGGCTCAAGCCTGTAATCCCAGCACTTTGAGAGGCCGAGGCGGGTGGATCACGAGGTCAGGAGATTGAGACCATCCTGGCTGACATGGTGAAACCCCGTCTCTACTAAAAATACCAAAAATTAACCGGGTGTGGTGGCGGGTGCCTGTAATCCCAGCTACTCGGGAGGCTGAGGCAGGAGAATGGCGGGAACCCGGGAGGCGGAGCTTGCAGTGAGCTGAGATCGCGCCACTGCACTCCAGCCTGGGCCACAGAGCGAGACTCCGTCTCAAAAAAAAAAAAAAAAAAAGTGATTTGTGATAATTTTCACTAATGCAGAATTAACAATGATGATGTGAGATCTTTTGGGATTTTTCTGATGTACAAAGCCAATTTCTGGCCAGGTGAAGTAGCTCACACCTGTAATTCTAGTGCTTTGGGGGGCCAAGGTAAGAGAATCACTTTAGGCCAAGAGCTCAAGACAAGCCTGGCAGCATCGCCAGACTCCAACAGCACTACAGTTAGCTTCACCTGGAATCCTGGCTGTTTGGGAGAGGGAGGCAGGCGGCCACTTAAGCCCATGGGGTCCAGAATGCAATGAGTTATTATTGTACCACTGCACTTCAGCCAGGGTGACAGACCAAGACCCTGTCTTGAAAAAAAAAAAAAGTAAAACATGAAAAATACATAAAGTTCATTATTAAGAACACGTTATTTTCAAGCTGACGTTGCAGTCCCAGTCAACACCTTTCTCCTTTTCTTCTTCATCTTCACACTCCTGGATCACAGGCCGAAGCACGACCTGATCACCTGTCACTTGACTTTTGTTCACTCAATGACGCACCCCACTGTAGTGGATTTTTTTCTCTTTAGACAGTGTTTGAGTCACTGAATTTTTGGGAGGACCTCAAATGTCAAGCACTATTCTACATGAACAAGGTGATGAGGGGTCTGGCCGTCACCACCACCTGCCTCCTGAGCATGCTCCAGGCCACCACCGTCAGCCCTAGCATCTTGTGGTAGGTGAGACTTAACAAAAACATAAATTATCTTCCAGTAGTAGCATGATCATCTGCACTGTAGCTTGTTTCAGTGTGACCCAGACCAATTCAATTTACCGAGTGTCAGTGACTTCTGCTCACTTTCTCCAATGAGCTCCATTCTCAGGGGACTGTTTTTTATTCTTTTTTTTTTTTTTTTTTTTGTTTTTGTTTTTGTTTTTGAGACGGAGTCTCGCTGTGTCTCCCAGGCTGGAGTGCAGTGGCGCGATCTCGGCTCACTGCAAGCTCCGCCCCCCGGGTTCACGCCATTCTCCCGCCTCAGCCTCCCAAGTAGCTGGGACTACAGGCGCCCGCTACCACGCCCGGCTAGTTTTTTGTATTTTTAGTAGAGACGGGGTTTCACCATGTTAGCCAGGATAGTCTCGATCTCCTGACCTCGTGATCCACCCGCCTCGGCCTCCCAAAGTGCTGGGATTACAGGCTTGAGCCACCGCGCCCGGCCCTTTATTCTAATATTATTTCAGAATATTTTCTTTGTAGGAATCATGCTGCTCTCCAGTATGTACGTGGTCATTCTCTTGTTCAGGCATGAGAGGTGATACCGGAGCCTTTGCAACACCAGCCGTTCCCCAAGAGCCTCCCCAGAGAAAAGGGCCACACAGACCAGCCTGTGTCTTCTGGTGAGTTGCTCTGTGGTCATGTACTCAGTGGACATTATTACTTCATCCTCCTTAAGCACGTGATGGGTTCATGGCCCAGTCATCCAGGATGTCCAGATGCCTCTGGTCACTCTCTGTGCCACTGTCTGTCTTTTGGTACAAATCAGTCCTGACGGAAGAATCATCAATATCCTAAAAAATATTTCTATCAAAGTGCCCCACCCATTTTTAACAAGGTTGTACTGGGACAAAAATCTTCTGAAGAGAAATAGATTTTTCTGCCACCAGTTAAACTATGCAAATAGCACAGGATTTGTTAACTGACTTAAATGCAATCAATTAAATAGCAATTGCATTATATTTAAATAGTTTACTTGATGCTGCCAAAGTCTAATTTCTTTAGTTCAATGTCCATCAGGGTTTGATATTTCCAAAACAAGTCTCTTACACTTTCTTTTTCTTTTTTTTTTTTTGAGATGGAGTCTCGCTCTGTTGCCCAGGCTGGAGTGCAGTGGCGTGATCTCCACTCACTGCAACCTCTGCCTCCTGGGTTCAAGCGATTCTCCTGCCTCAGCCTCCTGAGTAGCTGGAATTAAAAGCGCGTACCATCATGTGTGGCTAATTTTTGTATTTTTAGTAGAGACGGGTTTCACCATGTTGGTTAGGCTGGTCTTGATCTCGACCTTGTGATCCACCTGCCTCAGCCTCCCAAAGTGCTGGGATTACAAGTGTGAGCCACCGAGTCTGGCCACACTTTCATTTTTAATCTTATACACAAAACATTATTTTTTCTTCTTGAAGTACACTTTTAAAAAGCTCCTATTGGTAAACAAATCACTCAGGGTTTTAAAAATATATTTTAATTTACCCTTTTTTGTTAAAGGTATTTTAGCCTAGTATCTACTTCTAGCTTTAATAAATAATTTCTCTTAGCACTATTCCTATTTATGTTTTGAGATTTATAAAAGCTGTAGAAATTTTTCTCTCATCATTACACTGATTTTTAGTATTTTTCTTCTCTTTGGTGTTATCCAGCTTATTTCTTTTAAGTAATTTTTTTTTTTCACTTTTTGACACACTGCATTTCTGAATTCAAGGATTTATGTCAGGTTTTCAGTGTAGAAACTTACAAACCACCAACTCTTAAAGGCATTATTCAAATTATTTTAATATATCCCGTAAAAAAAGAAATTTGTCCTATTCCTTCTCATTCTAGCATTCTAGTCTTCATAGATATATGTATTTGTTTTACGTTTTCTTTTTTTGAGATGGAGTCTTGGAGTGTCACCTGGGCTGGAGTGCAATGGTGCAATCTTGGCTCACTGCAACCTCTGCCTCACAGGTTCAAGTGATTCTCCTGCCTCAGCCTCTGTAGTAGCTGGGATTGCAGGTGCCCACCACCACACCCGGCTAATTTTTCGTATTTTTAGTAGAGACAGGGTTTCACTATGTTGGCCAGGCTGGCCTTGAACTCCTGACCTCATGATCCGCCTGCCTTGGCCTCCCAAAGTGCTAGGATTACAGGCATGAGCCACCGTGCCTGGCTGCTTTCTTTCTTTCTTTTCTTTCTTTCCTTCCTTCCTTCCTTCCTTCCTTCCTTCCTTCCTTCCTTCCTTTTCTTTTTTCTTTCTTTCTTTCTTTCTTTCTCTTTCTTTCTTTCTTTCTTTCTTTCTTTCTTTTTTTCTTTCTTTTTCTTTCTTTCTTTCTTCTTTCTTTCTGTGTCTTTCTTTCTTTGTCTTTCTTTTTAAACAAATATTTTAGTCTTATTTGTAAATCATTTATACATATTCTTACGAAGAAAAATAAATTTCAGAAAGGAATCTTGGGACCATGGTAGTTAAAATATACATATATATATATGTCTGATCATTAGCCACTAAAGACAAGGCAAGAGGCTTAGCAGTCATTTCTGGGGGTTAGTGTATCTCCCCATGCAGGGGACAATTGAGAAGAATCCAAGCTGCTCCTTCATCTTCCCTCAGTTTTCACCTTCTGAAGACAATATGGGGGAAGGGGACTTTCCAATGCTTTCCCCTAGAAACATTTCAAGAGGTACAGCAAAGGCTTATGGTAACACTGAACCTGCTCTTTGCTAGAAATTTGGCAAGACTGCAATCTCTGAACCAACCTAGTAGAAGAGTTAGCCCAATTCCTATTCACAGGTACTTCTAAGAGGAGGAGGGATTGCTGCGTTCATCACACCCCCTTCCCACTTGCTCTGTTCTCCCACCAAGGCCCCAGAACAGAGCTCTTGATATCATCTGATCTAGTCCCTCCCCACTCCCACCCAGCCTCATTTCACAAGTGAACCTTCCTCCCACCCCACACCCAGACACTCTGTAACAGTTGGCCCTGGCAGCTCCTGAGGACTGCTGGGATGACGACACAGCATTTCTGCATCAGCATCGTACTCACAGGGAATCAGAGCTCAGCCAGGAGAGGTCCAAGAATGACAGAACTATGAGCACCCCTACCAAAACTCAGCTCTGCAGAGCCAAATAAACAATTCCATCTGACAGGCCAACTCCTAACACCTGATCCCAGTCATCATTGGAGGCCACAGCAGATGAAGCTCCTACTTAAACTGAACTATTACCAATTCCCAGTAACAGTGGGGAAAGGAGAGACATGACAAATGCGGTAGACCCTATCAGAAATGGCAGCTGATGACAACAGTTAGCCTAGATCATTGGGTCCTCCCCAAAAAGCATCCTCAAGAATGATGAGCAGAGAGCTCCGTAGCTGGATGTACAGCCCTTCAATTATGAAAGGACGCAGAGAAAACAAGCCGTGTTTTCCTATGATTATGTAGGAACTAGAACACGGACTACCCAGCCCTATGTGGAGGCAGCTTCTGAAAGGCCTTACCACTTATGGTCATCAGCCCACCCGCTTGGTAGGTGCATTTGGGGAGAGGGACTCACATCACATCCAGAGGGGGGAACTGTCTAGGCAGACACTCACAGGGCAGCCCATCCCACTGTCACTGGGGCAGGCCAAACATGGTTAGGAGGGTGGACAGATCCCGGGCATCAGCCACCCCACAGGCGTCGCTCTGGCCCTAACACAGAATGCGAAACGCAGGGTGCTCCAAGTGTTCTCTGACATGGCACCTCCTTCACCCTGAGGGCTCTGGCTTTTCTTCCACATGTTCAGGGCCTCCAGAAAGTGCTCTGCAGCCTGCCAGTGAGCCCCAGGTTGATGCAGCCGATGCCCAGGTTACAGTGGGACTGGATACAGCCAGGCTGGAGCTCAAGGGCCTGGCGGTATGCAGTTACTGCTTCTTCACTCTGGTTTCTATTCCACAGCAAATAGTCATTGGGACGAACACTGAGGGTAGCTGTGAAGCAGTTCATGGCCTTGTCATGCTCTCCACTCAGGTTGAAAAGGACCTGCAAGCCACACTGCACATTGGGGTCAATGGATATAGGGTCCAGTTGCACAGTTGCTAGGAAGAGCTCCTTCATTTCAAGAAACAGGGAGTCAGACAACAGAGATTCCAAGATATGCTTGCTGGTGCCCAGTCCTGCCCCACCAGCCCCTTCTTCAGCAGGTGTCACCAGATAGGCACAGGCTGGTGTGTAGCAGGGTTTCACAGGCCTGCTGCTGCAGGGGCTCATTGGTAAAGCTTGCAGCCAGCGCCATCAGTGCTGTTGGTTATCTGGCTTTAGCTCCAGACACCTCTGCAATGCTCTGATGGCTCACAGTTCTTGTTCATTCTCTGCCTGGGTGGTACCCAGGTACTGCCAAGCTTCCATATTCTTAGGATTCTGCTGCATAGCTGCCTCAAAAAGCAGCACAGCATTTGGCAGGGACTATCGGGGGAACCTGTCCCTGATAATTCAACATGAGTACTTTTCTATTTTCCCTAAGTGTCGGCCAATCTGAGAAATAAAGTGAGAGTACAAAAGAGAGAAATTTTAAAGCTGGGTGTCCAGGGCAGGCATCACATGTTGGCAGGTTCCATGATGCCCCCCAAATCACAAAACCAGCAAGTTTTTATTAGTCATTTTCAAAAGGGGAGGCAGTATACGAATAGGGTGTGAGTCACGGAGATCACATGCTTCACGAGGTAATAAAATACTACAAGGCAAATGGAGGCAGGGTGAGATCACAGGACCAGGCGAAATTAAAATTGCTAATGAAGTTTCGGGCATGCATTATCATTGATAACATCTTATCAGGAGACAGGGTTTGAGAGCAGACAACTGGTCTGACCAAAATTTATTAGGTGAGAATTTCCTCATCCTAATAGGCCTGGGAGCGCTATGGGAGACCCGGGCTTATTTCATCCCTTATCTGCAACCATAAAAGACAGACGTTCTCAGAGCGACAATTTTAGAGACCTCCCCCTAGGAACATATTCTCTTTCTCAGGGCTGTTCCTTGCTGAGAAAAAGAATTCAGCGATATTTCTATTTGCTTTTGAAAGAAGAGAAATATGGCTCTGTTCTGCCCGGCTCTCAGGCAGCCTGACCTAATGGTTATCTCCCTTATTTCCTGAACATCGATCGCTGTTATCCTGTTCTTTTTTCAAGGTGCCCAGATTTCATATTGTTTAAACAATTTGTGCAGTTAATGCAATCATCACAGGGTCCTGAGGCGACATACATCCTCAGCTTATGAAGATGACGGGATTAAGAGACTGAAGTAAAGACAGGCATAGGAAATCACAAGAATATTGATTGGGGAAGTGATAAATATCCATGAAATCTTCACAACTTATGTTCAGAGATTACAGTAAAGACAGGCATAAGAAATTATAAAAGTATTAATTTGGGAAACTAATAAATGCTCATGAAATCTTCACAATTTATGTTCTTCTGCCGTGGCTTCAGCCGGTCCCTCCGTTTGGGGTCCCTGACTTCCCACAACAGGGCCCACTCCTGAAGTCGCTGCAGCCCTTCTTTGAAAGGCTGAGGGTGATCACACGGGGGGTTCTCCTCCACCAACTGGTACCCCTTATCAAAGGAAGCTGATGTGAGGTCATCATAGTCAGAAAGCCAGGGGTGAGCGTCAGCATCTCGTTTTGCCATCTCCTCCAACTCCGCCTGCAACTCTATAGCTGACTTGGCACGTTCAAACTCCCTATCAAGGGCAGTTGTGTTTACTGGTCTTGTGAATGGTCAACAGGCATCTGATATACTCAGAATTAGCCAATTTGGGGTCATCCCCTTTGGCCACAAAGTCATTGGCCATGTGCTGCCGATCCTTCTCATTCATGGTCCAACAATCAGCAGCTGCTGCTCCCTTAGGCTCTCCCAACCACAGCTTCTCCCCTGATTGCTCCAAATATGCCTCAGTCCAACAGGTGGGGGAAACAGCCAAGGGGTCTGTAACTTCAGAAATGAATGATTGGGACCAGTCTGTCTCATTACAATCCTGAATTACATCCACAGCATCTCCAGCTGCAAGACACTCTGGGCCCAGTTCTCAGACAAGGCCAAGTCGGCCATACCAGGGGCTCTCTGGGGAGGCTTGGAGGAAGTTTGACTGTCCAATCTGCTGCATCTCAGCCAGTTCATCCATCTTGAATGTCTGAGGGGCATGGGATACAAGGGCTACATTGTGGTCCTGCAGGAATTCAACCACCAACTCATCTTCAGAAGCTACTCCCAAAGGCTTGGAGACTGCCTCAGAGGTTAGGGCTCCGGGCAGGGATGGGGGGCAGGGGCCAGGCCTTAGACCTTCTGCTGAGGTCGGGGGCTGTTTTCCCTTTTCACTGTATTTAACTACATTAGTCATGCTCAGTATTTTGGTTCACTAATCTCATCAGTTGAGACTAATTTAATATTTAACCCATACGTTGTGTATTAAGTAGGTTGTTTGTATTTGGCTCTTTCTCAAATATGGCTTGTCAAGCTTGTAGTCTTTTGCTCTGTAATATATATATATATTTCCTATTTTTCTCATTGTGTTGACTTAAACATTTAAAAAATAAGTCCTATAACTGTGTGTAACATAAGTTTTAACTTTCTTTTCACTTATGGGAGATATTACATTTCAGACATCTGCAGTTTATGTCTGTTTTTTAAATTTGCTTTATGGCAAGTTGGGCAACCCACATGGATTTGGCAACTCTGACCACCCATATCTAACAGGAGCGCTTACTTCTCAGTCGATTATTTTCCTAAATGATTTCTTTCGTTTGCTTCTCTAGTTGGAAAATTCTCATATTTTACTTTCACTTTCAATGCTATACAGTCGTTTAAAGATTCTTGTAACTTTCTGAGGATTTTAGCTTTCTACATTTAAAATGTGTAGAATCTATAGTATTTTTCCAACAAGCACAAATGTCAACAGTGTACACGTGAAATATATTTCACACAATTTTTTTTGTAATAGACAATAAATCTCAAGTTACTTTATATAGAACATATCCTTTCCTCAACATACTGTAAAGTAATAATAATTTGTAGAGTTTAACTTTAATACTAGGGAACTGATTTTACATTTAGCACAAATTTCTGAAATAAATGTACTCTATGTCAGAGAACAGTACCTATATATGGCCAAAACTACTGATTTTCTACACCATTGAGATCATATTGGCAGAATTATTTACCTGAATTCAGATTTTTGGCTTCAATCACCATGCTTCCTCATGAGCACTTCCCTGAATCCATGAAAAGAATCTGTTTGAGTCTTCCATTTGAACTACAAATTTAAAAATTTCAATGCAGTTTTCATGTGGTGAGATAGTACTTGCTGGTAACATTTTAGTCAATAATTTCTATTGTTATTTACAATGTTCAGAAAATATGACCTGCTGGGTTTCTGGGATAATAAATTCAATGACATATTTTAGGCCTAAAACTTTACCACCTAAAATACTCATATCTAATATTTTAAAATAATGGACATCCTTTGTTTACTGGCAAAAACAGCTGCCATTTCTTCCTATGCCTAATTAGTATAACTTACTAACAAAGTAAACATTATTTATGTTCATTTAGTTGTGGGACACCAAAAAGTTAATTTCTATAATGACCTTAATGTTACCTAATATGAATGAAAATGTGACAGAGGCTAGGAGATGGAGTGAATAAAAAGAGGGGAAATGTTTTTCAACATGTACCAAATTTCAATTAGGAGAAGTAAGATTTAGTGATCAATTGCACAGAATGGTGACTGTAATAAATAATGTGTATTTCAAAACTGCTATAAAGACTATTTTCGATGTTTTCACCACAAAAATTATATGAAGCTATAAACATTAACTTGATTTAATCATTTTATAACATAAACATATATCAAAATATTACACTGTAGATAGATATATACTACTATTTTTCAATTAAAAATACAATTTTTTTTAATTCAATTTTTCTTTTTCAATGAATCTTTGATTTCTTCACTTTAAACTCTTAGGTATTAAGCATACAAATGTTTAATGGCTTAGAATAGTACCTAACACATTATATGAGCCATACGCTAACTACTACTCCAAATTATCTTTTTCATAGCATTCTTCAAATACAAGATTATTCTGTATATCTTATTACAATTTATTTTTCTGTCTTATCTAAATATTGATAAAAATAGAAGGTAGGGCATTTGCCTGTTTCATACATTCCAAAATCAAAGGGCAGTTTCACTAATTATTTTTACATTCAGTAACTCATTTGTCTCACACAGTAAACACAAATATTATGTAACAGAACTATATTCATATTCTTCATCCTAAAAATGGAGAAAATTTTGAGTTATTTGTTGATTGTAGTACAGGACTCATTCTCTATTTTTTCAAATTATTCCATGTCAAGTGCCTAGAGTAATTGTTCATGACATACTATGAAATAAAAAAATATTGATAGGGATAGATTACAAAGGAAACTGAAAAAACATCCTATGAATTGTTTCATTATACATATATATATATACACACACACACACAGAGAAAAGAATATACTTATATCCATATAACAAAAAATTAATTAAAATCTTTTTAGATAGACTAGCTGTTATAAACTGCTTAAGTTGTACATTTCATAAACATTTAATGAAAAACATCAATTTCTCACAAAAACTTCAAGCAGTAGAAGAGGTAACACTTCTTAATTCATCTATTAGCCAGTAATACCATAATACTCAAATGAGACAAAAGAATCACAAGATGACTATGAAACAACATCCTCTTTAAATATAGACACAGAAATTCCAAGAAATATTTTAAAAATGAATATAAAAAGGTATAAGAGTGATTACATACCATGACTAAGCAGGGTATTTTCACAATGCAATGTTGGTTTAATATGATACAATATTACTTGAACAAAGTAAAAATGTAATAATTTAAATAGAAAAAGCTTGATAAATTCAACACCTGTGAATGACAGAACATCAAGAAAACTATTAGAAGAAAACTTTTGAGACCTGCTAAAAGGCCTCTATGAAAACCCAAAATCGGCCAGGTGCAGTGGCTCACACCTGTAACCCAGAATTTTGGGAAGCTGAGGTGGAAAGACTGCATAAACTCAGGAGTTCAAGACCATTCTGGACAATATAGGGAGACCCCATCTTTACAAAATATTTAAAAAAAAAATTATCTGGACATGGTGGTGCATGCCTGTTGTCCCAACTACTCAGGCAGTTAAGGTGGGAATATCACTTGAGCTTAAGAGGTTGAGGCTGCAGTGAGCCAAGATGGAAAACCCCACACCAAAAGCTAATATACTTAATGGTGAATGACTGGGGGCCTTATATGCAAGTTTGAAAACAGGACAAGAATTTCTACTTTCACCACTATTCACCATTGTACTGGAGATATGAGCCAGAAAATTATACTAGAAAAATCAACACAATTCTCCAGATTAGAAAAGAAGTGGAATAGTCTTTTATTGCCATAATGTTGTATTTTAAAAGTATAAGAAATTCATTAAAAACCTACTTGAGGCTGGGCACAGTGGCTCACGCCTGTAATCCCAGTACTTTGGGAGGCCGAGGCGGGCAGATCACAAGGTCAGGAGATGGAGACCATCCTGGCTAATATGGTGAAACGCCGTCTCTACTAAAAATACAAAAAATTAGCCAGGCGTGGTGGCAGGCACCTGTAGTCCCAGCTACTCAGGAGGCTGAGGCAGGAGAATGGCGTGAACCCGGGAGGCAGAGCTTGCAGTGAGCCGAGATCCGGCCACTGCACTCCAGCCTGGGTGACAGAGCGAGACTCCATCTCAAAAACAAAAACAAAGAAATTAAATAAATAGATAAATAAATAAATAAAAACCTACTTGAGCTAATAAAGTTCATCAATGCCACAAGATCAACATGCAAGGTTAGATAGTACTTTTATATCATAGCAATAAACAAAATAAGAATTAAATTAAAATTTCATTAATAGTATCCTAGAAAAAAAAATTAGAAACAAACTTAACAAAATAACTGCACATACTATACACTGAAAATTATTTAAAATGCTGAAAGAAATCAAAGAGCTGAATAAACTGAGATATACTCAATATTCAAAGATAACAATACTGAATTTGAAGATCAAAATACCCAACAAATTTATCTACAGATTCAATGCAAATTCCAATGTAGCTTTTCTTTAATAGAAATTGACAAGCTCTTCCTAAAATCCATATAAACATGTAAAGAAAATCAAACACACAAGAATTCTGAAAAACGGTAACAAAATTCAGTAACTTACACTCCTGATATAAACTCTTACTACAATGTTACAGTAATTAAACAATATAGTACTGGCATAAGGATAGATTTATGTAGACCAAAAAAAAAAAAAAGACGGAGAATTAAAGTTTCATTAATGAACAAATTAATCTGTGGTAAAATTATTTTTTTCTGTGAAAGGTGTTTTGACAGTCATTATATTTATAATTCTTTAGTTCAACATGAACTCTGATCCTGAGTAAGACATGAACAGGTATTAAAGGCTTTGCCACATTTTTTACATTTGTAGGATTTTTCTCAGGTATGAATTTTCTCATGTTCATTAAGGTCTGAGCAGTGGTTAAAGGTTTTGCCACATTCTTCAGATTTGTTGCATTTCTCTCTTGCATGAATTCTCTTATGGTTTGAAAGGCTTGAACAAGATATAAAGACTTTACCACATTCTTCACATTTATAGGGCTTCTCTCCAGTATGAATTCTTTTATGTTCAGTAAGGTGTGAGCACCGGTTAAAAGCTTTGCCACATTCTTCACATTTGTAGGGTTTCTCTCCAGTATGAATTCTCTTATGTTTAGTGAGGTTTGAACACTGGTTAAAGGCTTTGCCACATTCATCACATTTGTAGGGTTTCTCTCCAGTATGAATTCTTTTATGTAGAGTTAGGTATGAGAACCAGTTAAAGGCTTTGCCACATTCTTCACATTTATGGGGTTTCTCTCCAGTGTGAATTTTCTTATGTTTGGCATGGTTTGAACTGTGGTTAAAAGCTTTGCCACATTCTTCACATTTATAGAGTTTCTCTCCAGTATGAATTATAATGTGATTAGAAAGGTTTGTGAAGGATTTAAAGACTTTGCCACATTCTTTACATTTGAAATGTTTCTCTTCATTATGAACTGTCTTATGTTCAATAAAGCATGAGCAGTGCTTGAAGGCTTCCCCACATTGTCTACACTTGTAGGATTTCTCTGCAGTGTGGATTCTCTGAAGTGGAGTTAGAATTGAGGATATGTAAAAGGAACTGTCACATTCTTTACAGTTGGAAGATCTCTCTCCAGTATGTCTTATCTTATGTCTATTTAGATTTGATGGTTTACTAAAGACGTTCATGCATTTATTAAATTGAAAGATTTTGGTATGGGTAGTTGATAAAGATTGGTTAAGTCCATTATAACATTCTTTCTGTACCTTAGATTCACCCACCCTTTCCCAATTTTTCTTTAAGTCTAAATTCTCAGTGCCACAGCTTCCATATCTTCCCAGTATCACTTTTTGAAATGAATCTTTTATACCATGCTCTGGCAAGAGGTCTTGGGTGAAATGAGAAGAAACAGCTGAAAAAAATTAAAATAACATATTATCCAACTTACTGGACTTCGGTGAATATAATCTAAAAAGATAATGTATGAAATTATACTAAACACATTAGCGAGATAACATAATAAAATACTACAGGCCCTGATTTTTTCATGAACATAATCTAACAAAAATATACTGAACAAAATGTCTTTGTGAGAACTCTAGAAACCATATTAAAAGCCACAGACAAGAAGGAAAGCTTGTTACATTTACCCACCACAACTCTTTCTTCCCCTCAATACAGCATAATGACTTCAGGAATAAACTCCCAACTCCTAGCTTCTCCTTCAGTAGAAACAGTAGTGGCACATATGCCCATACTTTTGATGGAATTTCCAAAGACTAGTTTCTGTCTCCCATGACCCAAAGTGCTGATAGGAATAGTGGTAGAATAGAACCAACCTTTGAATTATAGGTTGGTTCTGCTGAGACCAAAGGTAAATAATTGTTATAGCAGCAGAGAAGCTGCAGTACCACAGACAGACAACAGATTTAGCAAATAATTGATTAGAGAAGAAGAAAGAAAGAAAGAAGAAATAAGGGTAAACCTCTTTAACTGGAAATTAAACACAAAATTCCAGAGAACATACATCCTGAGAATAGGTTTGAGAGGCTCATGGAAACCCTAACCTGAGTCACTTGGTGTCAGACTACCCAGGACAAGGCCATTTTATAAAGATTTTGACAGGTGGATTTTAGTGCCCAAATCTCAACCAAAGATTGCTACATATACATTAGGATAACATGGCTCAATCAAAAAATAAATAAATAAATAAATATCCAGAAATCAACCCTAAAGAAATGGAGATATATAAGTTACCTGAAAATTTTGAGATAACCATCTGAATAATGGCCAATGAGTAAAATGGGAAAACACATGAAATTAAGAAAATGAGAAAAGTATAAAAAGAAATAGAAATTGTTAGGTTGAAGAATAAAAGAAAAAACCCTGACAAATTCTCAAATGTAAAAAAATAAATTAAGAAGCTCAACACATTTCAAATACGATAAACACAGACAGACCCATAACAAGATACATTATAAGCAGTTTCAAAAGATTACAGATGAGAAGAGAATCTCAAAAACAGAAAGGGAAAAGCAATGTGTCATCTATAAGCATGCTTCTGTGAGACTACCAGAGCATAGTTGTTTCATATATCATCATTCTAGTACTACAGAAATTTTTGTGTATGGGATCACAGGGCACACAGAGAAAATAGGAAATCTGCCCTACTTGAAGAAACAAATCTCTAGAAACGGACCCTTAAAAAAGGGAGATTTTTGCATGTTTTTGACAAAGAATTTACAGTAATCATCTTAAACATGTTCAATGACCAAAAGTAGAACACATATAGATAACTATACAAAATCAGGCTGGGCATGGTGACAAGAGCAATATGGTTTACATAAAGTAAAATACTCTGCTTATTCATTTAAAAATAAATCCTGGCTATGTACAGAGGCTCACACCTGGAATTCCAGCTTTTGGAAGGCTGAGGTGGGAGAACTGCTTGATACCAAGAGTTCAAGACCAGCTTGAGTAACACAGTGAGGCTGTCTCTACAATTTTTTTTTTTTATTAGCCAGGCATGGTGGTATACGCCTATAGTCCCAGCTACTTAGAAGGCTGAGGTGGAAGGATCACTTGAGCTCAGGAGTTTGAAGCTACAGTGAGCTATGATCATACTGCTGCATACCACCAACCTGGATGACAGAGTGAAACCCTGTTTAAAAAAAACAAAACAAAACAGAAAAACCATGCATGAGGAAAATAATACATCAACAAAGAGATTTAAAAAAAAAAAAAAAACTATAAAAAAGAACCCAACTAAGCTGGGTGTGGTGGCTCACGCCTGTAATCCCAGCATGTTGGGAGGCTGAGGCAGGTGAATCACAAGGTCAGGAGTTCAAGACCAGTCTGGCCAACATGGTGAAACCCCATCTCTACTAAAAATACAAAAAAATTAGCCGGACATAATGGCAGGCGCCTGTAATCTCAGCTACTCGGGAGGCTGAAGCAGGAGAATTGCTTGAACCTGGGATGCAGAGGTTGCAGTGAGCAGAGATCACTCCATTGCACTCCAGCCTGGGCAACAGAGCAAGCCTTTGTCTCAAAAAAACAAAAACAAAAACAAAAACCTAACTAAAATTGTTGAGCTGGAAAATACACTCTGTTGAAAAATTTACTAAAGAGCTAAAACAGCAGACTTAATGAGGCAGAAAAAACATCAGCAAATTGAAGACATATCATTTATAAATATTGAGTTGTATGTAACATTTAAAAATGGAAAAAAATGAAGATGAAATATTGGACTTAATGGAAACTATTCAGTAGACCAATAAAAAGATACCAAGAAGATATAGGTGAAAAGTGGTAAGTTATTTTTTTAAAAAAGGGGGTGGTGCTGAGAACTTCTAAAATTTCAATGAGATAAAACCAAAAATATTACTAAGGATACTTGATCTAAAAGAAATTTACTTTCAAAAATAAGTGAAAAATAGGCTTCCAAGGTAAACAAAAGCTGAGAATGTTTGCTGCTACTAGTATGGTCCTACAAGAAATGACAAAAGCAGTCCATTATGTTGAACAATAAAATGATGCTGGACAACATCATAAATTCATATGAAAATATAAAGCTGTTAAAGGTAAATATATACACAGATATAGAATTGCCGAATGTTACATAAAACCAAAAATTTTGTACAATGTGAAAAACAACATAAATCTCCATAAATCTATTAATAAATGCACAATATAAAATGATATAATTTTTGACATTAATATCAAATGGGGGATATAAAGATAAATAATTCTCATACTCAATTGTAGGGAAGTTATGAGATAGATTATCAGAACTTTAAGAAGTTTTATGAACTGTCCATTTCTCAAGGTGATCACAAAGAAAGTACTTATAGAAGTAATGCAAAAGAAAATGAGAAAAGAATCAAAGCATGTCACTACACAGTCAACAAAACAAAAAGGAAGGCAGTGAGAGAGGTGAGAGAGGAAATGAGGGACAACGTATCTACAAGGAACAGAAAACAATTACAAACAAGATTGTAATAGTACTGTCATTTCCTTTAGGAATTATTTTAAATATAAATGGATTAAATTCCTTAATGAAAAGAAAATGGCTGAATGGATTAAGAACAAACAAGATTCTAAAATATGCTGTATACAACAGACCCAACTGTAGCTCTAAAGGAGTCAAATTGGCTGGAAGAATGAAAAAAATATATTCCATGAAAATAGTAACTACAATTGGGTGGTGTGGCCACAATTATACAAGATACATTTTAAATTAAAAACTGTCACACAAGACAAAGATTGATATAATGGTAAAATAGGCCCATTTACCAAAAATCTTTAACAGTTTTATATACACACACTCCACACACACACATACATACATATATATATGTGTGTATATATATGTGTGTGTGTGTATGTGTATATATGGAGCAATATTTGCTGCCACACATACGAAGTGAATATTGACGGAAATGACGTAAGAAATACACAGCAACACAGTTGTAGACTTCAAGATTCCACTTTCAATAATGAATAGAAAAATCACATAGAATATCAATAAGAAAACAGAAAATTTAAGGATTATAGACTAATTAGACCTAACAGACATGTACAGAATTCTCCAGGAAAAAAGGCAGAATACACAATATTATCAATTGTGTATTCATTCTGTTAGGACACATAACAACTTACCAAATTTAAGACTGAAATCAAACAATGTATTTTTTCCTAACCAAATCCAAAATATGTAGAAATTAAACACACTGTTGAACATATTCTTGCTCAAGGGTCAGATGATTTTTTGTTAAGATATCAGTACTGGCCGGGCATGGTGGCTCACGCCTGTAATCCCAGCACTCTGGGAGGCCGAGGCGGGTGGATAACAAGGTCAGGTCAGGAGATGGAGACGATCCTGACTAAAACGATGAAACCCTGTCTCTACTAAAAACACAAAAAAACTAGCTGGGTGTGGTGGCGGGCACCTGTAGTCCCAGCTACTCAGGAGGCTGAGGCAGGAGAATGGCGTAAACCCGGGAGGCAGAGCTTGCAGTGAGTCGAGATAGTGCTACTGCACTCCAGCCTGGGTGACAGACTGAGACTCCGTCTCAAAAAAAAAAGGTATCAGTACCAACAGTGATACACAAATTCAACGTAATCTCTATCAAAATCCCAATGGTACTTTTTTTGCAGAAATATTTTCCAAATCCTAAAATTTGCTTAGAAACTATGACTAGCTAAACACCATTTCAAAAAAAGAAAAGGATGGCTATGGTGACTTACGCTTGTAATTCTAGCACTTTGGGAGGTAAACATGAGAGGATCACTTGAGGCCAGGAGTTTGAAGTCAGATTGAACCCTGCCTCTATTATTAAAACAAAAACAACAACAACAACAACAACAACAAAAACTATAAAATAAAAAGAAGAGGAGGCTTTACACTTCCTGGTTTAAACATATTACACAAAGCTATAAAAAGATAAACATTGATAAATAATGAAATAGAAGAGAGAACCTAGATATAAACCCTTTGTATACAATTGAATGATCTTCCACAAGGTTGCTATGACCATACAATAGGGAAAGGAGACTCTTCAACAAATCATGTTGAAAATTGAGTATCTACATGAAAAAAATTAAGTTGGACCCTTCCTTTGCATTATATGCAAACAATATTTTAAAAGGATTCAACGCTTAAATGTGAAAATATAACAAAACTCTCAGGAGAAAATATAGAGGAGATCATGACATTGGTCTTTGCACTGTTTTCTTGGATATGATGTCAAATGCATAAGCAACAAAGAACAAAAAAAACTGAACTACGCAAACTTCAGAATTTCTGAACATTAAAGGAAACAACTAGTGGAGTGAAAATGCCACCTTAAAAATGGATGAAAATATTTACCTATTAGATATTTGATAGGAGTTAATGTACAGAATGTATCTCTCCTAAAACTCAGCCCCCAAAAAATAATAATTTGATTTAAAAATGGACAAAGGATTGAACTTTTTCTTTAAAAGATAATACTCAAATGGACAACAGGCACTTGAAAGAATGCTGAAAATTACTAATTTGTGGAGAACTGCAAAGCAAAATCACAATGAGGTATCACCTCACATCCATCAAAATGGTCACTATTAAAAACGAACAGAGCCGGGCACAGTGGCTCATACCTGTAATCCCAGCATTTTGGGAGGCTGAGGCGGGTGAATCACATGAGGCCAGGAGTTCGAGACTAGTCTGGCCAACATGGTGAAACCCCATCTCTACCAAAAACACAAAAATTAACCGGGCATGGTGGTGCATGCCTATAATCCCAGCTACTCAGGAGGCTGAGGCACAAGAATCACTTGAACCCAGGAAGCAGAGGTTGCAGTGAGCTGAGATTGCGCCACTGCATTCCTACCTGGGTGACAGAGTAAGACTCTGTCTGGAAAAAAAAAAAAAAAGACTAACAGAAACTAATCTGTCAAGGACGTGGCGAAATGGAAACCTGTGTGAACTGTTGATGAAAAAATATGACAACAGTCACTATTAAAAATATGACACAGCCACTATTAAAAACCAGTATAGAGATTCCTCAAAACACTAAAAATGGAATTATCATATAATCCAGCAATCCCATTTCTGAGTATATATTCAAAGTATGCAACTCAGAACCTAGAAGATATATTGCAGCATTATTCACAAAAGCCAAAATGCAGAATCAACCCTGACGTCCCCCAACTGATGAATAAAAATAAATGTGGCATATACATAAAATTGAGATTATTTAGCCTTAAAGAAGGAAATATTGTATGATAAGGATAAAGCTTGAGAATATTATGTTAATTGAAATAAGCCAGTACAAGTACTGACAAAGGTGTGAAGAAAAATAAATTCCATATATTGTTGCTGTGCTGTAAACTGATAGAGTCATTAGCAAAACCAGTATGGAGGTTCTTAATTAAAAAATGAAAAAGTAAAACTACCATATAATTCATCCATCCCACTTCTGTGTAAATAACCAAAAGAAATAAAATAATTATCTCAAAAGAAAAAAAAAACTATACCCTCATGTTCACTGCAACCTTTTTTCACAATTGCCAAGATATGAAAACAACCCAAATGTCTGCAGACACTAAAAATAAAAGTACACACAGACACACACACACACTCCAGAATATTATTCAGTCATTACAAATAACAAAATCCCGCCATTTCAACAACATGGATGAACATGGAGGAAATTATGCTAAGTGTAATAAGCCAGGCACAGAAAGAAAAATACTGCATAATCTCTCTTATAAGGGGAATCAAAAAGGGTTGAACTCATAGAAGCAGAGAGTACAAAGATGATTGCCAGAGGCTGGAGGCAGTGAAAATAGGGAGCTGTTGTTCAAAGAGTACAACTTTCCATTATAAGATAAATACATTTTGGGGATCTAGTGTATAGCATTGTGACTGTAGTTCATAATAGTGTTCTGTATGCTTAAAATTTGCTAAGATAGGCCGGGCGCGGTGGCTCAAGCCTGTAATCCCAGCACTTTGGGAGGCCGAGGCAGGCGGATCACAAGGTCAGGAGATCGAGACCACAGTGAAACCCCGTCTCTACTAAAAATACAAAAAATTAGCCGGGCGCGGTGGCGGGCGCCTGTAGTCCCAGCTACTCAGGAGGCTGAGGCAGGAGAATGGCGGGAACCCGGGAGGCGGAGCTTGCAGTGAGCCGAGATCGCGCCACTGCACTCCAGCCTGGGCAACAGCGTGAGACTCCGTCTCAAAAAAAAAAAAAAAAAAAAAAAAAAAAATTTGCTAAGATAGTTGCATCAAATCATCACATTGTACACAACACTTACACAATTTTTATTTGTGAAAAAATCCACATTACACACATGTACATATATACACAAATGTATACACACCAACATATATATGAATAACAGTTCCGATCATAGCAAACAAAATTATAAAATTATAGTTATTATAAACTAAGGTAGCAAGTAGAAGTTAAATATATGCTTAGCACTGCTCTAAGCTACCCAAATACATAGCATATTTAAGAAATCTAGGAAGTTGATATGGTTTGGCTGTGCTCCCACCCAAATCTCGACTTAAATTGTATCTCCCAGAATTCCCACATGCAGGGGGAGGTAATTGAATCATGGGGGCCGGTCTTTCCCGGGCTATTCTCATGATAGTAAGTCTCATGAGATCTGATGGCTTTCTCAGGAGTTTTGCTTCTTCCTCATTTTCTCTTGCTGCTGCCATGCATTTAGCCTCCCGCCATGATTTTGAGGCCTCCCCAGCCATGTGGAAATAGTAAGTCCGGCTAAACCTCTTTTTCTTCCCAGTTTCAGGTATGTCTTTGTTAGCAGTGTGAAAACCAATACAGAAGTGAATAGATACACTAAACTATACTACAGTTGAGAATTTTGGGCAGAGTTTAAATTACCAATCTCAGTTTATACTAAAACAATAAATGTTTAATAAAAAATAACAGTTTCTTACATTTAGGGAGATGTCTAGTGTTCTTATAAAATTACGGAGTATAAATTTCTATAGACTGACATTTAAAACCTCTCTAGAATGGGAAATCACACAGCAGAAAACACGTAACATCTGTTCTAGTGTTCCTGGGATTTGGAACCAAATCCCACTCCTCTCACACACCTTAGACATAATGCAAAAAGGGAACTTAAAAAATAGTTTAACACACAGCTTTTCAAAAATACAGATATTCCTGTGTCCCCAAAGCAATGGAAGAACAATCAGATCATATGTTGTGTTCCAAGCTATGAAGACGACTTTGGCTCTCACTGTCATCTTGAAGAAAGATCACTGAAGGGAAAGCAGAGCCCTAAAAGAATTTCAGAGCATGGGACAGAGGCATTGCTTTGTGAGAGCAAGGGAAAGAAACGCAGGCTTCTCAGAAACCATTGCCATTGGAGCAGAGCTTCCCAAACCACGTTTTAAGGTCTGGCTTCCTCCTTGATCTTTGAACCTCTCATCTGTATCATCTACTTCATTTACTCCACCTACCTGGGTGTCTGCCTATTGTCTCATGTTTCTTCACATTCCACGGCTCATTCCTTTGCTCTAGACAGGTGATCAGGTCTGGCTTAGAGACAGCAATACCTGTTTTATTTAAAAAAAATTTTTTTTAAAAGGACCTGTTTTATTTTTTAAAAAGTAGCATGACTCTTGCTTAGATTCTCTAATTACCAACCTAGTACTGTGCTCAGTAGAGAAATGAGGAAACAGCAGATTCTAGAAAATTAATCCTAAAATACTATTTCCTCACAGAACCTTTAGAATATTTAGAAAGTATTTTAAATTTGTGAGTCCCTAGCTTCACTACCTATTGCTACTAAATCAAAAATTGGTGGTAGTAACTGGATTTTTTAGGGTGTAGCAACACTATTTTATGCCACGAAATTTCTGGAATTACCACCACCAGAGTATGCACATCACCTCAAGAAAGGAAAGATAATGTCAAGATAAAATACCTTCAAGATTATTTTCTTCTACACCAACAAATCCCCAAGTTTTCCTTGAAAGCAGAAATCTGAAACTCATTCATGCAAAGCAGAAATTCCCAAAAATATTCTACAACGAAGGAAATAAAATCTTTAGCGTAAAATAGAAATTGTGCATTGAAGTGATCCTCACCCAGAGAGACCAGGTTTCTGTAGTTTTCTAACATCACGTCCCTATACAGATTCTGCTGAGCCGGGTCCAGATAGCTCCACTCCTCCGGAGAGAATTCTATGGCCACATCCCTGAATATCAACAGTCCCTGGAAAAGAGAAAACACATACTTATCAAGTGGCCATGGGTAGAGTTCTTAATTTGATTCCAGGCACAAAGAGAGACAGAGAGAACTAGTTCTTACTTACACAAGAGACTGAAATGATCAAATAATTGTAAACACAGAAATATTCTCTAACGTATTCTCTTAATTCTGAAGAAAGAGGATGGCATAAGCTCCACATAACCAGTGTAGATATTCTACTCTCGTGAATAATACAGTATAAAATTAAGGGTATCAACACAGGCACATATATTTTTTTTCCTGCTATATTCACATCACACAGGATAAGTTGTAAATATTTCTCATATGTAGATTCATCAGAAGGTACCCCTCAAATTTTAATGTGTACACAATAAACTAGAGATCTTCTTCTTAAAATGCAGGTTCTGATCCAGACCTAGGGTGAAGCCTGAGTTTCTGAATTTCTAAGTGGGCTATACACTGATGCCACTGTGTCTGGGCCAAGGAAAATATTCTTTCGAACATGCAGGAAGTGGCAGAGCCTGTGTTTATTTCAGTTTATCTAACCAATAAACACGAGAGCCTTCATTTTCCAAAGCTAGCTATAAGCAAGGAGAATCTAAAAAGAAAGAAGAGCTTCCCAATTAAATGTGATGGCTTATTTATATCAGTCAGTAAATCTCCCCAAGGTATTAAATAATAATGAGAAAAATAACTCTATAGTGCCAAAAATCTGACAGAGAGCACCTTAACAAGTAAACAAAATTAACATCAACTATAATAGGATAAATTGACATCAAGGATGTCAAGGGTAAAATGACATCAAGGATCACATACAAGGATCACATGACATCAAGGACACAACATCACTGCTCTGATATTATTGGCCACAAAAATAGTAAATTACAATCTGAATCTAATCATGTAGAAACATCTGGTTTTTTGTTTTGTGTTTTTGAGACAGTCTTGCTCTGTCGCTCAGGCTGGAGTGCAATGGTGCAATCTCGGCTCGCTGCAACCTCTGCCTCCTGGGTTCGAGGGATTCTCCCACCTCAGCCTCCCAAGTAGCTGGGACTACAGGCGCACGTCACCACGCCCAGTTAATTTTTGTATTTTTAGTAGAGATGGGGTTTCACCATGGTAGCCAGGCTGGTCTTGAACTCCTGACCTCAAGTGATCTGCCCATCTTGGCCTCCCAAAGTGCTGGGATTACAGGTATGAGCCACAGTGTCTGGCCAGAAACATCAATAGGACCCGGTGTGTGATGATCCCCTTCCTGTGTCCAAGTGATCTCATTGTTCAATTCCCACCTATGAGTGAGAACATGCGGTGTTTGGCTTTCTGTTCTTGCGATAGTTTGCTGAGAATGATGGTTTCCAGTTGCATCAGAAACATCAGTTTTATGCAAAGTTCAAGCTATAGATATTTCCCTGGTTCTTCAATCTATAATAGTGTTTTTCAATAGTGTTTCTTTAGCATCCTAGACAGCAAGTGTCTTCTAATTATTCTCTTTTCAGAACTTTAAGTTATTCCAGGCAATGAATGCCATCCTCTTTAAATGTCTCTTTTCTTAATTCTGTTCTGCATAGAGATGATGGAGCATGTGGATGAAATCTAAACAGTACATGGTCCCCTTCTTCATTGACACCCCAAGACCCAGACCCATTCCCAGGGGTAATCCTGGGGATCCACACTTTCCCATGTTGATATGTCACAGAACATTTCAATACTGCCCATCATACATTAATGGTAAGATTTGGTCATGACATATAAGAAGCCTGGATGGAGACAATGGAGAGAAGGTTCTGGTACACAGGAGGAAGGATTTTACAGAGGTCCTTGATTATCAATCATAAGAAAAAGCCGGGGGGGAAGTAGTTGGAAAGAAACACATTAGGCAGGTACATCAGAAGTACAGAAATAAAGGTTTGCAAGTTCTAAACACATAACGTCCCAGAAGAAAAGAGGACACATCCCCTGAACCCAGACACATTCACCTGAGAACCAGCCATTTCTTCCTCTTCTTCCTTCTTCTCTGGGATTCCTTCTCAGGTGAGATTATCTGGACAAATCACACCTGCATTTGAGAATATGCCTTTAAAGGTGTCAGCACAACCCTTTCAACTGCAACCAGCACACCTACAGGTAGAAGTGCAGAAAAGGGAATACTCCCCTATTCTTTGTCACAGGAGAGAGGAAAAATGAGCTACCACATAAAGACCAAAAATTTCCTGCCTTCAGGTGATCTCCCCTGCCATGAACTCTAGCAATTTCTGGTACAGCAAAGGAAATATGGACCTTGGTGACCTACCCCTATCCAACCCAAGTAGAGCCCTCTGACCTCCTTTTGGAACTCAAGTCTCGTGACTGTATCTGGGAGCCCTCAAGCTCGACTCTCATCTCACCTTAGGATCGTTGGGGGGCACTTACTTAAAACAACAATTATGCTTCCATTCAGACCACAGACAGGATCTTTGGAGAGGGCACATGTGATGGTAGTTCTCTAAACTGGCTATTTGATTCTAATTGGAAGCCTGGGCTGAGAACCACATAGCTGAATACTGTCTCTCAGGCTTCAATGTACATATAAATAATCTGGTATTCTAATTTGGTATTCCAGGCCCCATTCTAAGTAATGTGTTTCCGCAGGTGTGAAAGGGGTCTGCAAATTGGCTTCTATAACAAGTCTTCTGATACTGTTCCCCCGGACTCCTTATCAGCAGCACTCAGCGAGAGAAAGTAAACACAGCACAGACTCCCTTGTACCCAACACTGGTATCACAACAGAAATGCTTTGGCCGGGCGCAGTGGCTTCTGCCTGTAATGCCAGCACTTTGGGAAGCTGAGGCAGGCGGATCACCTAAGGTCGGGAGTTCAAGACCAGCCTGCACTGGGAGAACAACATGGACACGGGCATTAATGCAATGTTCCATAATCCCCAGGAGTTACATGAAGGGCCCAGCTGTTCTTTATCTGTTTCTCCATCACTGAGTTTTAGAAAGAAAATATATAGAATAAAAGCCAAATACAGACAGATGGGAGAGATACAGAAAGAAGGGGTTAAATGTAGTTGACAAGGATTTTTCGTTGTCGTGTTTGTATTTACTTTCTTATAAGTAGTAACTACTGGATCTGCAGGAATGAAAAACAATTTGATCTGCAGGAATGAACAGGTTGCTGAGTGGCATGTCTCCAGCAGCACTGGTCTCAACGAAAAACAAAGGTCCCCAATCACACAGTTCTTTGTTCTCATTTATCTGCTTTTGGATTTGGGAAAATTGTGAGCACCTCCTCTGGAGAGAGCACAGGAACCACCATGCAAAACTCTGATGTCCTCTAATGAATTCTGTGCGGGAGATTTCAGGGTGGGAGAAGGCCTGGGAAGCAGGTTGATCTGGCAGAGTGGGGCCAAGAAGCAGGCCCTCAGCTTCTCATCTTTATGCATCTGGGTACTATCGGTTCTGTTTTTCCTAAGCCTGCCCAACAGACAGTTGACTCCCAGAGTTTGTGTAATTTTAACCAATTTTAGCCACTTCCTCGTCTATTTTATAAGATGCAGTGACGACCAATTTAACCAACACCCGTCGAGCTTTCTAGGACAAATATATTAGAAACTAAATATTTATTCTTGGCAAGCAAAATGCAATAGAAACAAAGATAATAACCACTCTTTTGTCCATGGATAGCCCTTCAGATGGCAACACCAGAACTCACAAAAGAACAAGAAAACAGAAGTGGCCCCAATGAAGCCACAATCCCCTGTATACCTCCCTACCTCCCTTCCTTGTACTGACCACAGGAGGCTGAATTCCACCGTTTATCCACTGGCTCTAGACTGAAAGTGCCTGGTTGGTAAGGATCCATGACTGTGTCATGTTTTTGTAACGGCCATATGAAATGGAAGCAACTGGTTTATCAGTTTGAGTCTCGAGATCTCCTCCTTGTTTTTTCCCCAATACCAAGAAACTGGAGCCAGTCCCATCTGGATATCAATCAAAGAGATTCCTTTTGTGATGGGGGGAAGAAGAAACATGCATGACTCATTTCTCTTCCTCTGAGATGGAAGGAGCTTTGTTTATTCATTTATTTTTAATGGAAAAAGAAAACAGGAAAAAAGCCTACAGCATCCAGTATTCCCAGGCCTGACCTTGCTTAGCTTCCAAGATGAGATGAGACTGGGCATGTTCGGAGTGGTATGGCCATAGACTGGAAGCAGATTTAGACCTTTTTGTCAGCCTGACCTTAGTCTGCACTAATGTTTAAAGACTCCCCGGTACCTGTGACAGGGTCCTCAGTGACCCTGGGCTTATGTCCCCATGGTCATAAAGGCAAGAGAGATTTCGGCTGATTCTGTGGGGCAAAAATGGAAAACAGGCCAGCACGGTGGCTCACAACTGTAATCCCAGCACTTTGGGAGGCTGAGGTGGGCGGATCACCTGAGATCAGGAGTTCGAGACCATCCTGGCCAACATGGTGAAACTCTGTCTCTATTAAAATACAAAAAAATTAGCTGGGCGTGGTGGCAGGCACCTGTAATCCCAGCTACTCGGGAGGCTGAGGCAGGAGAATTGCTTTAACTCAGGAGGCAGAGGTTGCAATGAGCTGAGATCACCCCACTGCACTCCAGCCTGGGTGACAGAATGAGACTCTATCTCAAAACAAAACAAAACAAAACAAAAAACACACAAAACTGCCATGGTGGAGTGGCAGATTCTTAATCCAGAGGAGATATCACCTGTCCCTAATTAGCTAAATCTTGAGTAAGAGAAAGGACAACAGTGCTTCCATATGACACTTTACAGGTGAGTGTGACTGTGACCATGGCTCTGCCTATTTTGTGGCCCTAACCTCATCCTGCTGAGGTTCTTATTTACATTTACAGATTCTGTCACTAGGCTCTTTTTTTTTTTGAGACGGAGTCTCACGCTGTTGCCCAGGCTGGAGTGCAGTGGCGCGATCTCGGCTCACTGCAAGCTCCGCCTCCCGGGTTCCCGCCATTCTCCTGCCTCAGCCTCCTGAGTAGCTGGGACTACAGGCGCCCGCCACCGCGCCCGGCTAATTTTTTGTATTTTTAGTAGAGACGGGGTTTCACCGTGGTCTCGATCTCCTGACCTTGTGATCCGCCCGCCTCGGCCTCCCAAAGTGCTGGGATTACAGGCTTGAGCCACCGCGCCCGGCCTCTTTTTTTTTTTAAATGGAGTTTCACTCCTGTTGCCCAGGCTAGAGTGCAATGGCGCAATCTCGGCTCAACGCAACCTCTGCCTCCCGGGTTCAAGCGATTCTCTTGCCTCAGCCTCCCGAGTAGCTGGGATTACAGGCATGCACTACCACCCTAGCTAATTTTGTATTTTTAGTAGAGATGGGGTTTCTCCATGTTGGTCAGGCTGGTCTTGAACTCCCGACCTCAAGTGATCTGCCCACCTTGGCCACCAGGCTCTTTTTATACCAAGAGCTACTTACACAACTGTAACAGGTCACTGGACTTGGAAAACTCAAAGGGTGCCACTCTGAAACTGGGGCTTTAAGACGTCTGTGTCAGCACAGTGGCTCATGCCTGTAATCCCAGCACTTGGGAGGCCAAGGCAAGAGGACAGCATAAAGCCAGGAGTTCGAGACCATCCAGGGCAACAGAAGTGAGATCTCACCTCTACACAAAATAAAAAATAAAATTTGCCATGTGGTGTGGTGTGTCCCTTTAGTTCTCGCTGTTGAGGAAGGAGGATCACTTGAGCCCAGAAGTTTGAGGCTGCAGTAAGCTATGAATGTGCCACTGCACTCTAGCCTGAGTGAAAAGAATGAAACCATGTCTCAAAAAATAAAATAAAGTAAATAAAAGCTTTAAAAAAGGGGAGAAGAGCAAAATTTATTCTCCTATTTTCTGGTGGGGGAATTAAGCCTCTTATTTCTAGCTGCTCTCAGTATAAAGAGCTCCTTTCATGTTTGGGGTGTACAGACACCTGCAGGGGGTGCTCCCCAGGAAGAAGTAACTGGGCTTTCAATGACCTGCCACAGCCCAGGTTCCCCGGGAAGAACTAACTGGGCTTTCAATGACCTGCCACAGCCCAGGTTCCCCGGGAAGAAGTAACTGGGCTTTCAATGACCTGCCACAGCCCAGGTTCCCCAGGAAGAAGTAACTGGGCCTTCAGTGACCTTCCACAGCTAAGTCAAGGGCCATCGTCTTGGACTCATGGATATCTGAACTCCAGTAGGTCTAGATTCAGGCACTTGAGGGTTAGCCTTGGACAAACTGCATATCAAAGAGGGTTTGTAGGAAAGAAAAAAATAGAAAAGTGCTAGCAAGTACCCATGTTAAGTACTCAGCGCAGGGTTAGTGAAGAAGTGGTTTGTGCCTACAGGTACTGGCCCAAGTGGGGCTATGCTCCGGCTCACTCCTGTGTCCATGCAGGCAGATGAGATGACGGTCATATCATCCAAAAGCCTGGGTGGCTGGAGACCAGGTTGCTGGGGGCGGGGATAGGCCAGGAGTCTTCCAGGCACCTGTGTGGGTTTTCTACGGGAAACTAGAAGCAAAGGTGCTGTGACGGGTTTCCTGAGGGTGAAGCCTTGTTCTGGGAGGGATATGGCCATGTCAGTGCCTAGTGGGTATGTTTGCAAGGGGGTGAAAATCGTGTAGTGGCAGCAGAGTAAAGAGGGGGGTCTGTCTTCAGAACTCTGCTTCTAAGTCCTCAGTCCTGTCTGATCCTGAGAGGAAAGCTGGAATCCCAGGAGAATGTGCAATGTGCGTGCAGCATAACAGAGCTTCCCAATCCTGGGACACCCTGAGATGCCTCCAGCCCAGGCCGCTGTGATGTCTTGTCTTTTTTTTTTTTTTTTTTTTTTTGAGACGGAGTGTCACTCTGTTGCCCAGGCTGGAGTGCAGTGGCGCGATCTGGGCTCACTGCAAGCTCCGCCTCCCAGGTTCACCCATTCTCCAGCTTCAGCCTCCCAAGTAACTGGGACTACAGGCGTCCGCCACCACGCCCAGCTAATTTTTTGTATTTTTAGTAGACATGGGGTTTCACCATGTTAGCCAGGATGGTCTCAATCTCCTGACCTCGTGATCTGCCCGCCTCCGCCTCCCAAAGTGCTGGGATTACAGGCTGTGATGTCTTTTTTTCTGATACCAAATGTGTGGAGTTTGCTGAACACCAACCAATTCTCCAACACCAACAGGGTGTCCAAAAACTCAATTCTGACACCACCCACAGTGAGCACAGGACCCACAGGTTCAGGACTCAGTCCCACAACACTGCCCCCACGGCAGGGGCCAGTCACACGTCCCTGGGGGCCCACCAATACTTTTGAGCTACTGCCTATATATCAGAAACTCCCATCACCCACTCCTCAAGTTCAATAATTTGATAGAGCTATTCGCAGAACTCAGCAAAGCACTGTACTTATGTTTACCAGTTTACTGTAAAAGACACAACTCAGGAACAGTCAAATGGAAGAGCTGAATATGGCAATGGAAAGTCATGGGGGAAGATGGAGCGGGTAAATACAGCTGTGATTAATGAAATCCTTCAGCTCTGTGTTCTCCAAGAATAGCTTAATAAAAAGCAACACCCCTCTCATTGTAACTTCGATGAAGTTCCTTCTTATACCTATCACGAGGCCAGGCACAGACTCTCAAATTCCCATTTTTTCCCCCTATAAACAGTCAGCTGAACAATTTTGTCTTCAGTTGTTAGAACAAAATACTTATTAACCAAACTGCTTAAGATTCTCTCCTCCCAGGTCCCTGAATTTGTACCACCCTCTGCTTGAGCTAACATACAGCTCCTATTTATGCCCCTCCTAAGGCTGATTTGGGAGTCGAACTTTCTCTGATTTAGGATCTGATTTGCCACCCTGTATCTTGTCCTCTCACTCTCACCTTTGTACTCTGGTTTGTTCCTCCAAATGAAAGCAAGCCCTTGTCTGCCTTACCCTTTGAGATCCTGGAAGATATCATACTTGGTGCTTTCCCTCTGTTGTAATACTCCTTTAGAATTAAGTAACTTCTTATCTAAATGTGAATTTGTTTTATTTGACAAAGTCTAGAAACAGTCCCAGAACAATAACAATTCCATCCTCAGAAAGAGCCTCCAGACTCCTTCCATTCCGACTCCAACAGCATCCGCCTGTGGATCCCAGCTCTCCAGGGCTATACAGCTCTTGTCGGTATGAAGTGCTCCTTTCATGCTGGGGTGTGCAGGCTGGGACACCTGCAGGGGAGGCTCCCCAGGAAGAACTAACTGGGCCTTCAATGACCTCCTTTTGCAGGCTCAAGATTGGCCTTAGCTTAGAGTCACTAGGCTCCGACTTCTATTTCCCAGTCCGGGTTACTTAGTTGTAAATGAGAAAATGCCCAGTGTTTGAAGGATCCAGCAAAATCACTCAAACAGAATGTTTATTTAAGAGAATAAAATTAAAAGGCACTTACATTGTATACCTCAATAGAAAAAGCAAAACTATCAGTTTCAGACAATAAACATGTCACATTATTTCAATAATTCGAATTATTCAGTAAACAATCACATATGAGCATATCTAGGAGATGCCAAGTCCTATCTTGTAAAATTCAGTATTAAACTCAGACATCTAGATAACAGAGATACCAACTCCACAAGTCCTCCACCCTGCAAAAAAGAGGAACTCATATTTTGACGAATCAATGTAATTCACAAATTAATCTACTATTTTTTTGTGGAAATGTATTCATTTCCTATAGCCATACTGGAAGAGGATTTTCCCTATTACTTTCCCTGGTAGCATTCCCACAGGTAAGTCCTGGGATTCTGTTTAAAATCACCCCCTAAAAAAGAACAGGCCTGACAAACTCACTACACTCACTCTAGTGAAGAAAAAGGTAAATCAGAAATTTTAACAAGTGAATATTTGACTATATATTTAATGTCTTTTCTGAAATCCACCTCTTAAACATTTTCTTACCTTTGAAGCTCTACTGCTAAAATGCAATTGACAGTTAATAAAAAAACTAAGCTTGAAATAAGTGAAAAAAATTTGTCAAGGTGTAAAACCCAGGGAGTGGCAATGCTGACAAATCTGACTCAAGCGCCAAGTCAGGCCATCCTATCACTTGGGACATTCCTCTGTTTCCATACTGCTCCCTGAACTGCTCACTGACCACCTTCCCCCCTTGCCCAGGAGCCACCACACTGTGCCCCAAGTGGTTTGACTCTGCAGATTCTTGCACCCCCTCACTGGAGTGGGTTTTCCTTGTCCTTTGGAACAGTTTTTTCCCCTTCACAAGTCTGAGAGAACCCAGATGTCAGAAATCATTTCTGTCTTATCTTCTCAATATCAGCATCCAACTTAACTGGCTGACCAGCAATGTGTCTCCAAGGAACAGAAGCTGGAGTTGGGTGAAGACAATCTGCATATCCTAAGGGGTTAGCTTTGTAACTGATGGGTAGAACCAGCTTCCTCTCAGCCCCAGGGCATCCAACTGCTCCCTTAAGAGGCTCCACCTCCATCACTGAGGCTGTCCTCTGGGAGGAAAGGAACAAGGTGCTAATGGTCACTAAACATGCCTTGAGACAGTCCTGGGTCACCCGCAGACAATTATGAAACCTAGGCACAGAAAAAGACAGGAGGGTGGCTCAGGACACATGACCTTGTACAATTTCCAAAGCAGAACCTCAAACCAAAGACATTCCGATAAGGTGTCTGTGCCTGGGGAAGATAAAAGAAGAGACGCAAAGATTTTTTTAAAGCAGTGTGTCAGGGGATTCTTCTCTGCTCACATAAAACGTTTACAAACAGAAAACAGATGTCTAAAAAAGTGCCAACCAATGCTTTGTGAAAAAATGATTAAAATACTGTGTGTGAAATGTACAATAAGGGACAAATAGGCTGGGGGGACAGGATGGTGGATGTGAGACCCTGCTTGTTACACATTTGGAAACGCAGTGGAAAACCAGTCCCCCTCTGGAGTGTTTAAAATAATTAACTAGCAGTCAGTTAGACTGAAGTAGCACTAGTACCATTGGTTCCTAAGGAAAAAAATCCAGCTCAAATACATGTCTTGTAAATTACTACCTTAGGGGGAAACGATATTCAGGTTGAACCAACCGCAAACCTCCAATTAACCTCTCATTACATAATCAGGAAATTTCCACCTGGACAGTCCAAATGAGGCGACTCCACAACTGTCACTGTAATTTCTGAATTTGGTTCGCTTCCTCATGCCCCTTACAAAAGCCTTTGCTCCAAGCACCCACAAACCATGACTGGGCGCTCTGCACTGATGAACAGCTCTTTGCTCAAATAATCTCTTTAACGTTAAAACCTTGACTCCCTTTTCATTTTTACCAGGAGAAGGGAGGCCTGGAACCCCAGGCCCCACAGCTCCTCCCACGCAGTGGCTCCTCCTGGGTCCGGGCGCTCCCCAGGCCCCTGCCGCCGCCACCGCACAGCTGCCAGCCAGGGCCCGGGCCGGGCGGAAGTCGAGCACAGATGCGGACCGGACGCCAGGTGAGGCTGGCGGAAGCCCACATCCTGAGGCCAGGGGAAGCTGGGGCCGGGTCCAGCGGGGTCTCGAGTCTGCAGACTCCGGAGGGAGCTGTGGGGAGGCCTGGGGCCGCCACAGCCAGTTCCAGCCCGTTTCCATCAGCCCCCTGCCCACCTCGGGACCTCGCCCACATACTCACCATTTCCCAGCTTCCCGGGTGTCCAGGCTTCTTAGCTATGGATCTCCTGATACTTGCAGGTCAAAGGGCAAGAGGCTGTGGCGGCCACCCGGGCTTCCCAGCGCCGAGCACGCCGAGCACAGAAGACCCAGCTAGTGCTGCAGAGAGAGAGACGAAGGCCCCGCCAGATCCCGGAAGCCGCGCCCTTCTGTCCGGCTGCGCGCCTGATTGGACGGTTCCTGCGTCAGCGCCCCTGATTGGGTAGGGCTCCAGGCCCCGCCCCTCAGTCGCTGAGTGACGGAGGACGTGATCGGACGCTGGGCTGAAGGCGACGAAGTGACGGGTTCTTGGCTGCAGGCTTTTCATGCGGGGCTTCCTGCTTGTGGCCCAGCCCAGGGGTATTTTGTATAAGGTTATATCCATTTATAAATAATATATATGTTATTCACAAATGAAAACAATATAATGGCAATGATTTTAACGTTTCAGATTTTATGACCTTTCTGGCCTCTGGTAGTTTGATCAGGCAGCCTGAAATTTCAAAAAGGAGGCAATCCTTTAAGAAATGAAATATAAGCCACGTGTGAATTTTAAATTTCCTAATAACCACCTTTTAAACATTAGAAGTAACAGGTGAAACTGATTGTAATAATTTATTTAACCCAATATATTCAAAATATTATCATTTAAATGTATGATCAATATATTAATGAACTATATAATTTTCGGTAGTCAATCTGTGAAACTCACTCTGTATTTCACCTTCCCAGCACGTGTCAGTTCAGCCACATTTCAGGCCCTCAGTACGCACACAGGGCCAGTGGCTGTCACACTGACCTGCAGCCCTGAGGGAAGTGAAGGGTCTGAACCCTCATTTCCTTCCAGAAGTGAAAGATCGGTGCCTCCTTATCTCTCCCCAGGCCAAAGGCTGAAGGGACAAGGCCCTAGAAACAAGGGCTGCAAAAAGAGTGTCCACAGGTGGACCACTGCTGCCCCGCCTGCTGTCCATCTTCCTTCCAAAAATCAGACAGTGAAAAAAAGAACAATGGAGCCCCCAGGAGGACCTAACCTCAAGTCTTCAGGTCTTCCACAGCTTTGCCTTCCAAAGTTTAGATATAGAGAAAATAGATTAAACAAACTTCTGATATTGGTATTTGGCCTTGGCCCTAATGAACAGGCTATTGGTTGTCTTTTTCCCCCTATGGTGTGGGAGACTGGGTGAATTTATGCACCAATCACATGTACACATGTCTACCTGTATCTTTACATAACTCACCACCGTCTAACAAGAGATCCAAATTTAAATAAAGGGAAAAGAAAATCAATACCTATAGGGTGTCTACTGTTTGCAGGTACCTAGTAATCAATCTCTCATTGAATTCTGACAACCTGTCTGTAATGGGCGTGTGTATTAGTTAGTTAGTGATGCATAAAAACCACCTGAAACTTACTAGCTCATGATTCAGCTGGTCAGCGATTTAAGCTAAACTCAGCTGGGCAATTCTTTTGGTCTCAGCTGGGATCCTTCAGACATGTGTGGTCAGATGCTGATTGCAGCTGTTTCTAGGGGTGAGTTGCCTGTCAACTGGGGCACCTTCTTCTTCTCCATGTGGTATCTCATCTCCCAGCAAGTTAACATATGCTTATTATCACAGAGATAACAGGATTCTGAAAGAAAAACAAAAGCACTCAAGTTTTGCGCCTAGGTCCCAAACTAGCACACTGTTATATGTTCAGTTTTCTGTTGACCAGAGCAAGTAAGACTCCAAACATTTTGAAATACAGATTTTGCCTTTCGAAGGGAGCAGCTATAAAAGCACTTTGCAAAGTACGTGTATACAGGGAGGAATGAAGAATTTTTGCAATCAGTATCATTATGCCTTTTCTTGCAGATGAGGTTTATATAAGTGTTCCTAGTCAAGAAACTTCCAAAACCCCACAGCTACTAAGCAGCTGGGTTGGGATACACAATCAACTGTAACTCCAAAACCTGTGTACCTCCATAGACCATACTACTCATGCAACAAGGTTCTAGAGAGTTATACTTCTGCTGTCGAAGCAGAATTCTTTGATATTTGTGCCCATATGGTACTGTTTATCATTGGCATAACCCCTCAAGGAACTGCAGAAGCATGTCGGAAGGATATGGAATATTTTGGAAAATAGCTGAGGAATGAGTTCAGGAAATCAAAGCCAAACAACACATTATTTATTTTTCATCACAGGAGACTTTGAAAACATATAATGTATTCCATATATCTGCAAATTCTTTTCATCATTTTTGGGTATTTTTAGGCCGCTTATGATTTTTAACACAGACTAAAACTGCTGTGCCTGAAATAGCCTCTTATTCTGAAAGCAAGTGACGTAAAGATAGGTCTGCTGATAAGACATTTTCTCCTGCTGCAATTCAGCAAAGTATCTGAGTATGTCTTAAAGTTTTCCTTAGATTTTTAACTGCCTATAAACTGGCCAATTTATAGGCAGTAGCTCAGAAGTGTAGATGGTCCCACAGGGCTTGTGACTGGCATCTGGGTTGTTCAGACTTCTTTATATATTTTCACTAACAGTTCTTTATTAACTATGTTTTTGCAATTATTCCATTTCATTCAGCAGCTTGTCTTTTCATTGTCTTAACATTATCTTTTGCAAAACAAGATTAAAGTCCAATTCATCAATTTTGTCATTCAAGAATCATGCTTCTGGTGTTGCATCTGAAACCTTATTGTCAAACCCAAGGTGTCCTAGAGTTTCTGTTGTCTTATCTTCTGGAAGTTTCAAATTTTGCATTTCACGTTTAAGTTTTTGATTCATTTTGAATTAACTCTGTGAAAATGGCAAGGTCTTTGTCTCATTTATTTCTTTGCGTATAGACGTGTAGTTGTCAAGCCATATTTGTTGGAAAAAACCAGTTTTCATTAAATTTCCTTTACTCCTTTGTCAGAGATCAGTTGACTGTATTTTGTGGGTTTATTTCTGAATTTTCTATTCTGTTCTATTGACCTATTTGTCTATTCTTTCCCAAATACCACACTGTCTTGATTACTATAATTTTATAATGAATCTTAAAGTCATGTAGTGTGAGTACTGGAAATTTACTCTTCCTTGTTCTGTTAACCATTCTGGGTCATTTGCTTTTCCATATAATTTTCAGGGTCAATTTTTCATTATTGACTACACAACTTATAAAGAGTTTTATTGGGATTGTTTTGAATATATAATTCAAATTGGGGCAAACCAACATCTTAACAATATTGAGGTTTCTTTTCCATGACATGGAACATCTCTCTATTTATTTAAATCTTTGATTTTTTCATTAGAAACTTGTAGTTTTTGTCATGAAGATCTTTGTCATATATATATGTGTATATATATATATTTTGTCTATTTTCTTGGTGCTATAAAAATGGTGTTGTTTGTAATTTCAAATCCAATTGTTCTTTATTAATGTACAGAAAATGGTTGACTTTTGTATATTAACCTCATATTCTACAACCTTTTTATCATCTTTTACTAATTCCAGCAGTTCTTTCTTCATTATTTGGAATCGTCTACATAGACAATCATATCATCTAAAAGCAAAGACAGTTTAATTTCTTTTTCCTTAATTTCAATATATTTTCCCTTTTTTTGCCTATGGTTTTTCTACAACTATTAATATAATAATCTTTGTTGTTTAGTTTTCTGATGTGATGGTTTATATTACTTGACTTTTGGATTTTGAATCAGCCTTTTCCACCTGTGATAATTCCCATGTGGGTTGTGGTGTATAATTTTTAATACATTTTTAGATTCACTTTGCTTGTATCTGTTGAGAATCTTTGCATCTATGACCATGAGACTTCTTTGTCTATAATTTTCTTTTTTTGTAATGTATCCATGTAGTTTGGTAGTAGGGTAATGTTGACCTTATAGAGTGAATTTAGAAAGTATTTACCCTACTTCCATTTTTTGGAAGAGATTGTGGCTTATTGGTGTCAGTTTTTCTGTTTTCTTTTTTCACTATTTGGCACAATTCACCAGTGAGACCATCTGGACCTCTTTTTCTTATGTAAGCAATTATTAGTTATTGATTCGATTTCTTTAATACATATAGACCTAGTCATATTGTTTATCTCTCCATGTGTGACTTTTGGGAGATTGCATCTTTCAAAGAACTGGTTTTTTTCAACTAAGTTATCAACTTTCTGGTTATGAAACTGGCCTTTTGATGTCCATGAGATTAGTAGTGATGGCCCCTCTTTTATTTCTAATTAGTCATTTCTATACTTTTTCTATTTTTCTAGCCTCACTATAGGCTTATTAATTTTATCAATGTTTATGAAAACCCAGCATTTTGTATGTTGATTTTCTCCATTGATTTCCTGTTTGCATTTTCATTGATGTCTTCTCTCATTGTTATTTTCTGTGCTTGATTTAGATTTACTTTCTTTCTCTAGTTTCCTAATGTGGGAGGTTAGGTTACAGATTTTAGATCTTTCATCCTTTCGAGCATATGCATTCAGTGCACTAAATTTCCCCCTATGCACTGCTTGTGCTGTATTCCACAAATTTTCATATGATATAGTTTTATTTTATTTCTTTCAAAATATTTAAATTACTCTAGAGATTTTTCTTTGACTTTTGTGTTATTTAGAACTTTGTTGTTTTGTCTACAATTATTTGAGGGCTTTACAACTGTTTCTGTTATTGCTTTCTAGTTTAATTTTACTATGTTTTTTGGGCATAATTTATATGTTAACTAGTCTTTTACATTTGTTAAGATGCATTTTATGGCTCAGAGTGTGGTCTCTTTTGGTGAATATTCATTGATTTTCTATGAGAATGTGTACTTGGCTGTTGTTGGTTAAAATATTCTGCAAATACTAATTAAATCCAGTTGATTGATACTGTGGTGTTAAACTATATTATTACTAATTTTCTGCCTCCTTGATCTGTCAATTACTGATAGAGGTGTGTTGGTGTCTGCCACTATCATTGTAAATATTTAATTTTTTAACAGTTTTAAAAGTTTTTGCCTCATATATTTTGATCTTCTGTTTTAGGCATATACATATTAAAGATTTAATACATTGACTTCAAGTCTTTGTCTAGTAACTCTGTCTGGGGTTTTTCAGAAATGGTTTAGCTCAAATAATCTTTTTCATTCCTCAGTCATATTTTCTTGTTTCTTCATATGCTTTGTAATTTTAGTAGTTGAAGAGTGAACATTTAAATATTTTAATGAGATAACTCGGGAAATTATTCCCTCTTCTCTAGTATTTGCTATTCTTGTTTGTGGAAGAATGTAGTTGTCTACTTTTTAAAGTGACTTTTCCAAAATATTTTTGCAGGGACTGCATTACTCGTATATAGTCACTAAAGTCTGATTTTTTTTTGCTTGTGTTCAGTAGTGTTTTGACACATATCTCCTTGAATGAGAAAAGAGAAGAAGAAATAGAGAAAAGCCTTACCTCTTCTGGTTTGTGTAAACGGTTCTGTGGAGGGGTATTTCTTTCACACTTCAGCTGTTTAAAACTCTGCTTCAGCCTTCCCTTCCCACTGAGCTAAGCCTAGAGATCAACCACTGCTGCAAATGAGTCTTCTCTAGTCTTTTCTGAAAATGTGTATTTCTTGGGCAGGCAAGGGCCTTTCTCAATTCTTCAGCACACAGAGAAATTGTAACATACAAATGCAATAATTTGCAAATAAGATCTGTTTTTCTCCCTCTGAAACCAGACTCTTGCATAGGGAACCCAAGCTGCTGCCGAAGACTGACCCTGAGAAAGGGAGGGGTTTGGGCAAAGACAAGTAAAAACTCTACAGTACTTTTCTCCTATTTTTCTTTGTTTTCCTTGAGTCTGCATTCACATGATCACTGTAAAGCTTTGATGGTTTTCAAGAGTATTGACAAAGTTGTTGCTGATAGTTGTGCCTTTTTTTTTTTTTTTTTTTTTTTTTGTGAGACGGAGTCTCGCTCTGTCGCCCAGGCTGGAGTGCAGTGGCCGGATCTCGGCTCACTGCAAGCTCCGCCTCCCGGTTCCCGCCATTCTCCTGCCTCAGCCTCCCGAGTAGCTGGGACCACAGGCGCCCGCCACCTCGCCCGGCTAATTTTTTGTATTTTTAGTAGAGACGGGGTTTCACCGTGTTCGCCAGGATGGTCTCGATCTCCTGCCCTCGTGATCCGCCCTTCTCGGCCTCCCAAAGTGCTGGGATTACAGGCGTGAGCCACCGCGCCTGGCCTAGTTGTGCTTTTTGTTTATGTTTCTGTGCAGTGACAGGTGTGTGGAGTAGCTCACTCTGCCGTTTTGCTGATGTCACTCTCTCCGGACTTTCTATCCTGTATCATTTATCTAAACGACTTTTCCTTGTGCCTTTACTAACTACATTATCTTGTTTTTTGTTGCTTTGATGCACGTTTTGAAATTGCGAAGTTTGAGTCCCTCTGCTTTGCTTTTTTTCAAGATTGTTGGGATATTCTGAGTTTTTTGTAATTTCATATGTAAATTTCAGCATCAACTTTAAAATTTCACAAGGTAGTCACCTGGAATTCTGATAGGGATTGTATTGAATCTGTAGATATTTTGAAGTTATTGCCATCTTAATAATATTAAGCCTACTAATCCATAAATGTGGGATTGTTTTCCATTGATTTACAGCTTTAGCTTCTTTCAACAAGGTATGTAGTTTTCCGAGTCTATGTTTTGTACTTCTACCATTAAATGTATTCCTATGTATTTATTCTTTGGATGCTATTATAAATGACTTTTTTTCTTAATTTCATTTTTAGATATTTCTTTTCAAGTGTATAAAAGTGAAATTGATTTTTGTATTTTAATTTTGTAACTCTAGTGTTGGTAAACACATTTTCATCTTAGTTGCTGTCAGGTTTTATATTATGAATGTTTCTAAGAATATCTCTGTTATATATATATCTATAGCTATATATATCTCAAATATATATATATTTATATAGCTATATATATTTCAAATATATATATATATATTTGAGACAGAGTTTCGCTCTTGTTGCCCAGGCTGGAGTGCAATGGCGTGATCTCAGCTCACTGCAACCTCCACCTCCTGGGTTCAAGCAATTCTCCTGCCTCAGCCTCCCAAGTAGCTGAGAGTACAGACAGGCATGAGCCACCACGCCTGGCTAATTTTGTGTGTTTTTTTTTTTTTTTTTTTTTTGAGACGGAGTCTCGCTCTGTCGCCCAGGCTGGAGTGCAGTTGCGCGATATCGGCTCACTGCAAGCTCCGCCCCCCGCCCCCCCCCCCCCCCCCGGGTTCCCGCCATTCTCCTGCCTCAGCCTCCCGAGTAGCTGGGACTACAGGCGCCCGCCACCTCGCCCGGCTAATTTTCTTGTATTTTTAGTAGAGACGGGGTTTCACCGTGTTAGCCAGGATGGTCTTGATCTCCTGACCTCGTGATCCGCCCGTCTCGGCCTCCCAAAGTGCTGGGATTACAGGCTTGAGCCACCGCGCCCGGCCCAATTTTGTGTTTTTAGTAGAGATGGGGTTTCACCATGTTGGCCAGGCTGTTCTCGAACTCCTCACCACAGGTGAGCCACCCGCCTCAGCCTCCCAAAATGTTGGGATTACAGGCATGAGCCACCCACCGCACCCGGCCCCTGTGAAGATTTTTGTGTGGATACACATTTTCAACTCATTTTGGTAAACTAACCTTTGGGAATTGGTTTGGAGTCCAGGAGACAGCTCTCTGCCACATGGGTTGAGAATAATTCACTGTGTAAAAAATCAAGTGGATGTGAGCCTGTGAGGAAGTTTGTGTAAAACCCATTTGTGTGTGTGTGTGCTTACGCACGTGCGTGTCCAGTGATTTATTAAGTATAAACTATCTCCTGTGTAACAGATCTTCTAGTAGGTTTTGAGGTGAATAAAATGGACCCACTCTCTTTGTCCACTTAAAGCGGACATTCTGGAAAACAGGAAATGAGAGCTATAAGGAGAATACACGCGTATCAGATGGTAGTTACTGTTAAATGAGAATAGTGTTAAAGAAAGCAGAGGCCTGGGTTGTGTGGTCTATCTGAGCATCTATTGGTGTCTTTGAGTGATTGTCTCTGAAGGTTAGTGAGTAACAAAGTCTGTGTAATCTGTGTCTGGGGAACTACGTATGTTTGTCCTTTAATAAAACTGGCATACATATATATACATATATTTTTTTATTTTTATTTATTTATTTATTTTTTGCCTAATTTACCGGATAGCACCTCCCTTCCCTTGTTGAGTAGAAGTGGCAGGAGCAGAAATTCTTGTTTGTTTCTGATTTTAGGGATAAAGCAGTCTTTTATCATCAAGTACGATGTTACGTATGGGGTTTTTAAAGATGCCTTATGGCATCTTGAAGAAGATATCTTTTATTCCTAAATTATTGAGGTGTGTTTTATTGTTAAAGGGTGTTAAATTTTGTTAAATGCCTTTTCATTGCGAGTTTTGAAAATCAACACGTTGCCCAGATGTATGATTTGTAAATATTTTCTAAAATTATATGGGTTGCCTTTTCACTCTATTGACAATGTCCCCTAAGGGATGAATGCTTTTGATTTGATGACGTCAAATTTTGGTTTTATTGTTCTTTTCCATGCTTGTTGTGTCATATCCAAGAAATCGTTGTAAAATTCAATATTGTAAAATTTTGCCCTATATTTTCTTCTAAGAGTTGTTAATTTTAACTTTTGCTGTTGAGTCTTTAATCCATTTTGATTTCATTTGTATGTGGTGAAGTTTAGGGTTCAACTGCATACTTCTAAATGGTAAATATTTATTTTCCCCCATGCCATTTTTTCCAAAGACTTCCTTTTTTCATGGTGTAATACTGGAACCTTGTTAAAACTCACTTTATTATGCATGTGAGGGTATATTTTGGGCTCTCTGTTCTGCTCCATTTGTATGTATTTCTGTCTTTGTGCTGGTGCCAGCTTTTTTGTTACTGTAAGTCTGAGCAAGTTTTACAATCAGGAAGAGTGTGACTTCCAGCTTAGCTCTTTTGAAATTATTTGTGGCTATTCGGAATTTCCTGAGATTCCATATAAATTGTATAATGGTGCTTTCTGTTTCTGTGAAACAAGACTTTGGGATTTTTATAGGGATTGCATTGAATTTGTAGACAATTTTGGGTAGTATCAACATCTTGCCAATATTAAGTTGTCCATCTCATGAACACAAGGCGTCTGTCCACTTATTTGTATTTTTTAAAATTTCTCTCAGTGATATTTTGTGTTTTCATTGTACAGGTTTCTTGCCTTTTGGCTAATTTCTAGGTATTTTATTTTTTATGCTATTGCTCAATAAATTGTTTTCTTAATTTTCTTTTCAGATTATTTGTTATTATTGTATACAAGTGTAATTGATTTCTGCATATGATTATGTATTCTGCAACTTTGCTGAATTCATTTATTAGTTCCACTTGTTTAAGGGTTTAATTGAGATTGTTGTAATGTTTTGGGCGTATTGCTAATGTGCTGTTTAAATTGGTTGTTTTTGTATGTTGAACTATTCTCTCATTTTAGGGGTAAATTTCACTTAGTCATGTTTTGTAATTCTTGTATATGCTGCCAAATATGATTTGCTAGTATGTATTTGAGAATTTTTGCACCAATATTTATAAAGGACATTTATCAACATCTTTTTTGTATCGTCTTTGTCCATTTCTGGCATCAGCACAGTTCTGGCCTCGTAGAATAAGTCTGGAAGTGTTCCCCTCTCTTCAGTTTTTTTGGAAGAGCTTGAGGAGGATTCATGATAATTCTTATTTAAACATATGATAGATTTTAGCAGTCAAACTATTTGGTCATAGGTTTCTATTTGTTGGGAAGCATTTAATTACTCCATTAATCTCCCACAACTGTTGGTCTGTTTAGATTTTTTCTTTATTATTCAGTTTCTGTATATTGTGTGTTTATAGACGTTGGTTCACCTCATCAATGTTATCCAATTTACTGCTGTACCCTTAGAGGCCTCTTAAACAACGTCTGAGGCATATAGCTTTTAAGATGGGTTCTGCTTTGATTATGTATGTGTTCTGCTGTTGTTGATGTTGTGGTAAGGTAGAAGGTGACGGGACATGGTCTACTGACCTATAATTTGGCCTCCTTTGTGGGAAGTCTGTGTCTCCCTGGATTATGACTTTCATAAGTACTTGTCAATTTTACTGACATTAGTTGGCTCAAGAATGTTAGAGGGAGACAGAATTAGGTATTTCCATTAACCAAGAATTTTGGCTCTGGCAAAATGTCAGTTAGTTTGGCTTTTGAGAAACAGGTGGTTGGTTTTTTGTTTTTGTTTGTTTGTTTGTTTGTTTTTGAAGGCTGGAACTTTAAGAACAGAATTATCTGGACATATTTGAAAATTGTTACTTTTCTCCTGCTGGAAGCAGGAGGCAATGCTGTGTTCTTCATGAGGACAGGGTTGAGAGTGTTTCTGGAGAAGAACTCATCCATCTGTGAGGACCCCTGAGAATGGATACTCTGGAGATTTTAACTCTCAAACTTAAGCAACTCACCAATTAGAGTTTAGATTTTCTTTCACTTGTACTGTTTCCCACAGAGGTTTATTATAGTTTTCTGATCAAGTAAGTTATGATTGTCTGAAAGTGTCTCTCTATCTTTCCAATTTAGAGCAGTGGTTTGCCCTGTAAACTCAATTCTCTACTGAATCTATGAAGCATTGTTGATCTCAGTTTGTTTGCTTTTTGTGCTTCTGAATGTGAATGTTGCCTTCCATGTTTGTACATGCAAGACTTGTGAGAAAACATTTTAAATGGTCCATTTTCAGCATGATAAATCTAAGCACTGGCAGCCAGCCTGCAAATGTAACAGACCGCACGGCTTATGCACCTAGAAGTTCACGAGAAGTGAACAGAATGTAGAGGAGGGGTCAGCCCATAAAAGGGAAGAAAGTTTCATTATCGGGAAATCGAAACTTAAGCAGGGAAGGGGACAGCGGTATAATCTTACAAGGGAGATAATGAAACTTGGGCAATGTCTGGGAAGATTGTAACCCCACAGTACTCAACCAGTGAGGAACTGGGGGAGGGACTTGTGTGCTGGGAGATAAATTACCTGTTGTGACTGCCTGGTTGTGTCTGCCCACCAGACACCCCATCTTGCAAGAGCATTATTAAAAGTCTCCCTTTGGCTGTTCTTCAGGCCTCTAAGTCCATTCTTTGGGTTTGGACGGGTGAGTGTGTTTCTCACAAACATGGGGGCCCATCTGGGATCCCTGTGCCTGTGTGAAGTGGGACTTTGGCCAAGAGGGGAGATGTGTCCCACCAGATTTAGGTGGCCCGCTTGGTCCAGCCCTCCCAGCTCCCTGCAGAAGCCATAGACAAACCGGAGACTGTTACTCAGGAGGCAGCAGAAGCAACACAGGGAGAAAAGCAGGCACCACGGGAACCAGGCAAACTCATGCACCAGCCAAGGTAGGAAAATCGGACTGTAAGTACCGCCTTGGTGGCGGGGCATTTTTGGAGGTTTCGGGGCTTGCAAGAAACCTCCAGTAAGGGGGGTTGAATACACAGGAAAAAACTCAGACACAGAGACTGGCAGAAAATGGGAGACAGGAATTCTAGGTCTAGGAGCCAAAGGAAAAAGGGAGCCAAAGAGACTCCCTCTGACCTCCCCCCGGATAGTCCTTTGGGGAGATTGCTGCAGGTTTGGTGGAACAACCCTCGAACGAGGGACAAGGAAAAGCAAAAGAGTTTTGCTTTTTTGTCTGGTTCAAAGACCCCATTCCTAAGCCTTTGGTCTTTCGCCTAAGTTTGGCTCAGATGAGGATTGGGTGTGCCAAGTTTTAATTCTCTATGTGAATAATAAAACCCCATCCTCACAAGAAGAGACAGGTTACTCTCTGCTGAATCAAGGAATTAGCCCCCATGATCCCCCTCAAAAAAGAAGAAAAAGAGCCTGGTGAAGAGCCCTCACCCAGTGAAAAGTCCTGGGACCCCTATCATGCTTGCCCCTCCATACGGCTCACAAAAAAGGGGACAGGAAGATCAAGGGGCAGCAGGAGGGTTAGAGGAAGAAAGACCCGGAGACCATGGGGGAGCCAAGCCAACTGCTCCTTTAAATCCTTATCCAAATTTAAGAAAAGAATTAGCAGAGTGTCAGAGGGAGATTGAGAACTTCCCTATCCCTTCAGCACAGCAGGCATCGAGCATGTTCCCTCTTCGGGAAGTTCCCGGGGGACAGGGAGAGACTGGCTTTGTAAATGCTCCTCTTGCAAGTACTGAAGTTCGGAATTTCAAGAAGGAAATGAAGGCACTCCTAGAAGATCCCCTAGGTTTAGCAGACCAGCTGCACCCATTCCTAGGACCCAGCTTTTACACCTGGGCTGAAATGATGTCTATCATGAATATCCTGTTCACAGGAGAAGAAGGGAATGATTAGGAGAGTGGCCATGACCATCAGGGAGAGGCAACACCCTCCTGGGCAGGGAGTGCTGCCAGAGAAACAAAAATTTCCAAATGTCAATCCCAATGGGATAATAATGATCCCAGGGAGCAGGCCCAAATGCAGGATCTCAGGGAAATAATAATTCAAGGAATCAATCCACTCCTAGGATATAAAATGTCTCAAAGGCATTTGAGATTCAACAAGAAAAAGAGAAAACTCCCTCCACATTCCTGCAGAGGCTCAGAGATAAGAAAATACTGCAGGCTAGATCCAGATTACCCAGCAGGGCAAGGCGTTTTGAAGATCAACTTTGTAACTAAGAGCTAGCCTGACCTTACAAAAAAATTACAAAAGATTGATGGATGGAATGAGAAACCAATTGAGGAATTACTGAGGGAAGCTCAGAAGGTCTTTGTAAGGACAGAGGAAGAGAAGCAGAAATAGAAAGTGAAAATCACGGTTTCCACCATGGAAGAGGTAGTCAGAAAAAGATTAGATCAAGATCCGCCTCAGAAGAGACAAAGCAATAATAGACTTCAAACCAAGAAAGAAGGGAAATGCAGGGAAAAGCTCCTAAGACAATGAGTGGATGTTACAAGTGTGGAAAGCCAGGGCATTTTAAGAGAGAATGTCCATTGTTGGACAATTGACCCTCAGGTTAAATTGGCCAACAACTGAATGAATAAAGACTATCTTAATTTTTGTTGTTGTGTTTTTGTTTTAGTTTGTTTTTTGAGACAGAGTCTCGCTCTGTTACCCAGGCTGGAGTGCAGTGGCAGGATCTCAGCTCACTGTAACCTTCATCTCCCAAGTTCAAGTGATTCTTCTGCCTCAGCCTCTTGAGTCGCTGGGATTGCCAGTGTGTGCCACCATGCCCAGCTAATACACGGTGAAACTCCAAAAATATGTGTATATATTTATAAAATTTACAAATATATATTATATTTATTTATATATATATATAATATATATATATATTTTTTTTGCAGAGATGGGGTTTCACCATGTTGGCCAGGCTGGTCTTGAACTCTTGACCTCAAGTAATCCATCTGCCTCAGCCTCCCAAAGTGCTGGGATTACAGGTGTGAGCCACCTCCTAGTAGCTACCTTTAAATAGATGGAAGATGAGCTACTTTTTACTGAAGAAAGATGCTTCAGTGGAGGTGAACCTGGCAGCTCACTCCTGTTGGCAGTGGGTTACCAGTTGTATGGAATTTGAAACTAAGTTTTACGTTGGTGAAATTCTTAAATTGTGTGGTCAACCAGGGCTTCCGACAGGTGGAAGCCACCCTCCAAAAGGTGAATGATAGCGTGTGTTCAGCAGAAGCACTTAACGAGACATGGTACAATTTTAGATCTCCTCTTGGACTATGTTGGACACCTGTACGTGGTGCAAAACAAAACTGAATGTTGTATTTTTCTTCCCCTGATTTGCTACTACAGAAAGCTTAATTTAAAAGGTGGCTGATATCCCTGTTTCTTAAGACACTGATAATAAATACACTAAATAAAATCATCAAGAGAAAGGAATACAGGATGTGTTTATAGGAAAAGCTAACAGTTTGCTTGTGGGCATCCTAAATGGTGGATGACAATCTTAACTTTAAAAGTTGTTTTAATATTTATGTTTTTTCTAGTGGGTCTCCAGGCTTCTATGACTTGTGTTACCAGGCTAAAGATAAAGATGGAATCCTCATTAAATCAGACCATGCTACAGTGAACTATGGTCCTTAATCAGCATTAAACCTTGAACAAAGATGATGACCAATTGAACTCAAATACTGATGAATTGCCTGTATTGCATGAACTTGATTCTTTCGTAAATTTTAATCGGTTTCATTTGTGGGGATTCCATTAAGGCGTACACTTCAATCTATTGGTACTATCATCCTGCCAGTCATCGTAATAGTCTTTCTTGTGTACTGTATTCTCTCAAGTGTCTTAAATGTTGTTTTGCAGCCCTCCATTGTTTGTTAAATGGTGTCACTGTGATTAAAACAGGAAGAATGTCAGGGATCATGTGACCAACCTATCATTGTGACTGTGAATTCCATACTGAGACTAAACAAGCCTATTATGATGGTCACAGAGTGGTTGCAATATCAAAGTTTTTGTCAGTCTCTTAGAATTGAGAGGCTGACCACAAGGGAGAAATTGTTAAATGAAGTAAGTGGAAGACCACTGTTCTGATGCTGCTTTTCTACTTTTGTTGGAACCGAACTGTCGATTCCCTCCTGGGCAGGGGTCGCCGCGAAGGATTACCGACACGAGATTCACAGCAGAGAGTTATTTATTACTAGTGCGCTAGGGTTCCAAGCTCTAAGTTGGCCCTGGGACCCCGACTGCTTGTTACAGGCTGTTTATATAGGCAAACACAAGTTTAAACACAGCTTATGGCGCGAAATTCAAACAAAGCTTAAGGCGCGTGGTAATTGGGTCTAGCTATGGCCTGAGCAAGGTGTCTTGTTCTAATTGGTTAGAGCAGGACCTTATGAGGTTTTTTCCTGGAGTTGTTGATTCCGGGAACTTCGAGGCAGGGTGGGACCCCCGGAATTGGCAGGGTGGGACCCCATGAGGTTGTTTCCCGGAATTGGCAGGGTGGGACCCTATCAGGGTGGGTCCCTATCGAGGCAGGGTGGGACCCTATCCAGAGCCACCTGGTGTTAATTTTTTTTTTTTTTAATATGAGGCATAGTTTCTAAGTTTTATGAGGCCTAGTTTTATTCCCTCCTCTTTTTGTGTCAGAGGCTCAATCTTGAGCCTCTTCTTCAGTCCTGAGGGTCTGGTATTGTTGGGTTAGAACCATAGCATGTACTATGTTTAATCTATTTTTTTTTTTTTTTTTTGAGACGGAGTCTCACTCTGTCTCCCGGGCTGGAGTTGCAGTGGCCGGATCTCAGCTCACTGCAAGCTCCGCCTCCCGGGTTCACGCCATTCTCCTGCCTCAGCCTCCCCAGTAGCTGGGACTACAGGCGCCGCCACCTCGCCCGGCTAGTTTTTTGTATTTTTTAGTAGAGACGGGGTTTCACCATGTTCACCAGGATGGTCTCGATCTCCTGACCTCATGATCCACCCGTCTCGGCCTCCCAAAGTGCTGGGATTACAGGCTTCAGCCACCACGCCCGGCCTCTTTAATCTATTTTTAATAAGGGTGAGTAAGCGGTTGAGTATGCATGGCCCGAAAGTTAGGATGAGCGTGAGCAGGATGAGGGGTTCTAAAATGGTGGAGATTAGGGTGCTAAGCCAAGGGGATTGGTTGTACTAATTTTTAAACCAACTTTGTTGAGATTTTCTCTTTTTTTTTCTCTTGTTTAATTTTTTTTTTAGTTTTGCCATAGAATTTTTAACTACTCCTGAATGATCTGCATAAAAACAACATTGCTTTTTCAGGGCTGCACGGAGCCCGCCCTCTTTCAGAAAGACAATTTCTAGTCCTTGTTGGTTTTGTAATACAACTTTAGACAGGGAAGTTAAGGACTTTTTAAGTTTTGTGATAGATTGTTCTATGGCTTTAAGGTTTTTATTTATGGCTATTCTAAGTTGTTGCAGATGATGGTTACCATGCACTAGGGCTGCTGTCCCGGTCCCAACTCCAGCTGCTACCCCAATTCCTAACATGACGGCGAGGGTGAGGGAGATAGGTTCTCTCTTTGGTCTAGTATGAGTTTTTTGCTCATACCGGAGATTAAAGGAGTTTTCAGAGTGATAGTATACTCGGGGAACAACTTGTACCAACACACAATAGTGGGTGCCACTGCTAAAAACGGCTGTGGATACACAGGGGGTGAGCCCAGTGTTGTAAGCCCACCAGTCCGTCTCGGAGGGGACCAAATAGTGATTGGAGCTGGGTACTGTTAAGGTTTCATTACAAAGATGCTGATGACTAGGGGGCACTTGGCCTATGCAGGTTCCCGACCCAGAAACTTCAGCCAGGGTTAGTTTTCTTTGTTGTTCCCACGCGCATCCAGTAGGATTGGCGGAGTTAGTGAAATTATTAGTGGAGGCAATGCCTTCATAGTAAGGGGGGCCTGTTGCCAGACATAGCCAGCAAGAGGAGGTAAATTCTGGCTTTGTCTGGTTTAAAGCGAAATAGGAGCCCTTTATGAGATTTAGGAGCCTGTCACCTATTCCTAGGTTAAGGGGCCCGCGGGTGACGTTTTGGGCTGAGGGTGTGTATTTAGAGGAGGTGGAGATTAAGGGTGGGGAAGTGCTTTTAGGAGCTCTTGGTTGGGGCTCTCTTGGTGCAGGAACCAGGGGCTTCCTTGTTTTTGATAAAACTTGGTTTGGTCCTACTGCGACAGGGGCTGTGATAGGGTTGACTATTAATTTGATTTGGATAGGGATTTTATACAGTGGCTTTTGGTATAAATATAGGCCCTATATTAACCCGGATATCCAACGGTTATTAGATTTTGCTGCATTTTTAAACTTGATGCGGACCAGATTGCAAGTTTTTGAATATTGGGTTCTGGTGCAGCGCTGGACAAAGGACATGGTTATGTACCAGGGTTTTGTGGTTTATTTTCATTTTTTATTATTAGTAGTTATACAGGACCAACTAGTGCAAAACAGGGCATTTATTTCTTCACAAGTTTTTTTTATTTTTCCTGTCCTGAATTTGGGACAGGCATAGAACCCGTTCCGGCTTACGGACACCCTTTTAGCCTGTTTTCTCCATTCTCCCCCTTCCATGTTATTTATCCTTGCTACTTTGTTTAGGTTGAAATAGAGGTTAGGGAACCAAGTCCCCATAGGAGCAATTTTTGAGGTTTTACCTAAGACCTCATGAGTACTAAAATCAGTTACCTGCCAGGTCAGGTTATATGGCCGGTGGGGGTTATTACTGCCAGCGACACAGGGAAGGAGGGCTAGTAATAAGCAAGGGGCTAGATACGAGAGAGTTTTATCTTGAGTGGGTTCTCGGAGCGTCGGAGTCTCCATGTCTCAGGTGGTGTTGGTCCGGGCGTCTCTGGAGTAGCCTTGGCGTGGGATGCGTGGATTCAAGTGGAGATTCCGTCAACCTTTATGGCTGTGGGCGTGGTTAGGAGAACAATGTAGGGTCCTTTTCACCGAGGCTCTAGTCCTTGAGTGCAGTGCTGTTTAACCTAGACAGTCTTCCACCTGGAAGGGGTGACTGGTCTGTGGATGTCCTGGTTGGTAGAGTTCTGCCAAGGGGGCCCAGATTTGGGCCTGTACTGCTTGGAGTTCTTTTAGCCGAGCCTGTAGGTTAGTTTTAGGATTGGAGGGGGAGAAGGAGTTAAGCAAGGTTGACAAAGGGGGAGGTCCTCCGTAGAGGATTTTATATGGAGTGAGCCCAAAACGGTTAGGTGTATTTTGGGCCCTTAACAGAGCTAAGGAGAGGAGGCGTTTTCAATTTTTTAAACCAGTCTTTAAGGTTAATTTAGTAAGGGTCTTTTTTATTGTTTTATTTATTTTTTTTACCTGTCTTGAGCTCTGGGGTTTATAGGCACAATGTAATTTTTAATTAATCCCCAATATCCTGGCGAGCCCCTGACTTACCTGAGAAACGAAGGCCGGCCCGTTATTTGACCCAATTACCTTGGGAAGTCCGAATTTAGGAAAGATTTCTTTTAAAATTTTCTTGGCTACTATGTGTGCCGTTTCTTGCCGGGTGGGGTAGGCTTCTACCCATCCTGAAAAGGTATTTACAAACACTAGTAAGTACTTATATCCAGCATAGTGAGGTTTTACTTCAGTGAAGTCTATTTCCTAATAGACTCCAGGGCGGTTACCACGAGTTCGTTTCCCTTCTGGCACTTGGGTAGCCCCAGCGTTTACCTGCTGACAGACCTTACAGGCAGATGTCACTTGTTCTACGAGGGTACTTGCCTTTGGGATTAGAAAGTCAGTTTTTTTAATCAGTAATTTTAGCTTTCGACTACTTAAGTGTGTCCAGGCATGCATCTGCTGGATTATTGCCAGGGCCTCCTTTTGGGGAAGGACTATTTTTCCTCCTTTTTCCCAGTTTTTAGTGTTTTTGTTCTCTATAGCCCCTATGGCTTTTGCTTTTTCCTGGTCTCCCGGGGTATAAGTATGTTTAATAGTTATGTGGCTGGTTTCGTTAGGTTCTGTGGCTAGGGTTAGTACTTCCGCCATGGCGGCTTGCCTGGCCACTTGGTCGGCCTGTCTGTTTTCTACTGCGACTGGATCTTGTCCTTTTTGATGCCCGGGGCAGTGAATTATAGCCACTTCTTGAGGAAGAAAAAGGGCTTTTAATAAGGCAATTATTTTAACTTTGTTCTTGATTTCCTTTCCTTCTGAGGTTAGGAGACCTCTTCTTTCATAGATACATCTATGAGTATGAGCCGTTGCAAAGGCATACCGGCTATCAGTATAAACGTTAGCTTTCTTTCCCTTGGACAGCTCTAGGGCCTTGGTTAGTGCTATTAACTCAGCCTTCTGTGCAGACGTGCCAGGAGGTAGTGATTGTGCTCAAATGGTGTTGTGGCCATCTACTACCGCCGCTCCCGCCCTCCGGGTACCTGAGTCAAGGTAACTGCTGCCGTCTGTGTACCAGGTGTGATCCGCGTCTGGGAGTTCTTGGTTTTTAAGGTCTTCCCGTGTTCCATGGGTCTCAGCCAGTACTTGCCGACAATCGTGTGGGCTTGGTTGGTCTTCTGGTACCGGCAGCGGCGTAGCAGGGTTTAGGGTGACCGGAGGGCCAAACTGGACGCGGTCCGTGTCCAGTAGGAGGGCCTGGTAGTGGGTTAGGCGTGCGTTGGTTATCCACCAGTTCGGGGGCTGCTGCACTATGGCCTTTAGAGCATGTGGGGTAATAACAGTCAGTGGCTGCCCAAGGGTTAACTTAGCAGAGTCCTTGACCAGCATAGCGGTGGCTGCCATGATACGAAGACACGGGGGCCAGCCGGCCGCCACAGGGTCCAGCTTTTTAGACAGGTATGCTACCGGTCTTTTCCAAGGCCCTAATTTTTGGGTTAAGACCCCTTTGGCAATCCCTTGCCTCTCGTCCAGGAAGAGGGTAAAGGGCTTTGAGGTGTCCGGTAACCCAAGGGCCGGGGCAGACAAGAGTGCTTGTTTTAGTGCCTCAAAAGCCAGTTGATGCTCTGTCTGCCAGGTGAAAGGGGTGCTCTCCTTGGTGAGTGCATAAAGGGGGGCGGCCAGTTCAGCAAAACCGGGTATCCACAAGCGACAGAACCCAGCAGTTCCCAAGAATTCACGTACCTCCCTGGGATTTCGTGGTGGTGGAAGGCGAACCACTGTCTCTATGCGCCCAGGGGTGAGCCACCTTTTCCCTTCACTCAGGATATACCCCAGATATGTTACCTTGGTCTGACAGAGCTGTGCCTTCTTGGCGGATGCCCGGTATTCTTTTTCACCCAGTGCCTGGAGTAGATGCCTGGTACCTTGTATACAGATTTCCTTTGTAGGAGCAGCCAAGAGGAGGTTATCCACATACTGGAGTAGAGTTACTTCTGGATTTTGGGTCCGGAAGTTGGTCAGGTCTCGATGAAGAGCCTCATCGAAGAGAGTGGGAGAGTTCTTGAATCCTTGGGGAAGCCGGGTCCAGGTTAATTGGCCTGAAATTCTTTTCTCAGGATCCTTCCACTCAAAGGCAAAGAGTTCTTGGCTTTGGGGGGCCAGAGGTAGACAGAAGAAAGCATCTTTTAAATTTAATACTGTATACCAGTTATAGCCTGGTTTTAAGGTGCTAAGTTGTAAGGATTGGGGACCGTGGGATGGATGTCCATGGTTCTTTTGTTAATTTCTCTCAAGTCTTGGACAGGCCTATAATTCTGAGTACCGGGCTTTTTTACTGGCAGAAGAGGAGTGTTCCAGGGCGAGCGACAAGGTCGCAACACTCCGAGTTTTAGAAATTTGTTAATGTGCTGCTGAATTCCTATATGAGCCTCTTGGCTCATGGGATATTGCTTGATAGACACAGCACCGCCGTGGGCTTTAAATTAATTATGATTGGGGCTCGATACTTAGCTAGCCCGAGTCCTCCCGTTTCCGCCCAAGCTTGGGGAAAGTCTTGCAACCAAACATCGGGGAGGCTAGTGATGACCGGAGCGTCGAAAAGCCGATGCTCATCTTGCAGAGACACAGTTAAAATTTGGATGGGCTGACCGTCCCGATCTAATACTTGGGCCCCAGGCTCGGAGAAGTGGATTTGGGCTCCGAGTTTGGTCAGAAGATCTCGCCCTAGGAGGGGGTAGGGGCATTCAGGTACCACCAAGAAGGAATGTGTTACCATTCCTTGTGCAAGATTAACTGTCCGGTGGTTAGTCCACTTGTGCAATTTTCCCCCTGTTGCCCCCTGGACCCAGGATGTGCGGGAAGACAGGGGCCCGTCTGCCTTTGTCAAAACTGAATGTTGGGCCCCTGTGTCCACCAAGAAGGTGGTGGGGTGCCCCCCTACAGAGAGAGTTAGCCGGGGCTCGGGGGGGGCTCCAGAGCCTTGACACCCCTATTCGCTATCTTCACCTAGGGTGAGGACAGCGGCAGGTTTCTTTTGGTCTTTAGGACGCTTGGGGCAATCTTTGATCCAATGTCCCCGTTCTTTGCAGTAGGCAGACTGGTTTTTTTCCACTTTTGGCCGCCTCCGCTTCTCTCCCTCTCTCCCTGGTCCTTTCTCTCTCACAACTGCCGCCAGGATTTTTGTTAAATGCTTATCCCTCACTCGGTCCCTACGATCCTCTCATTCCATCTGTTCCTTCGCTAACCTGGCTTCCCTTTCCTCAGGGGTTTCTCTTTTATTATACACTTTTTCTGCCTCCCTAACCAATTCCTGTAATCCATAGGTTTGGATTCCATCTAGTCTTTGGAGTTTTCCTTTGATATCTAATGCAGCTTGGTTTATGAATGCCATAGCTACGGTAGCCTTATGTTCTAGGGCCTCTGGGTTGAATGGGGTATACATTCGGAACCCTTCCAGAAGCCTTTCTATGAAGGCTGCCGGGCTTTCATCCCTTTCCTGAGTTATGGTCCTTACCTTGGCCAAATTTGTGGGGCGCTTTCCTGCCCCTTTGAGACCCGCCAACAGAGCCTGGCGATAGATTCAGAGACTCTCCCTACCTGGTGCCATTTCATAGTCCCAGTCTGGGCGGGTGAGGGGAAATCCCTCATCTATTTCATTGGGAAGTTGGGTTGGGAGGCCTCCTGGTCCTGGCACATTTTTCCGGGCCTCCAGGAGGACTCGCTGCCTTTCTTCAGTGGTTAGGAGGATCTGCAAGAGTTGCTGGCAATCATCCCAAGTGGGCTGGTGAGTGAGGAGAATGGATTCTATCAACGAGGTTAGGGCCTGGGGGTCTTGGGAAAAGGAAGGGTTATGGGTTTTCCAGTTGTAGAGGTCAGAGGCAGAGAAGGGCCAGTACTGGACCGTGAGATTGACAGTACGGAGGGGAAAAAGGGAGGATTGCCAAGTGGAAGGGCCATCTGGGTCCTCAGTCCGCCGCAAGCGGAGACGTGGAGGTGTCGGCGGTGGCGTCCGAGGGGTGAGCTTGGGCGGGGCTGGAGAAGGAGACGGGGTGGAGGGAGGGGCCGAGGGAGAAGTTGGAGAAAGGGTAGGGGCCGAGGCGGTAGAGGAAAGAGCTGGGGACAAGACAGGGGGCAAGGGTGAAGCGTAAGGTGGAGGTCCCAGAAGGGGGTTTTGAGGTGGAGGAGGCAGGGGGTCAAGAAGGAGGAGATCCCTCTGGGGTTCATCTGGGAGGACTGGCTTAGGCGGGTCCAGATTCTGATTCTTTGGGGCTTCTAAGGCAAGGAGGGTAGATTGGGATGGGGAAGGGGAATGGAGGAAGGGTTTCACCCAAGAGGGAGGATTTCGGACCAGATCCTCCCAAATAATTATGTAGGCCACCTGGTCTGGGTGTCCGAGTGGCCCAGGATCCATCACTTTTGCTTTAACCTGCAAGATAATTGAGAGGTTAAATGTTCCGTCCCGGGGCCACTCCCCATGGAGGGTTGGCCATTCGGACGAGCAGAATGTTTTCCATTGTCCCTTACGGACTTCTACAGAGAGGTGGTGGGCTCGAGCCCGGACGTCAGGGAAGTGAGTCAGGGTTAGAGACAAAGAAGTCGTCAACGTCTGTCCCATTTCGTCCACGTATAACAAGGACAAAACGAAAGTAACAAAAATAAAGACCAGACAAGTAAGGAGAAGCCGCGCGGCCAGAGAGTGGTGCCACAAGATCACAAAATATTCAGACGGCAGGGGCGACCTGCCTACAGATTTAAGGAGGCTGACTGAGTCGTCAGCCTTCTCCCAGACTACCGCCAGGGCGTCCCCCGGGGCGTAAGTGGGAAGGTGCCGGACACGTCTGTCCCCCTTCCCCACTTAATTCAGAAGGAGTACTCCCCAGAGTTCAGAGTTAGCCGGCAAGACAGACAGAACAAAACGAAAGTACCTAGTGGGTCCGTTCAGTCAGCAGTCCGTGGCCCGGGCCAGATGGGTCTCCGCCGGATGGGTCGGGGGTCCTCGGACGACCCCACTTCCCGGCCAACGCACCAAATGTTGGAACCGAACTGTCGATTCCCTCCTGGGCAGGGGTCACCGCGAAGGATCACCGACACGAGATTCACAGCAGAGAGTTATTTATTACTAGCACGCTAGGGTCCCAAGCTCTAAGTTGGCCCTGGGACCCCGACTGCTTGTTACAGGCTGTTTATATAGCAAACACAAGTTTAAACACAGCTTATGGCGCGAAATTCAAACAAAGCTTAAGGTGCGTGGTAATTGGGTCTAGCTATGGCCTGAGCAAGGTGTCGTGTTCTAATTGGTTAGAGCAGGACCTTATGAGGTTTTTTCCTGGTGTTGTTGATTCCGGGAACTTCGAGGCAGGGTGGGACCCCCGGAATTGGCAGGGTGGGACCCCATGAGGTTGTTTCCCGGCATTGGCAGGGTGGGACCCTATCAGGGTGGGTCCCTATCGAGGCAGGGTGGGACCCTATCCAGAGCCACCTGGTGTTAATTTTTTTTTTTTATATGAGACCTAGTTTCTAAGTTTTATAAGGCCTAGTCTTTCAGTTCCTGTGTAATAAACTACAACCTACCTTAGTGTGCAAACAAACAAAAACCCAACTTAGGAGTATATTTTTTGATATAGATAGTTAGAGCTAGTCACAAGCACTGAGCTTCAGCCAATTCCAGGCAGCCAGCAGATCAGAGCATATCTAAATGAGGCATACACCTTACTGTAATCAATCCAGTTATTTTCACACTTTACTTCTGAGCTCTCTGAACATGTTGGTTGTGAGTGTTGACTAATTCCTGAATCATGTTTTGCTCAGATAAACTCTATTGTTGGCTGGGAAATAGTCATGAGGGCTGATTAGAAGCAGCTGTGGTCCATGGATCTCGTGAAACAGTGAGTGAATTCTCCACCTTCAACTGAGGTATCCAGGACTGACTAGGAAGTTGGCTCAACCCACAGAGAGTAAGGAAAAGCAGGGTGGGGCAATAGCCGACCCAGGAGCAGTACAGAGCCAGCGGAGCCCCCAACCCCAGCCAAAGGAGACAACTTCACTGGTGATACCTCCAGGTGCAGGAGGGACCGATACAACAACAACAAAAAGAAAATTTCAGGCCAATATCCCTGATGAACATCAGTGCAAAAATCCTCAATAAAACACTGGCAAATTGAATCCAGCAGCACATCAAAAAGATTATCCACAATAATGAAGTTGGCTTCATCCCCAGGATGCAAGGTTGGTTAAACATATGCAAATCAATAAATGTTATTTATGACATAAACAAAACCAAAGACAAAAACCACATGATTAAAAAAATGCAGAAAAGACCTTCAATAAAATTCAATATCACTTTGTGTTAAAAACTCTTAATAAACAAGGTACTGAAAGAACATACCTCAACATAATAAGAGCCATATATGACAAACCCTCAGCCAATATCACACTGAATGAGCAAAAGCTGGAAGCATTCCCCTTGAAAACTGGCATAAGACAATAATGCCCTCTCTCACTACTCTTATTCAACATAGTATTGAATGTTCTGGCCAAGGCAATTAGGTAAAAGAAAGAAATGAAGTGTATTCAAATAAGAAGGGAGGAAGTCATATTATTTTTGTTTGTAGATGACATGGTTCTATATCTAGAAAACCCCATCATCTCAGCCCAAAAGCCTCTTAAACTGATAAGCAACTTTGCAAAGTCTCAGGATACAAAATCAGTGTGCAAAAATCACTAGCATTCCTATACAACAACAGGCAAGCAGAGAGCCAAATTATGAATGAACTCCTGTCCAAAATTGTTACAAAGAAAATAAAATATCTAGGAATACACTAACAAGGTAAGTGAAGAACCTTTTTAAGGAGAACTCCAAACTACTGCTAAAAGAAATCAGAGAGGACACAAACGAATAGAAAAACATTCCATGCTCATGGATAGGATGAATCAATATTATGAAAATGTCCATAGTGCCCAAAGTAATTTATATATTAAATTCTTTTTCCATGAAACTACCATTGACATTCTTCATAGAATTAAAAAAAAACTATTTTAGAATTCATATGGGCCAGGCGCGGTGGCTCAAGCCTGTAATCCCAGCACTTTGGGAGGCCGAGACGGGCAGATCATGAGGTCAGGAGATCGAGACCATCCTGGCTAACACGGTGAAACCCCGTCTCTACTAAAAAATACAAAAAACTAGCTGGGTGAAGTGGCGGGTGCCTGTAGTCCCAGCTACTGGGGAGGCTGAGGCAGGAGAATGGCGTGAACCCAAGAGGAGGAGCTTGCAGTGAGCTGAGATCCGGCCACTGCACTCCAGCCTGGGTGACAAAGCAAGACTCCGTCTCAAAAAAAAAAAAAAAAAAAAAAAAAAAAGAATTCATATGGAAGCAAAAAAGAGCCCGAATAGCCAAGACAATTCTAAGCAAAAAGAACAAAGTTGGAGCATCACGCTACTTGACTTCAAAATATACTACAAGGCCAAACAGCAAGGTACTGATACAAAAACAGACACATAGACCAATGAAATAGAATAGAGAACTCCAGTATAAGACTACACACCTACATCCATCTGATCTTTGACAAACCTGACAAAAACAGGTAATGGGGAAAAGATTCCCTATTTAATAAATGATGCTGGGAGAACTGACTAGCCATATGCAGAAAATTGAAACTAGGCCTCCTCCTTACACCTTATACAAAAATTAACTCAAGATGGATTACAGACTTAAATGTAAAACCCAAAACAATAAAAACCGTAGAAGAAAATCTATACAATACTATTCAGGACATAAACACAGGCAAAGATTTCATGATAAAAACATCAAAAGCAATTGCAAAAAAGGAAAGACTGACAAATGGGATCTCATTAAACTAAAGAGCTTCTGCACAGCTAAAGAAACTATCTTCAGAGTGAACAGAAAAACCTACAGAATGGGAGAAAAATTTTGCAATCAATCCATCTGACAAAGCTCTAATATCCAGAATCTACAAGGAACTTAAATTTACAAGAAAAAAAAAAGAAACAATTCTATCAAAAAGTGGGCAAAGGATATGAACAGACACTTCTCAAAAGAAGACATTTATGTACCCAACAAACATGAAAAACAGCTCAACATCATTGATCATTAGAGAAATGCAATTTGCCCATTTGACCCAGCAATCCCATTACTGGGTATATACCCAAAGGAATATAAATCATTCTATTATAAAGATATATGCACACACATGTTCACTGCAGCACTATTCACAATAGCAAAAACATGTAATCAACACAAATGCCTATAAATGATAGACTGGATAAAGAAAATGTGGTACATATACACTGTGGAATACTACGCACCCATAAAAAGGCACAAGATCATGTTCTTTGCAGGGACATGGATGGATCTGGAAGCCATTATCCTCAGCAAACTATCACAGGAACAGAAAACAAAATACCCCATGTTCTCACTTATAAGCAGGAACTGAAAATGAGAACCCATGGACACAGGGAGAGAAAAAAACACACACTGGGGCCTGTCGGGGGCTTTTCACTACCTCCATTCAACATTGTATTAGAAGACCTAGTCAGAGCAATTAGGCTAGAAGAAATACAAGGCATCCAAATTGGCAAGGAAGAAATAAATTTATCTTAATTTGCAGCTGATATGATCTTGTGATATTGTCTTACATGTAGAAAATGCTAATGATTACACACACACACACTATTTGGATTAATAAATGAATTCAGCAAACTTGTAGGATAAATGAACATAAAAATCAATTCCATTTCAATATACTAACAATTACTAATCTGAAAAAGACATTAAGAAAACAGGTCAGTAGCTGGGCGCAATGGCTCACGCCTGTAATCCCAGGACTTTGGGAGGCCGAGGCGGGCTGATAGCGAGGTCAGGAGATGGAGACCATCTTGGCCAACATGGCAAAACCCTGTCTCTACTAAAAATACAAAAAAAAAAAAAAAAAAAAAAAAAATTAGCTGGGCTTTGTGGCATGTGCCTGTAGTCCCAGCTACTCAGGAGGCTGAGGCAGGAGAATGGCGTGAACCCGGGAGGCGGAGCTTGCAGTGAGCCGAGATCACACCACTGCATTCCAGCCTGGGCGACAAAGCAAGGCTTCATCTCAAAAATAAAAATAAAAAGCAGGCCAGGCATGCTGGCTTATTCCTTTATTCCTATAATCCCTACGCTTGAGGAGAGGCTGAGGTGAGCCCAGGAGTTCAAGATCAGCCTAGGCAATATAGCAAGACCCCATCTCTACAAAAAATTTTAAAAAATGACGAGGTCAGGTGGCATATGCCTGTGGTCTTAGCTGCTCAGAGGTTGACGTGAGAGAATAGCTTGAACCCAGGCATTCAAGGTTGCAGTGAACTATAATTACACCATTTGCAGTCCAGCCTAGGTGAGAGTGCGACCCTGTCTCAAGAAAAGAAGAAGAAGAAGAAAAAAAAAATTACCTTAATAACATCAAAAAGAATAAAACATTTAGGAATTAACCAAGAAGGCAAATGACTGAAAACTACAAAACATTCCTGTAAGAAATTAAAGAAGATACAAATAAATGAAAAATATGCCACCTTACTCTCAGTCTGTTCCCAAGCTGTCCTGATGCCTTTTATTTTACCTCTCTCTGCTCAGAGGTCTGTTTATCCACTTTAACAAGCTGTACTTCCTTCCTCCTTTATTTCCTCCTACTCTTACTATGTCTTTTTTGTTGTTTCTTTTTTCCTTTCCTCAATAAAATAACAATTCCACTATGTACCATATTGACATTCACTTGGGAACCAAATATACCCCCCACTGTTTAGCATTTCTAGTTTTGGGAAAAGTGACATTTTGGAAAGAGAACCAGCACCACTCGTCTCCATTAATGTTGAAAGTAGCTGAAGATTCTTTAGGAATTTCAGAGAAATATTTGTCTTTCTCACTTTCTTCTAATTTAATTAAGCTATTTTTTCTTACACCAGTATTCAAAATAATTTTTAAAAATTATTATGATAGCTATAAAGAGGAATGAAGTATGGATTTGTGGTATGATTTGGAGGAAACTTGAAGACATTATGCTAAGTAAAAGAATCCCATCACAAACATCCACGTATATGATTTTATTTATATGAAATGTTCAGCACAGAGACATCTAGATACAAAGTGGGTTACCAGTTGCTTAGCTCAAGGGAAGGTGTGTGGGAAAAATAGAAGGGTGATAGTTAAAGGGTACATATAATGTGATAAAAAAATTCTAAAATGACTGGTGTTGCTTGCACATGTATGTGAGCATATTAAAAACTTTACATTCTACACTTTGAATAATAAATGTATATGAATTACATCTCAAAGTTTTTTATTTAAAAAAATTAAAAAATTATTACAAACTATTTTATACATACAAATGCACACATACAATCATCTTGGTATTCACAGGGAATTGCTTCTAGAATTCCCCCCAGATATCAAAATTCTGGATGCCAAAGGGTCTATATTAAATGATGTAGTATTTGCATATAACCTATGAACATTTTCCTGCACACTGTAGATTATCTCTAGATTACCTATACATTTAGAATGCTATGTGAATAATTTTTGTACTGTATCTTTTGTAATGACAAAAAGAAGCTTGTGTATGTTCAGTACAGACACAGCCATTATAAGCCTAACTACATATTTGATCCAAGGTTGGCTGAATTCATTGATGTGGAAACCACAGACACAGAGGGTCAATTGCATATATTTATTTTTCATAAATATGTGAAAAATAAAACCAACATCTGCTTAATGCAACTTTCCCACTCTATTGCCCTTCCCAAGTATAACTCTTTGCCTCTCCAAAAAGAATCATCGTTCATTTTAAATTCTGAAAAATCATAATACCTTTGACTTTCATCATAATTTTGCTACTTATGTAGGTATCCCTAAATAATGCCTTGTTTAGCCTTTTAAGTTTTAAAATTTTCTACAAAGGTGTCCACTATCTATGCTACTGTTAACTTCCTTTTTAATTCAACATTGTAGTTTTGGATGGTTTAGTTTCTTATTTAATTCTATATATTGTTTATGATTTAACCCTCTAAATTGAAGACACTAAAACCTACCTCAGAGAGAATTCTTGAAAGGTAATGGATGAAAAGTGCTTGTAGCAATGCCTGACTCATTGTAGATGTTCCGTGGTACAGTAAGTTCTTACTTAAATCATCAGTAGGTTCTCAGAAACTGGGACTTTAAGCAAAAATGTGTATCATTAAACCAATTTTACTGAAAGCTAATTGATATTGAAAAGAGTTAAGTTCCTATAGCATATTTCTGGTCACAAAAACATCACCAAGTTTCTAAATAAAGATCCAAAACACTTCTCATATTAAACATTGAAATAAATGAGAGCTATGGAGACATTTAAGAAAGGTTAATACAGCTACTTGTGCAGCTCAGGCAGGAGGATCTCTTGAGCTTAGGAGTTCGAGGTTACAGTGAGCTATGAACATGCCACTATGAACATGTAAGATAATTACTTACCCAATTCTTAGTGAGTCAGTAAGTGATGGTGGTCATAGTGGTGATGGGTTAAATCAATGAATACATGTTTGGAAACCAAACATTGCAAAGAGCACCTCCTACCACCTCAGGGTTCAAAATAAAAAAAATGTCAGCCTTGTCGAGCGCGTCTATACTCCATTACTGCATTGTTCATTGTTGTGTATTTGCATGGTTATTAAGCACTTTACACATATTGATGTTATAATATGTTTTATAAATTCATTCATTCATTTCCCACCTTACCAATTCTAATTCAGGGTCACAAGTAGCCAGAGGCTATCCCAGCAGCTCAGGGTGCAAGGTAGGAACCAATCCTGGACAGGACTGCATTTCATTGTAAGGCACACTCACACCCTCACCCACACTCATTCTTTTTTTTTTTTTTTTTTTTTTTTTTTGAGATGGAGTCTCACTCTGTCACCCAAGCTGGACTACAATGGCATGATCTCAGCTCACTACAACCTCCACCTCCTGGGTTCAAGCGATTCTCCTGCCTCAGCCTCCCCAGTAGCTGGGACTACAGGTGCACACCACTGTGCCCAGCTAATTTTTATATTCTTAATAGAGATGGGATTTCACCATGTTGGCCAGGCTGGTCTCGAACTCCTGACCTCAGGTGATCCATCTGCCTGGACCTCTCAAAGTGCTGGGATTATAGGTGTGAGCCACCATGCCTGGCCGACACTCACTCTTACTGGGACAATGTAGATGCGCCAGTTAACCGAATGTGCACATCTTTGGGTTGTAGGGGAAAACTGGAATACCTGGAGAAAACACGCACAAAGAGACAAAGAGAAAACCTGTAAACTCTACACAGACAGTGGCCTTGGCCAGGAATTGATTTTTTTTTTCTCATCCACATAACTAAATGACACTGAACAAAATAACATTAGTTGAGGACCTGCATACCTATGTAATAATATGTACAATATTATATAACTATGAGTGATTTTATATATATAGTATTATGACAATTACCTAATGTAAATGACAAGTTGATGGGTGCAGCAAGCCAACATGGCACATGTATACCTATGTAACAAACCTGCACATTGTGCACATGTACCCCAGAACTTAAAGTATAATAATAATAATAATAATAATAAATTGATTATTTCTATGTCGGTGTAGATTATGTTGTCAACTGCATTATTTATTACAAGTTTTCAAAGTATAGTAAAATCTGACTTATAGACACCTTTACAAAAAGACTTGTTCGGGATATTTGAAGATTTTGGATGGCTAAGTTTTTTTTTTTTTTTTTTTTTTTTAGTATCGATTTGTTTCTAAATGCATGCTTTTAAACTTAAACTGAAAGAATACGTTGTATTTGAAAATTGTAATAATTTTCAAATTATCTTGCAAACTTGTTTGTGAACATGTATGGCACAGCTTAAATAAGACTGTGCAAACTCTTTTGTGTTCTACTTTTTAAATATTACTTTTTTTGTTCACCTCCACATATTTGCAAGCCTCACATAGTTGCCATTTTAAATATGTTTTTGTGATTCACCAATTTTCTACCAGTCAGAGAGAAGCACAAGAGAGAGGAAATGAAACCATCTGGCTTTGAGCCCTCACCAGGTGTGCTTGTAGGTCCCAAATACTCACGTGTGGTATTAGTCCATTTTCACACTGCTAGAAAGAATTACCCAAGACTGGGTCATTTATAAGAGAAAAAGTTTAATTGACTCACAGTTCCACATGGCTGGGAAGGCCTCAGAAAACTTACAATCATCGTGGAAGGGGAAGCAGGCATGTCTTACATGGCAGCAGGAGAGAAAGGAGTGGAGGAACTTCCAACACTTATAAAACCATTAGATCTTGTGAGAACTCACTCACTATCACAGGAGCAGCATGGGGGAAACCACCCCCATGATTCAATGATCCCACAATTGGAGATAAGATTTGGGTGGGGACACAGAGCCCAACCATATCACATGGGGTGCATGGTTGTTCTTGGTGTTAGCTTACAAGATCCAAGCTGTTATCACAGGGTAATGTGAAAATTGCACCAGCAGATGCATTGGAAAAAAAAAATCAATGGACACCAAGAACAATCATGCACCCCACGTGATATGGTTTGGCTCTGTTCAAAGAAATCAGAGATGACACAAACAAACGGGAAAACATTCTGAGGCAGGAGAATAGGGTCTGGAGGCAGGGAACCTAAGGCTGATTCATGCTGACTGGACATCACAGGCTATTCCGCTTTCAATTCCTCCTTTTTCTTTGTGGCAGTTGCTGCGTGGCAGTTGGAAAATATAAGTGCCTCTGATTGGTCCCTTCCCACAACCAATCAGACTGGTCATGGCCCACTACTTTATTTGCATAGAGTGAACCAATGGGAAACCTCTAGAGGGCGTTTAAACCCCAAAATATTCTGTAACCAATGCTCTTGAGCTGCTTGCTTGAGCCTCCCCTGACTCTGTGGAGTGTACTTTCATTTAAAATAAATCTGCTTTTGTTGCCTTGTTGTGTTTGTGTGTTTTGTCCAATTATTTGTTCAAAATGCCAAGAATCTGGACAACAACCCTCAATAGTAACAATTCCCTGCTCATGGATAAGAAGAATCAGTATCACTAAAATGGCCATGTTGCCAAAAGCAATTTACAGGTTCAATGCTATTCTTATTAAACTAACAATGACATTCTCCACAGAACTAGAACAAAATCTGTTTTAAAATTCATATAGAACCATAAATGAACTAGAATAGCTAAGGCAATCTTAAGCAAAAAGAACAAAGCTGGAGGGATCAAACCACTCAACTTTATAGTAGAGGGCTACATTAATCAAAACAGCACAGTATTGGTACAAAAATAGACAGACATACCAGTGGAACTGAATAGAGAGCCCAGAAATAAGGCCACACACCTACAAGCATCTGATCTTCAACAAAGCTGACAAAAACAAGCAACAGGGAAAGAACTCCCTATTGAATAAATTGTGCTTGAATAACTGGTAGCCACATGTAGAAGACTGAAACTGGACCTCTTTTTTTTTACAAGATATAAAAAAATTAACTCAAGATTGATTAAAAACTTAAATGTAAAACCCAAACTATAAAATCCCTGGAAGACAACCTAGGCAATACTATTCTGGACATAAGAATGAGCAAAATTTTTGTGATGAAGATGCCAAAAGCAATCACAACAAAAGCAAAAATTGGCCGGGCGCGGTGGCTCAAGCCTGTAATCCCAGCACTTTGGGAGGCCGAGGCGGGCGGATCACAAGGTCAGGAGATCGAGACCACAGTGAAACCCCGTCTCTACTAAAAATACAAAAAATTAGCCGGGCGCGGTGGCGGGCGCCTGTAGTCCCAGCTACTCAGGAGGCTGAGGCAGGAGAATGGCGGGAACCCGGGAGGCGGAGCTTGCAGTGAGCCGAGATCACGCCACTGCACTCCAGCCTGGGCAACAGCGTGAGACTCTGTCTCAAAAAAAAAAAAAAAAAAAAAAAAAAAAACAAAAGCAAAAATTGACAAATGGGATCTAATTAAACTTATGAGCTTCTGTCTATCAAAATAAACTATCAACAGAGTGAAGAGACAATCTACAGAATGGGAGGGAATATTTGTGAACTATGCATCTGACAAATGTCTAATATTCAGCATCTATAAAGAACTCAAACAAATTTACAACAACAAAAACCCCCCAAAACCTCATTTAAAAGTGGGCAAATGCTGGGTGCAGTGGTTCATGCCTGTAATCCAAGAACTTTGGGAGGCCAAGGCAGGAGGATCACTTGAGAACCAAGAAAGGGCCTGCATAGCCAAAGCAAGATGAAGCAAAAACGACAAATCTGGAAGCATCACATTACCCAACTTCAAACTATACTGTAAGGCCATAGTCACCAAAACAGCAAGGTACTGGTATAAAAATAGGCACATAGACCAATGGAAGAGTATAGAGAACCAAGAAGTAAAACGAAATACTTACAGCCAACTGATCTTCAAAAAACCAAACAAAAACATAAAGTGAGGAAAGGACACCCTATTCAACAAATGGTGCTGGGATAACTGAAAAGTCACATGTAGAAGAATGAAACTGGATCCTCACCTCTCCCCTTATAAAAAAAGTCAATCCACGATGGATCAAAGACTTAAATCTAAGACCTGACACCATAAAGCTTCTACAAGATGACATCAGAAAAAACTCTTCTGTCACTGAACTCACCTGCAGCTCTCAGGGTTTCTGTGTCTTTCTTTGTAGTTGGAGCCAGGTCTACACACCAGCAGCCATGTCGAAGGGACCTGCAGTTGATATTGATATTGGCACCACCTACTTTTGTGTGGGTGTTTTCCAGCACAGAAAAGTAGAGATAATTGCCAATGATCAGGGAAACGGAACCACTCCAAGCTATGTCGCCTTTACAGACACAGAATGATTGATCCGTGGTGCCACAAAGAATCAAGTTGCAATGAACCCCACCAACATGGTTTTTGATGCCAAATGTCTGATTGGATGCAGATTTGATGATGCTGTTATCCAGTCTGATATGAAGCATTGGCCCCTCATGTTGAATGATGCTGGCGGGCCCAAGGTCCAAGTGGAATACAAGGCAGAGACCAAAAGCTTCTACCCAGAGGAGGTGCCCTCTATGGCTCCAATAACGATGAAGGACATTGCAGAAGCATACCTTGGCAATACTGTTAGCAATGCTATGGTCACAGTGCCAGCTTACTTTAATGACTCTCAGCGTCAGGTTCCAAAGATGCTGGAACTATTGCTGGTCTCAATGTACTTAGAATTATCAATGAGCCAACTGCTGCTGCTATTGCTTATGACTTAGACAAAAAGGTTGGAGCTGAAAGAAACGTGCTGATCTTTGACCTGAGAGGTGACTCTTTTGATGTGTCAGTCCTCACTATTGAGGATGGAATCTTTGAGGTCAAATCTACCGTCAGAAACACCCACTTGGGTGGAGAAAACTTTGACAACTGAATGTCAACCATTTGATTGCTGAGTTCAAGTGCAAGCATAAGAAGAACATCAGTGAGAACAAGAGAGCTGTAAGATGCCTCCATACTGCTTGTGAACATGCTAAGCATACTCTCTCTTCCAGCACCCAGGCCAGTATTGAGATTGATTCTCTCTGTGAAGGAATCGACTTCTATACGTCCAGTGCCCATGCCCAATTTGAAGAACAGAATGCCGACCTGTTCCATAGTACCCTAGACCCCACAGAGAAAGCCCTTCAAGATGCCAAACTGGATAAGTCACAGATTCATGATATTGTCCTGTTTGGTAGTTCTACTCATATCCCCAATATTCAGAAGCTTCTCCAAGACTTCATCAATGGAAAAGAACCAAATAAGAGCACCAATCCTGATGAAGTTCTTGCTTATGGTGCAGCTGTCCAGGTAGCCATCCTATCTGGAGACAAGTCTGAAAATGTCCAAGATTTGGTGCTCTTAGATGTCTCTCTTCTTTCCCTCGGTATTGGAACTGCTGGTGGAGTCATCACTGTCCTCATCAAGCGTAATACTACCATTCCTACCAAGCAGACACAGACTTTCACTACCTATTCTGACAACCAGCCTGGTGTGCTTATTCAGGTTTATGAAGGTGAGCGTGCCATGACCAGGGATAACCTGCTTGGCAAGTGTGAACTCACAGGCATACTTCCTGCACCCTGTGATGTTCCTCAGATTGAAGTCACTTTTGACATTGATGCCAATGGCATCCTCAATGTCTCTGCTGTGGACAAGAGTACAGGAAAAGAGAACAAGATTACTATCACTAATGACAATGGCCGTTCAAGCAAGGAAGACATTGACTGTATGGTCCAGGAAGCTGAGAAGTACAAAGCTGAAGATGAGAAGCAGAGGGATGAAGTATCATCTAAGAATTCACTTGAGTCATATGTATTCAACGTGAAAGCAACTGTCGAAGATGAGAAACTTCAAGGCAAGATTAATGATGAAGACAAACAGAAGATTCTGGACAAGTGTAATAAAATTATCAACTGGCTCGATAAGAATCAGACTGCCGAGAAGGAAGAATTTGAACATCAGCAGAAAGAGCTGGAGAAAGTCGGTAACTCCATCATTACCAAGTGTACCGGAGTGCAGGAGGCATGCCAGGAGGAATGCCTGGGGGAATCCCTGGTGGTGGAGCTCCTCCCTCTGATGGTGCTTCCTCAGGGCCCACCATTGAAGAGGTTGATTAAGCTAAGTATAGATGTAGCATTGTTCCACACATTTTAAAACACTGAAGGACCTAAATTTGTAGCAAATTCTGTGGCAGTTTTTAAAAGTCCAGCTACTATAGTAAGTTACTTGGCATTCTCTTTTTTTTTTTTTTTTTTTTTTTTTGAGACGGAGTCTCGCTCTGTAGCCCAGGCTGGAGTGCAGTGGCCGGATCTCAGCTCACTGCAAGCTCCGCCTCCCTGGTTCACGCCATTCTCCGGCCTCAGCCTCCAGAGTAGCTGGGACTACAGGCGCCCGCCACCTCGCCGGGCTAGTTTTTTGTATTTCTTAGTAGAGACGGGGTTTCACCGTGTTAGCCAGGATGGTCTCGATCTCCTGACCTCGTGATCCACCCGTCTCGGCCTCCCAAAGTGCTGGGATTACAGGCTTGAGCCACCGCGCCCGGCCTGGCATTCTCAATACTTGAATATGGAGCATATGCACAGGGGAAGGAAATAACATTGCACTTTAAAATACTGTATTTTAACCAGAAAATCAGTGTCTTAAATAAAAACTGTTTAAAATTGGCACCATAAAAAAAAGAAAAACCCTTCTAGACATTGACTTAGGCAAAAACTTCATGACCAAGAACCCCAAAGCAAATGCAACCAAAACAAAGATAAATAGTTGGGACTTAATTAAACTAAAAAGTTTTGGCAGAGCAAAAGAATCAGCAGAGTTAACAGACAACTTACAGAGTGGGAGAAAATTTTCACAATCTCTACATCTGACAAAAGACTAATATCCAGAATCTACAAAGAAATCAGCAAGAACAAAACAAATAATCCCATCAAAATGTGGGCTAAGGACATGAATTCTCAAAAACAGATCGACAAATGGCCAAGAAGCTATGGAAAAATGCTCAACATCACTAATTATTAGGGAAATGGAGATCAAAACTGCAATGCAATATCACCCCACTCCTGCAAGAATGGCCATAATAAAAAAATCAAAAAATAATATATGGCGTGGATGTGGTGAAATGGGAACACTTTTACATGGCTGATGGGAATGTAAACTAGTACAACCAGGATGGAAAACAACGTGGAGATTCCTTAAAGAACTAAAAGTAGATCTACCATTTGATCCAGCAATCCTACTGGGTATCTACCCAGGGGAAAAGAAGTCATTATATGAAAAAGATACTTGCACATGCATGTTTATAGCAGCACAATTTGCAACTGCAGAAAAAAATGTCCCATCAACCAACGAATGGATAAAGAAAATGTGGTACATAAATACCATGGAATATTACCTCAGCCATAAAAAAGGAATGAAATAATGGCATTTGCAGCAACCTGAATGGAATTGGAGACTATTATTCCAAGTAAAGTAACTAAGGAACGGACAACCAAACATCATATGTTCTCACTCATAAGTGGGAGCTAAGCTATGAGAACACAAAGGCATAAGAATGATACAATGGACTTCGGGAACTTGGGGGAAAGGGTGGAAGGAGGGTGAGGGATAAATGACTACACATTGGGCACAGTGAATACTCATTGTGTGATGGGTATACCAAAATCTTCGAATCACCACCAAAGAATTTATTCATGTAACCAAACACCACCTGTTCCCCAAAGGCATACTGAAATAAAAAATAAATCTTAAAAAACATGGTACTGGCCGGGCGCGGTGGCTCAAGCCTGTAATCCCAGCACTTTGGGAGGCCGAGATGGGCTGATCACAAGGTCAGGAGATCGAGACCATCCTGGCTAACACGGCGAAACCCCGTCTCTACTAAAAACACAAAAAATTAGCCGGGCGAGGTGGCGGCGCCTGTGGTCCCAGCTACTCGGGAGGCTGAGGCAGGAGAATGGCGGGAACCCGGGAGGCGGAGGAGCTTGCAGTGAGCTGAGATCTGGCCACTGCACTCCAGCCTGGGCGACAGAGCGACACTCCGTCTCAAAAAAAAAAAAAAAAAAAAAAAAAAAAAACATGGTACATATACACAATGGAGTATTATTAACCAAAAAAAAAAAAAAAAAAAAAAAAAAAAAAAGAATGAGATCCAGTCCTTTGCAACAACATGAATGGAACTGGACATCATTATGTTTAATTAAATAATCCAGGCACAGAGAGCTAAATGTCATATGTTCTCACTTATTTGTGCGATCTAAAAATCACAACAATTGAATCCATGGAGATAGAGAGTCGAAGGATGGTTTCCAGAGACTGGAAGGGTCACTGAGGGATGTGTGTTGGGGGGAGGTGAGGATTGTTAATGGATACAAAAAATAATTAGAAGCAATGAATAAGACCTACTATTTGATGCCACAACAGGGTGGCTATAGTCAATAATAATTTAATTGTACATTTTAAAATAATTTAAAGGGTGTAATTGGGTTGTTTGTGATTCAAAGGATAAATGCTTGAGGGGACGGATGCCCCGTTCTCTATGCTGTGATTATTTCACATTGCATGCCTGTATCACACCCCATCTCATGTACCCCATAAATATGTATACCTACTATGTACCCACAAAAATTAAAAGCAAAAGAAAAAGAGAAAAAGAAAAGTAAATAAAATATATTAAAAGGCAAAAGTAACAACAATAGCATGGTATTGAGTTTAAAAGAGACACATAGTCCAATGGAACAGACTATAGAACTGAGAAATAAATCCATGTATTTACAGCCAACTGGTTTTCTACAAAGGCTCCAAGAACATACACTGGGTGTTGGACATTATTTTCAATTAATGGTGCTGGGAAAACTGGATATCTACATGCAAAAGTATGACACTGGACCCCTATTTCTCACCATAAACAAAAATCAACTGAAGATGAATTATGAACTTATACATAAGACCTGAAACTATAAAACTATTAGATAAAAATACACAGAAAACACTTCAGAACATTAGTTTAGGCAAATATTTTATGGCTAAGACATCAAAAACACACACAATGAAAACAAAAACAAAAGCAGACAAATGGGAAAATATTATTAAATAAAAAACCTACAAAGCAGAGAAAACAATCAATGTAGCAAAGAAACAACTTGTTGAATGGGAGAAAATATTCGCAAACTATTCATCTGACAAAGAACTAACATCCAAAATATACTCAAATAGTAAAAATCAATCACATTAAAAAGTGCACAAAGAACATAAATAGACATTTTTCAAAAGAAGAAGTGCAAATGGCTAACAGGTTTTTTTTTTTTTTTTTTTTTTTTTTTTTTTTTTTTTTTGAGACGGAGTCTCGCTCTGCCGTTCAGGCTGGAGTGCAGTGGCCGGTTCTCAGCTCACTGCAAGCTCCGCCTCCCGGGTTCACGCCATTCTCCTACCTCAGCCTCCCGAGTAGCTGGGACTACAGGCGCCCGCCACCTCGCCCGGCTAGTTTTTTGTATTTTTTAGTAGAGATGGGGTTTCACCGTGTTAGCCAGGATGGTCTCGATCTCCTGACCTCGTGATCCGCCCGTCTCGGCCTCCCAAAGTGCTGGGATTACAGGCTTGAGCCACCGCGCCCGGCCACAGGTTTTTTTTTAATGCTCAACATTACCAGTCACAAGGGAAATATAAATCAAAACCAGAATGAGATATCATCTTACCCCAGTTAAAATGACTATTATTAAAAGGAAAACATAAGAGATGTTGGCAAGAATGTGGAGAAAATAAAACATATACTGTTGGTGACAATGTAAGTCAGTACAGCCACTATGGAAAAAGAGTATAGAGATTTCTAAAAAAAAAAAAAAGAAGAAAAAAAAAAAAAAAGAAAACTACCATAGCATCTAGCAATCCCACTACTGGGTATTTATCGAAAGAAAAGGAAATCCATCTATCAAAGGGATGCCTACATTTGCATGTTTATCACAACAGTATTTACAATAGCAAAGACATGAGATCAACCAAATTGTCCATCAATGAATGAAAATGTAGTGTATGTGCACAATACACTACTATTATGCCTTTAAAAAAAATGAAATTTTGTTATTTGCAGCAACATGGATATAAATGGATGTCATTATGTTAAGTGATATATGCCAGGCACAGAAGGACAAATATTGAATAGTTTCACTTATATGTGGGAGCAAAAAAAGTTGATCTCATGGAGATAGAGAGAAAAATGATAGCTACCAGAGACTGAGAAGTATGTGTAGATGGGTGCTGATGGAAGAAGAGAGGTTTTAATGGGCACAAACATACAGTTAGATAAAAGAAATGTTTTATTATTTGATAGCAGAGTAACTGACTATATATTACAATGTATTGTATATTTCAAAATAGCTTGAATAGAGAACTGAAAGGTTTCAAACACATAGAAATAATAAACAGGCTGGACACTCTAGCTCATTCCTATAATCCCAGCACTTTGGGAGGTCAAGGGAGTGGGATATTTGAGGCCAGGATTTTGAGACTAGCCTGAGCAAGAGTGATATCCCCTCTACAAAAAAAAAATAATAATCAGCCAGGTGTGGTGGTATGCGCCTGCAGTCCCAGTTACTTAGGAGGCTGAGGTGGGAAAATTTCTTCAGCCCAGGTGGTTGAGACTACAGTGAGCCATGATTACACTACTGCACTCCAGCCTGGAGTGCAGGCTCCACTATCTGGAGTGAAACTCCAGATAGGGTTTCACTCTATCTCCTATCTCCAAAAAACCTATCTCCAAAAACCTATCTCCAAAAAATTTTTGTAAAATTAAAAATAAAAATTTGAGTTGATGAATACCCTATACACCAACTTGATCATTATACATTGTATGCATGTAACAAAATATTATACATATGACATAAATATGTACACATATTATGTATCAACATAAAAATATAAAGAAGAAATAAACTGGCATCAAAGCCATGAAAATAAATTGAATTGTTAAATGGCAGTTGATACAGACTTCAGGTAAAATGATAACTAAGCTACTTGGCTGAATAAAATATTTAGAATGCAGCTGAGAAAGCGGAGAGATCTAAAATATATGAAAGAGATTAGGAGATACAAATAATCAAATGAGCAGGTCTAATTTAAATCATGTTGAAAATTCAAAAGTAGAGAAGAGGGAAAACAAAGATACAATATTTGAAATAAAGACTTTGAATTTTATAGAAATGATAAAATCAGATCAGGAAGGATGGCTCATACCTATAATCCAACACTTTGAGAGGCCGAGGCAGGAGGAGTACTTGAGCCCGAGGAGTTTGAGACCAGCCTCAGCAACATAGTGAGACCCTGTCTCTACAAAAAAATGTTTTTAATTAGCCAGGTGTGGTGGCGTGTGCCTGTAATCCCAGCTATTCAAAGGCTGAGGTGGGAGGACCATTTGAGTCCAGGAGGTCGAGGGAGCAGTGAGACATGATTGTGCCACTGCACCCCAGGCTGGGGCACAGAGAGAAATCCTGTCTCAAAAAAAAAAAAAAAAAAAAAAAAAAAAAAATATATATATATATATATATATATATATATAAATAAGTAAAAATAAAAACAAAGAAATAACAAAGTTGGGAATTAGAGATACATATGGGAGATCAAAAAAGTGTGACAAATAAAACGGGATATTTATATACAATCGAGAATAGTGTGGCCAGTCGCGGTGGCTCATGTCTGTAATCCTAGAACTTTGGGAGGCCGAGGCGGGTGGATCATGAGGTCAGGACATCGAGACCATCCTGGCTAATACAGTGAAACCCTGTCTCTACTAAAAATACAAAAAACTAGCCGAGTGTGGTGGCGGGTGCCTGTAGTCCCAGCTACTCGGGAGGCTGAGGCAGGAGAATGGTGGGAACCTGGGAGGTGGAGCTTGCAGTGAGCCGAGATGGAGCCACCGCACTCCAGCCTGGGTGACAGAGCAAGACTCCGTCTCAAAAAAAAAAAAGAAAGAAAGCAAAGAAACAAAATCCTTATAGACATATGATTGATGTGCACAATTTACTCAATTGCATTTGCTAATCATATTAATCATATTACAAAGATTGTTATAATTGATACAACACAGGGTTAGTAATAACCTTGAATGAATGTATTCAGAGAAATACCCTATGCAACATGTAAAACTATTTGAGGGACTATCAAATGCATTTCTAGTTGTAAATTTTCATCACTTTTGATAAACCTTAATTATTCTCCTCCAAAGAGTCTAAACAATCTTGAATATTTGCTTATCAGCATAGATTAAGACTAAAGGACTAATTGTGGCATAGCTATTGAACAAAAGCATATGGAACCATACCAATAGAGGGTTGTTTATCCATGTTACAACCACTGAAAATGAGAATATGAAGTCCATCCTATATATGAAGACAAAACAACTCACCAACAATAGTATGGTCTGGGAGGCCCTTTTTGCTGGGGAGACTGTTGGGGAGAGGCTGGTGCTATGTAGGTGCTGGGACATCATTTAATTTTTCTTCTTAAGAATAATTTACACATTGTTCTTGACTTTCTAGTAAAAATAAATAAATGTTTAAAAATAGTAATTTACACACCACAGTAACAGTGTTATAATATTCTGTGCTTCTTTGTGTATTTACTATTAAGTTTTGTGCCTTCAGATGATTTCTTATTGCCCCTTAACCTACCTTCCTCCCTCCCTCCCTCCCTCCCTCCCTCCCTCCCTTCCTTCCTTCCTTCTTTGTGGTATGATCTCTGCTCACTGCAACCTCCTCCACCTCCTGGGTTCAAGCAATTCTCCCGCCTCAGCCTCCAGAGTAGCTGGGATTACAGGTGCCCACCACCACATCCAGCTACTTTTTGTATTTTTAGTAGAGATGGGGTTTCACCATGTTGGCCAGGCTAGTCTTGAACTCCTGACTTCAGGTGATCCACTCACCTTGGCCTCCCAAAGTGCAAGGATTACAGGTGTGAGCCACTGTGCCCGGCCACATTCTTTTCTTTCTGATTGAAGTAATCCCTTTGGCATTTCTTGGAGGACAGTTCTGGTGTTGATGAAATCTCTTAGCTTTTGTTTGTCTGGGAAAGTCGTATTTCTCCCTCCCAAATATTCTTCAGATATTTGAAGGATATCTTTGCCAGATATACTACTCTGGGATAAAAGTCGTTTTTTTTTTTTTTTTCCTTCTTGTTCAGCACATTAAATAAATCATGCCATTCTCTTCTGGCTTATAAGATTTCCACTAAAAAGTCTGCTGCCAGACATATTGAAGCTCTATTGAGTGTTGTTTCTTTTCTCTTGCTTCTTTTAGGATCCTTTCTTTATTGTTGACCTTTGGGAGTTTGATTATTAAATGCCTTGAGGTAGTCTTCTTTGGGTTAAGTCTGCTTGATGTTCTAATACGTAACCTTCTTTAGTTGGATACTGATATGTTTCTCTAGGTTTGGGGAGTTCTGTGTTGTTTCTCTGTATAAACTTTCTACCTCTATCTTTCTCTACCTCCTCTTTATAGCCAACAATTCTCAGATTTGCCTTTTTGAGGCTATTTTCTAGATCTTACAGACGTGCCTCATTCTTTTTTATTCTTTTTTTCTTTAGTCTTCTCTGACTGCATATTTTAAAACAGCCTGTCTTTATGCTCACTAATTCTTTCTTCTGCTTGATCAATTCTGCTATTAACAAACTCAAATGCATGTTTTAGTATGCCAAGTGCATTTTTCACTTCTAGGATTTCTGCTTGATTCTTTTTAATTATTTCAACCGCTTTATTAAATTTATCTGATAGAATTCTGAATTCCTTTTCTGTATTATCTTGAATTTCTTTGCATTCCTTTAACACATCTATTTTGAATTCTCTGTCTGAAAGGCCACATATCTCTGTTTCTCCAGGATTGATCTCTGTTGCCTTACTTAGTTCATTTGGTGAGGTCATGTTTTCCTGGATGATCTTGATACTTGTAAATGTTTGTCTGTGCCTAGACATTAAATAATTAGGTATTTATTGTAATCTTTATAGTCTGGGCTTGTTTGTTCCCATTCTTCTTGGGAAGGCTTTTCAGATATTCCAAAGGACTTGGGTGTTATGATCTAAGTTGTATCTGCTTTAGGGGGCACCCTAAGCCCACTAATGCTGTGGTTCTTGCAGACTCATGGAAGTACTGCCTTGATGGTCTTGCACGAGATCTGGAAGAATTCTCTGATTTACAAGGCAAAGACTCTGGTTTTCTTTTCTTACTTTCTTCTAAACAGTCTCTCTCTGTTCTGAGCCACCTGGAGCTGGCAGTGAAGTGACACAAGTACCCCTATGGCCACCACTTCTAAAGCTGTGCTCGGTCAGTCCCAAAACAAGCCCACAACTGGGTCTTACCCAAGGCCTGCTGTAACCCCTTTCTTGCTACAGCCTTTGTCTGCTCAAAGCTCTGGGGCTCCACAATCAGCATGTGGCAACGTCAGCCAAGCCTGTGTTTGTTCCTTCAGCGTGGTGAGCTCCTCCAGGCCAGGGACATGTCCAGAGGTGCTGTCTGGGAGGCAGGAACTAATGTCAAAAACCTTAGAAGACTACCTAGTGTGAAATTGTTCTGCAGCTGAGCTAGCACTCCAGCCACAAGATGTAGTCCTTCCCACTCTTCCTCTCTTTTCCAAAGGCAGAGGAACCTCACCCCATGGCCACTGCCACTGGCCTATGGGCAGTACTGCAAGACTGCCACTGATGTTCCCTGAAGGCCCAAGGGCTCTCCATTCAGCTTGTGGTAAATTTTGCCTGACTTAGACTCACCCTTCAGGGCAACAGGCTCCCCTCTGGTCCAGGGCACATCCAGAAATGCCATCTGTGTTAATTTATTCTTACATTGCAAAACATAATCATGCCTTCCCAACAGTGCCCCAAAGTCTAAACTCATCCCAGCATTAACTCAAAAGTCCAAAGTCCAAATTCTCATCTGTGGCAAAGCAAGCCTCTTCCACCTATGAACTTGTAAAATCAAAAAGAAGTTAGTTACTCCCAAGATACAATGGGGATATAGGCATTGGGTAAATACTCCTTTTGTAAAAGGGAGACATTGGCCAAAAGAAAGGGGCTCCTTGCCCCATGCAAGTTTGAAACCCAGCAGGGCAGTCATAAATCTTAAAGCTCCAAAATAATCTCTTTTGACTTTATGTCTCAAATCCGTAGCACACTGGTGCAACGGATGGGCTCCCAAGACCCTGGGCAGCTCCACCTGTGACTTTGCAGGGTTTGCCCCCAGTGGCTGATCTCATGAACTGGTGTTGATTGCCTGCAGCTTTTCCAGATGCAGGGAGCAAGCTGCCAGTGGATCTACCATTCCAGGGTCTACAGGACGGTGGCCCCCTTCTTACAACTCCACTAGGCAGTGCCCTGGAGGGGACTCTGTGTGGGGGCTGCACATTTCCCCTCCACACTGCCCTAGTAGAGGTTCCCCATGTGGGATCTGCCTCTGTAGCAGGCTTCTACCTAAATACCCAGGCTTTCCCATATATTCTCTGAAATCTGGGCGGAGGCTTCCAGGCCTCAACTCTTGTATTCTGTACACCAACAGGCTTAACACCACGTGGAAGCCACCAGACTTACAGCTTGCACCCTCTGAAGCAGTGGCCTGAACTGTGCCTGGGCCTTTTTGAGCCAAGGCTAGAGCTGGAATGGCTGGGATGCAGGGAGTTGTGTTTCAAGGCCGTGCAGGGTGAGCCCTGGTCATGGTCCATAAAATCATTTTTCCCTCCTAGGCCTCTGGGCCTGTGATGGGAGAGCCTCTTGCCAAGTCTCTGAAATGCTTTTGAGGCCTTTTCCCTATCGTCTTAGCTATCAGCACTTGACTCATTTTTACTTATGCAAATTTCTATAGCATGCTTGAATTTCTCCCCTGAAAATGGACTTTTCTGTTTTGATTTCTTCTTTAAAAAAAAAAAAAGGAATACACATGCAGAATGTGCAGGTTTGTTACATAGATATACGTGTGTCATGGTGGTTTGCTGCACCTATTGACCCATCTTCTAAGTTCCCTCCCCTCACCCCACAGCCCCCAGCAGGCCCTGGTGTGTGTCCGCTCTGTGTCCATGTGTTCTCATTGTTCAACTCCCACTTATGAGTGAGAACATGCAGTGTTTGGTTTTCTCTTCCTGTGTGTCAGTTTGCTGAGGATGATGGCTTCCAGCTTCATCCATGTCCCTGCAAAGGACATTATCTCATTCCTTTTTATGGCAGCACAGTATTCTATGGTGTGTATGTGCCACATTTTCTTTATCCAGTCTATCATTGATGGGCATTTGGGTTTGATCTATGTCTTTGCTATTGTAAACAGTGCTGCAATAAGCATATGTGTGCATGTGTCTTTATAGTACAGTGATTTATATTCCTTTGGGTATATACCCAGTAATGCGATTGCTGGGTCAAATGGTATTTCTGGTTCTGCATCCTTGAGGAATCACCATACTGTTTTTCATAATGGTTGAGCTAATTTACACTCCCACCAACAGTGTAAAACCGTTCCTATTTCTCCACATCCTCTACGACATCCGTTGTTTCCTGACTTTTTAAAAATTGCCATTCTTACTGGCATGAGATGGTATCTCATTATGGTTTTGATTTGCATTTCTCTGATGATCAGTGATGTTGAGCTTTCCTTGTTTGTTGGCCACATAAATGTCTTCTTTTGAGAAGTGTCTGTTCATATGCTTTGCCCACTTTTTGATGGGCTTGTTTTTTTCTTGTAGATTTGTTTAAGCTCCTTGTAGATTCTGGATATTAAACCTTTGTCAGGTGGGTAGATTGCAAAAATCTTCTCCCATTCTGTAAGATGTCTGTTCACTCTGATGATAGTTTCTTTTGCTGTGCAGAAGCTGTTTAGTTTAATTAGATCCCATTTGTAAATTTTGGCTCTTGTTGCAATTGTTTTTGGTGTTTTAGTCATGAAGTCTTTGCCCATGCCTATGTCCTAAATGGTTTTTTTTTAGGGTTTTTCTGGTTTTGGGTTTTACATGTAAGTCTTTAATCCATCTTGAGTTAATTTTTATATAAGGTGTAAGGAAGGGGTCCAGTTTCAGTTTTCTGCATATGGCTAGCCAGTTTTGGGGCTTTTCTTGTTTACCACATGACCATGCTGCAAATTTTCCAAACTGTTACGCTCTGCATCCCCTTTAAATATAAATTCTAACTTTAGATCATTTCTTTGCTCATGCATATGAGCACAGGTTTTTGGAAGCAGCCACTCTACTTCTTGAATGTTTTGTTGTTCAGAAATATCTACCACCAGATACACTAAATCATCATTCTCAAGTTCAAAGCTCCACAAATTTCTAGGGCAGATACACAAAGCAGCCAAGTTCTTTGCTACGGCATGAAGATAGTGACCTTTGCTCCATTTCTTAATAAGCTCCTCATTTCCATCTGACAGCCTGGACTTTCATGTCCCTATCACTATCAGCACTTTGGACACAACCATTTAACCAATCTGTAGGATATTCCAAACTTTCCATCATCTTCCTGTCTTCTTCTGAACCCTACAAACTCTTCCAACTTCTGTCTGTTACCCAGTTTCAAAGTCATTTCACATTTTCAGGTATCTTTATAGCAATGCCCCACTCCTCAGTACCAATTTTCTGTATTGGGCTGTTCTTGCATTGCCATAAACAAATATCTGAAACTGGTTAATGTATAATAAAAAGAGTCTCAATTGGCTCAGGGTTCCACAGACTGTACAGGAAGCATGATGCTGGCAGCTACTCAGCTTCTGGGGAGGCCTCAGGAAACATACAGTCATGGTGGAAGATGAAGGGGGAACAGGCATGTCACATGGCCATAGCAGCAAGAGAAAGATGGGGGAGAGGCTACATGCTTTTAAATAACCAGATCTCATGAGAACTCACTCACTATTGTGATGACAATACCAACGGGGGATAGTGTTAAATTATTCATGAGAAACTGCCCCCACGATCTAGTCACCTCTCACCAGGCTCCACCTCCAACTTTAGGAATTACAACTGAACATGAGATTTGGGTGAGGACACAGATCCAAGCCATATCACCATAAAAAAGCCAAGTCCTTGAATTGAGGACCCCAAGAGCTTGCGTGGTGCTCTACTCCCCTGTGCCCAACCTGATACCTAAGGTGCAAAATAAAGTCCCCTTTACTTTTCCCTCTGCTTTTCTCAAGCAGGAGTCTTGCCCCTTAGCCACACAGATGGTAATGTGCTGAGCCTCACCTAAAGCCAGAACATCTCAGAATCTCACCATGACATACTGCCTGGGTATCACTGCTTCTTATTCAGGGCCCAAGGGCTCTTCAGTTAGCAGGTGATGATTCCTGGCAGGGCTGTGTTCTTCCTTTCAAGGTACTGGGTTCCCTTCTGAACCCATGTGTGTCTAGAAATGTCCAGGAGCCAAGCCTTGGAAAGGGGGCCTCACAACTGTGACTGGTACCCTATTCTACTGTGGTTGAGTTGGTATCCAGGGTGCAAGACAAAGTCCTCCCACTCTTCCCTTTCCTCTCCTCAAGTGGAAGTAAGTATTCTTTTTTAGAACTACAAACTCTGCAGCCTGGGTGTAGGGAAGGGGTAATGCCAGCACTCCTTTAATTGCTCCAGCTGGTGTCTCAGTAGGTCTTGTGCCCCCACAGCCCACTGGCTATGAGCCCAGTTCAGCACTGGAACTTGCCTAGGAGTTGCAGCCCTTGAAGCCTAGATTGCCTTTCAAGTATATTTAGGGCCCTGGAGCACTTTAGCCTGTGGCGGTGAGGCTTGCAGGTTCTGACTGCTGGGATTGGTGATTTCCCTCTGGCTAGAACTTATTTATGTAACCTTCCATTGATGGGCATCAGCTGAGTTTTGTCCCTTTTTGTTTTCTGCTCTAACAGGGCAGCACTGAGTTCAATGCCTCACAATTGTTGCACTTGCCTCTCCCCAGTGCACAGAATCACTCTTCGCACCATGCCACAGCTGCTTGGGAACGGGGCAGGGACGGTGTTTGTGATTCAATACTGTTTTTCCTACCTCTTCATGCCTCTTGCAGCAATAGGAAGTTAAAACCAGGTACTGTCACACTTGATTTTCAGTTCTTATAAAGGTGCTTTTTTTGTAGATAGTTGTTAAACTGGTGTCCTTGCAGGGAGAATGATTAGTGGAGCCTTCTGCCATCTTTCTCTGCCCTTCCCTTAATTTTGCTTCATGCTTAATTTTTACTTATGTTTACCTATATTTAGTTTTACTACACTTAAATGTGACTTATGCTTAATATTACTAAGCAGATTAGTTTAAAAACTCTATGTAGTCAAATATATTAATATTTTCCTTCATTATTTCAGGATGTGAGACATAGTGAGAAAGTTTTCCATGCTCCCATTTATACAATGATTCATCTATGCATTTTATTCTGGCATTTAAAAAAAAAATTAGAGTGGAATATATGGAAACTTTGCTATTTGCATGCATTTACTTTTATGGTTTATAAAATTATTTAAGGTTTATTCTTATCCATATTACTATCTAGTTATTCCCACATGACTTGTCTTAATATGTCTTCCCCCATTGCTTTAGATATCACCATACATTTATTCGTTTTTCAAGTGGATCTATTTTTCTTTTTCTAGACTGGTTAATCTCTTTCTCTGGAAAGTCTATTATTTTTAATAAGCTCATGGTTTACATTTATAATATTTTATAAAAGGTTTTTTCATTGATGTTAATAAATATGAATGATCTGCTGTTTTTTTCTTTTGATATCGTCTTTGTTAGTATTTGGTACCAATGTTCTATTTACTTCATAAAACATATTTGGAATTTGATTATATAAATGTATCCAATTATCACATGTACCCCAAAAATATATACATCTATTACATATCAATAAAGGGTAAATTTTTTTTTAAGTTTGGAAGTTTCCCTTTTTTTCTTTTTTCAAAAAGACCAATTTTATAATATTGCAATTTTTTTTTTTTTTTTTTTGAGACAGAGTCTCGCTCTGTCACCCAGGCTGGAGTGCAGTGGCTGGATCTCAGCTCACTGCAAGCTCCGCCTCCCGGGTTTACGCCATTCTCCTGCCTCAGCCTCCCGAGTAGCTGGGACTACAGGCGCCCGCCAACTCGCCCAGCTAGTTTTTTGTATTTTTTAGTAGAGACGGGGTTTCACCGTGTTAGCCAGGATGGTCTCAATCTCCTGACCTTGTGATCCGCCCATCTCAGCCCCCCAAAGTGCTGAGATTACAGGCTTCAGCCACCGTGCCTGGCCAATATTGCTATTTTTTAAACAATTAAGGATTTCTTTATGACTAATATTTACTCTATTTTAAAAGTATTTTGTGTTACATAAAAATAATTTTATTTTTGTTTAGTTTACACTTATTCATTTGAGATTAATAATCACGCCTTTGAAAATTTTTAATGTCTCGGAAGTCTTATTTAGCTGAATATATCCATCAGTCCTTAGGGGTATGGGGTAAATTTTCTCCCATAGGCAAAAATGTGGATGATTCACATGGAGAAAAGCAGCTCATAACAGTTATCTAATAATAGTGACATGGAGGAGGACTCCTCCGAGAGAGCTGTGCAGTTGGCAGGCAAGCTTATGAGGACCACACCAAGAACAGCTCAGCAGGCTTGAAGGCCTGGAGTGCTTTTAGCACTGTCTGCAATGGAAAGGAGGGGATTGCTGTGGGATGTCTCATGGTTTCTTCAGCTGGTGGAAGTCCTCAGAGGAGAACAGAAGATGGTCCCCACATCGTAAGGTGTGTAGGCCAAGTAATTATATGCCTTTTTTATGTTTTCTTGTCAGTATGTTGAACTAATGTGGTAACCTGGTTAATTATTACCAACTCAGGATACAGGGAGGTTTAAACATCTTTGATTTACTTAGAATCAGGGCAAGGATGAATCATGACTGAAAAAGTGTTGGGTCTAGGTAAATATGCCTTGTGACTATGCAGTCTCTGAATAGGAGAAGCCACTCCAACAGGAGTTGCCATGCTTCTTGTGAATGCTATAGGCTGCATACTGTTGGTTATGTAGAATAGCTAACGGCTCTCCCCTATAGGACCATAGCTAGCTAAATCCTACTGTTCTGCAGGGACATGGTAGCCTGTGATGTAGGATGTCCACTATGGAACTATTTCCATTCTATATGGGAGACTGAGGTGGGTGGATCACTTGAGGCCAAGACTTTGAGACCAACCTGACCAACATGGTGAAACCCCATCTCTACTAAAAATACAAAAATTAGCCGGGCATGGTGGCACATGCCTGTAATCCCAGCTATTCAGGAGACTGAGGCAAGAGAATCCCTTGAACCTGGGGGGCAGAGGTTGCAGTGAGCCAAGATCGTGCCACTGGCTTCCAGCCTAGGTGACAGAGCAAGACTCCACCTCAAAAAAAAAAAAAAAAAAAAAAAAAAAGCGAGTGGAATAGAATAGGAGACAAGTAGAGAGAATGTAATGGAATAGAATAGAAAGAATAGAATTGGATTAAACTGAATTGAACAGAATGGTGTGAAGTGGAATAGAACAGAGCTGAAGGAAATAGAATAGGAGTGGAGTGAAATGAAACAGAATGGAGTGGAATGGAATGGAGTAGGACAGGAGTGAAATAAAGCAGAATAGAGTTGACTAGACTGAAATATAATGGAATGGAGTAAGTGGAATGGGGTGAAGTGGAGTACAATAGAGTGGGAAGGAATGGAGTGCAATGAAGTCAAGGGAGTGGAGTGGAAATGAATGGAATGGAATACAGTGGAAAGAAATAGAATAGAATGAAGTGGAAATAGAATGGAGTGGAAATGAACGGAATGGAATACAGTGGAAAGAAATAGAATAGAATGAAGTGGAAATAGAATGGAGTGGAAATGAATGGAATGGAATGCAGTGGAAATAGAATAATAGAATGAAGTGGAAATAGAATGGAGTGGAAATGAATGGAATGGAATACAGTGGAAAGAAATAGTATAGAACGAAGTGAAAATAGAATGGACTGGAAATGAATGGAATAGAATACAGTGGAAAGAAATAGAATAGAATGAAGTGGAAAGGAATATATTAGAATCAATTAAAGTGTAATGGAATACAGTAAGATAGAATGAAATAGAATTGAATAGGATGGAATGGAGTGGAATGGAAAACAGAATGGAATGGAATGAAGGCAAGTGAAGTATAGTGAAAGACAACTGAATTGAACAGAATGGTGTTGAGTGGAGTGGAATACAATGGAGCGTAATGAAATAGAATGGAATGGAATAAGAATGAAGTGGAGTGGAGTGGAATATAAGAGTAGAATAGAGTAGAATGGAATGGAGTAAAATGAAATAGACTAGACTAGAATAAATTGAAATAAAATGGAATGGAGTGGTATAAAACAGAATATAATTGAACATAATAAGCTAGAATACAAAGGAGTGGAGTAGAATACAGTGGAGTAGAATAGAGTGGAGTGGAATGGCATAGAATGTAACAGAATGCAGTGGAAGGGAATTGAAAAGAATGAAATCGGCCAGGTACAGTGGTTCACGCCTGTAATCCCAGCACTTTGGGAGGCCGAGGTGGGCAGAGCACGAGGTCAGGAGTTCGAGACCAGCCTGACCAACATGGTGAAACCCCGTCTCTACTAAAAATATAAAAATTAGCCAGGCGTGGTGGCAGGTGCCTGTAATCCCAGCAACTCGGGAGGCTGAGGCAGGAGAATCACTTGAACCCAGGAGGCAGAGGTTTCAGTGAGCCAAGATCGCACCACAGCACTCCAGCCTGGCGACAGAGTGAGACTCCATCTCAAAAAAAAAAAAAAAAAAAAAAAAAAAAAAAAAAAAAAAAAAAACAACAACAACAACAAAAAACAAACAAAAAGAATGAAATTGAATAAAATATAATAAATTGGAAAAAATGGCACGGAGTAGAGTGAAACAGAATATAATTGAATAGAATATAATAGAATGAAATGGAGTGGTGTGGAATAGAGTGGAGTAAAATGAAAAAGAATGGAAGAGAATGGAAAGAATAGAATAAAATGGGATGGAGTGAAATGAAGGGAGTGAAGTATAATGGAAGGGAGGGGATAATAGAATGGAGTGGAATAAAATGAAATAGTATAGAAGGAAATGGAATAGAATATGCAAAATGAAATAGAGTGGAGTAGAAAGGGGTAGCATAGGATAGAAAAAGATAAAATGAAGTGGAGTGGTGTGTAATGGAATAGAACAGACTAGAATAGACTAGAATAGAACAGAACGGAATGCAGTGGGATGGAAACAAATGGAGTAGAACGGAATAAGTGAAATGGAATGGAGAGGAGTTGAGTGAGCTGGAGTAGACTGAACTGAATGGAGTGGGGGGCTGCACCTTGTAAGGACCTTCTTTCTAGTGGAGACTGCAGAGTTACGAGGTGGGCAGGGCATCACAAAGCAAGAGGGCTGAGTGCGATAGCTCAGGTCTCTCTTCCTTTACTTATTAAGCTGCCAGCTCCATTCCTATGATAACCCATTAATCAGGTAATCCATGAATAAGTAATTCATTCACGAGAACAGAGCCTTCATGGTACCATCACCTCCTAAAGGTCCGATTTCTCAACACTGCCACATTGGGAATTAGGTTTCAACATGAGTTTTTGTGGGGACAAGCCATATTCAAACCACAGCACTGGAAGAGTACATTCTCGCTTTAACATTGAAGGGATAAGCCGGGCGCGGTGGCTCAAGCCTGTCATCCCAGCACTATGGGAGGCCGAGACGGGCGGATCACGAGGTCAGGAGATCGAGACCATCCTGGCTAACACAGTGAAACCCCGTCTCTACTAAAAAAATACAAAAAACTAGCCGGGCGAGGTGGCGGGCCTGTAGTCCCAGCTACTCGGGAGGCTGAGGCAGGAGAATGGCGTGAACCCGGGAGGCGGAGCTTGCAGTGAGCTGAGATCCGGCCACAGCACTCCAGCCTGGGCCACAGAGCAAGACTCCATCTCAAAAAAAAAAAAAAAAAAAACATTGAAGGGATAGATTGCCTAGGACAATTTAAGTACATTTACCCTGTGAAGCTGAAGGGCTAGAGATTGCCTAGGACATACAACAGAGAAACCCACCAAGAAGAAAGTGGGTTTTTTTGTTTTGAAACAAGGTCTCGCTCTGTCACCCAGGCTGGAGATTAGTGGCACAATCTCAGCTCACAGCGGCCCCGGACTCCCAGACTCAAGAATCCTCCTTTGTCAGCCTGGGAGTCAGGCTGATTTCCATTCAGTCAGTAACTGGGATTACAGGTGCATGCCACCATGCCCGGCTAATTTTTGTATAAAAAAGGTTTTCATGCTAGGCATGGTGGCTCACGTCTGTAATCCCAGCAATCTGGGAGGCTGAGGTGGGTGGATCACTAGGTCAGGAGTTTGAGACCAGCCTGGCCAGCATGGTGAAACCCTGTCTCTACTAAAAATACAAAAATAAAAATAAAATAAAATAAAAAATAGCCAGGCGTGGTGGCATGTGCCTGTAGTCCGAGCTACTCCAGAGGCTGAGGCAGGAGAATTTCTTGAACCCGGGAGGCGGAGGTTGCAGTGAGCTGAGATCACGTCACTGCACTCTGGCCTGGGCGACAGAGCAAGACTCCCTCTCAACAACAAAAAAGTTTTAAAATTTAATTCAGTGTTTAAAAATGTACTCAGGGGCCGGGCACTGTGGCTCATGCCTGTAATTCCAGCATTTTGGGAGGCCGAGACAGGTGGATTATCTGAGCTCAGGAGTTCAAGACCAGCCTGACAAACATAGTGAAACCCCATCTCTACTAAAAACACAAAAATTAGCCAGGTATGGTGGCATGTGCCTGTAATCCCAGCTACTCAGGAGGCTGAGGCAGGAGAATCGCTTGAACCCGGGAGGTCAAGGCTGCAGTGAGCTGAGATGGCGCCACTGCACTCCAACCTGGATGACAGAGCGAGACTCCACCTCCAAAAAAAAAAAAAGAGTACTCAGGCTGGGCGCGGTGGCTCACGCTTGTAATTCCAATACTTTGGGAGGCCGAGGCAAGCAGATCACTTGAGATCAGGAGTTCAAGACTAGCCTGGTCAACATGGCAAAACCCCATCTTTACTAAAAATATAAAAATTAGCCAGACGTGATGTTGTGTGCCTGTAATACCAGCTACTAGGGAGGCTGAGGCAGGATAATTATTTGAACCCAGGAGGTGGAGGTTGCAGTGAGCCGAAATCACATCATTGCAACAGAGCAAGAGTCTGTCTCCAAAAAAAAAATTTAAAAAAAATTTTTAAAAACCTTCAGAATTCAAAAGGACAAACCAAAACATGAAAAATCTCCCTGTGACCTTTTATCACCTAGACCTTCAGTTCCATTTTCCAAAGGAAATGATGTTAACATTGCTATGTGAATCTCCCCAAAATATTTTATACATACAATAGCACGTATATATAGCATATATAACTATAGCTATGTGTTGTATTAATTTCCTATTGGTGCTATAAAAATTACCACAAATTTAATTGTTTAAAATAAAATATATTTAGGCTGGGCACGGTGGCCCATGCCTGTAATCCCAGCACTTTGGGAAGCCGAGGTGGGCACATCACCTGAGGTAGGGAATTTGAGACCAGTCTGACCAACATGGAGAAACAACATCTCTACTAAAAATACAAAATTAGCCGGGCATGGTGGCACATGCCTCTAATCCCAGCTATTCGGGAGGCTGAAGCAGGAGAATCCCTTGAACCCGGGAGGTGGAGGTTGCAGTGAGCCGAGATCATGCCACTGCACTCCAGCCTGGGCAACAAGAATGAAACTCCGTCTCAGCCGGGCGCGGTGGCTCAAGCCTGTAATCCCAGCACTTTGGGAGGCCGAGACAGGTGGATCACGAGGTCAGGAGATCGAGACCATCCTGGCTAACACGGTGAAACCCCGTCTCTACTAAAAAATAGAAAAAACTAGCCGGGTGAGGTGGCGGGCGCCTGTAGTCCCAGCTACTCGGGAGGCTGAGGCAGGAGAATGGCGTGAACCCAGGAGACGGAGCTTGCAGTGAGCTGAGATCCAGCCACTGCACTCCAGCCTGGGCCACTGAGGGAGACTCCGTCTCAAAAAAAAAAATAAATAAAATAAACTCCGTCTCAAAATAAATAAATAAATAAATAAATATAAATAAAATAAATTTATTATCTTGCAATTCTGGAGTCAGACATCTCACATGGGCCACAGTGGGCTAAAAATTAAGATGTCTGCCGAGCCTGGTGGCTCATGCCTATAATCCCAGTGCTTTGAGAGGCCTAGGCAGGAGGATCACTTGAGCCCAGGAGTTCAAGGCCAGCCTGGGCAACATAGCGAGACCCTCATCTCTACAAAAAAAATTTTTTTAACTCGCCAGGTGTGGTGGCACACACCTGTAGTCCAGAGGCTGAGATGGGAGGACTGCTTGAGTCCAGGAGTTCAAGGTTGCAGTAAGCCATGAACATGCCGCTGCACTCCAGCCTGGGTGACAGAGGGAGAACTAGTATCAAAAAAAAAAAGAAAAAAAAAAGAAAGAAAAGAAAAAGAAGACATAAAGAAAGAAAAGTACATGTGCAATATACGCAATGTTAGTTAAATAGATGAGTTGATTAGACACGTTTGTTTATTTATGTTTATTTATTCATTTTTGAGACGGAATCTCATTCTCACTGCCCAGGCTGGAATGCAGGGGCATGATCATGGCTCACTGCAGCCTCAACTCCCTGGGCTCAAGCGATCCTCCCACCTTAGCCTCCTGAGTAGCTGACTACAGTAGCTGACTACGTGGTGCTCACCACCACGGCCAGCTAATTTTTTAAATTTTTAGTAGAGACTGGGTTTCAACACATTATGCAGGTTGGTCTCGAACTCCTGGGCTCAAGTGATCTGCCCGCCTCCACCTCCAAAGTGCTGGGATTACAGGTATTTGCCACGGCACCTGGCCTGTTTTTTTTTTTTTTTTTTTTTTTTTTTTTGAGACGGAGTCTCGCTCTGTCGCCCAGGCTGGAGTGCAGTGGCGCGATCTCGGCTCACTGCAAGCTCCGCCTCCCAGGTTCACGCCATTCTCCTGCCTCAGCCTCCCGAGTAGCTGGGACTACAGGCGCCGCCACCACGCCCGGCTAGTTTTTTGTATTTTTTAGTAGAGATGGGGTTTCACCGTGTTAGCCAGGATGGTCTCGATCTCCTGACCTCGTGATCCACCCGTCTCGGCCTCCCAAAGTGCTGGGATTACAGGCTTGAGCCACCGCGCCCAGCCTGGCCTGTTTATTTATTTTTGAGATGAGGTCTGGCAATGTGACCCAGGCTGGACTTGAACTCTGGGCTTAAACTATCCTTCCACTTCAGCCTCCTGAGTAGTTGGGACTACAGGCTTGCACCACCACACCCAGAATATTATTAAACACCTCCCAGATCCAGGTGCTTTTTTGAGCCTGTGTGACGAAGACATGAGCTCATGATTATTACAGCATCCAGCCAAACAGCAAGGATTCAAAATGAACATGGGAAGATATCTCCCCAAACCACTGTCTTGTTTTGTCTTACGACTACAGCATTTCTGATTCTTAATTTATTCACAGACCACTTTCATCATATCGCCACTGCGAATGCCACCTGTACTGTGTCAAGTACAAAAAAAACTCCAGACTTGGTAAGAGTCACTTTTTAGAAAAGGATTATTGCAAGAGGAAGGGGAAGGGGCTGTTGTAATAGGAAGGGGGGACTATTTCAATAGGGAGAACACTCCCACCGTGAAATCTGCCAGCATCTCAAAGGTTGCGTAGAAAGGGGTTTTTCTTCTAGAGGGAAGAGTGACTAAAGCTAGGAAGAAAGAAGTGTGGGGAAATGGGAGGAGCCTAATGAAGGGAGGGATGGGAGGTGGGGTGAATGGAGAGTAGATAGAGAATGTTTTACCAGGCTTCCAGCCTGTTCTTGGGAGGGGCTGTCTGCTGCCCCAGGCTGAGGGTGGGTCCAGGATCAGGGGCCTGGGAGGAGAATTTGGCTAACGAATACTCTATTCTGATGGATCAGTGAGTACAGGCAGTCAGCCTAATCATTTGTGGGACAATGAGTGAGAATTTGGAAGGTCTGTGTGTGGTCTTATGCCAGGTCAACAAGGGTGCATCTTCAAGCCCTCTCTAAGTCATGTGAGGAAGGGAAGTTCTTTGCTGTGTCAACTGAAATTAAGGCCGTGGAGGCAGACATAATTTTTTTTTTTTTTTTTTTGAGACGGAGTCTGGCTCTGTCACCCAGGCTGGAGTGCTGTGGCCGGATCTCAGCTCACTGCAAGCTCCGCCTCCCGGGTTTACGCCATTCTCCTGCCTCAGCCTCCCGAGTAGCTGGGACTACAGGCGCCCGCCACCTCGCCCGGCTAGTTTTTTTTTTGTATTTTTTAGTAGAGACGGGGTTTCACCGTGTTAGCCAGGATGGTCTCGATCTCCTGACCTCGTGATCCGCCCGTCTCAGCCTCCCAAAGTGCTGGGATTACAGGCTTGAGCCACCGCGCCCGGCGGCAGACATAATTTTGATAAATGTTTTGTAAATCAAAGAGTATCTGAGTCTCAGTCAATTAGGAAGTTTATTTTGCCAAGGTTGAGGACACACCCATGACACAGCCTCAGGAGGTCCTGATGACATGTGCCAAGGTGATCGGGCACAGCTCAGTTTATACATTTTAGGGAGGCATAGGACATCAACCAGCACATGTGAAATGTTCATTGGTTCAGCCTGGAAAGGCAGGACAACTCGAAGCGAGGAGAGGCTTCCAGGTAACAGGTAGGTAAGAGACAAAGGGTAGCATTCTTTCGAGTTTCTGATGAGCCTTTCCAAAGGAAGTCATCAGATACGCATCTATCCCAGTGAGCAGAGGGATGACTGAGTTCTGTCTGTCCTCTGTCCACAAATTGTGAGAAAGGTATGTCATTTTTTATTTATTTTTTAAATCTTAGTAGCTATTTTTTTTTTTTTTTGGAGTGGAATGGGAGGCATGATGAGATTTGAGGAACTCGACGCAAAGATTTTTAACTCAGGGACAGGATGTAAGCCACGAATCATAAAACCTTCTCCAGGTAGTTAATTTGGACCTGTAAGTTATCAGCTGGAAGCCATTTCCAGGACGCAAAGGGTAGGAGGATTGTTTTAATTCACACTCACAGGGCTCAGGTAAAAGTAACCATTGTCAGCCAGTATACTTGATGTTCTTCCTTTTAATAACTGTAATCAAGTTCTTCAAAGAAAGCTTCAGATTGTTCATACAAAAGGACAACCGGTAGCATTTGCCATAAAGAAAGGGTGTCTAAGGGCCAGGAGTGGTGGCTCACACCTGTAATCTCAGCACTTTGGGAGGCTGAGGCGGGCGGGTCACAAGGTCAGGAGATTGAGACCATCCTGGTTAACACAGTGAAACCCCATCTCTACTAAAAATACAAAAAAAAAAAAAAAAATTAGCAGGGCATGGTGGCAGGTGCCTGTAGTCCCAGCTACTCAGGAGGCTGAGGCAGGAGAATGGCATGAACCCAGGAGGCAGAGCTTGCAGTGAGCCGAGATCAAGCCACTGCACTCCAGCCTGGGAGACAGTGAGACTCCGTCTAAAAAAAAAAAAAAGGTTCCTGAAGATGAACTCAAAACAAAGCAATGCTATTGAACTGTAGACACTGGAGTCCAGCCGGGTCTGTGAGTTTGTCTTCATTGAATAATGGAGGTTAGTCAGTGTCAAAGCAGCCGGGTCTGTGAGTTTGTCTTCATTGAATAATGGAGGTTAGTCAGTGTCAAAGCAGCCGGGTCTGTGAGTTTGTCTTCATTGAATAATGGAGGTTAGTCAGTGTCAAAGCAGCCACGAAGACATCCCAGCACTGAAGAAGGCTCACTGTGTGATCTCACCAGAAGAGTGGAAGAAAAGAATAACTTTTCATATATAACTTAGTGTTTTTAACGCTGCATCCATTCGCCAAACTAAAATTATCTCATTAATTCCCCACTTTGGGAATCCCAAACGATACGCTAGGATGCCATAGAAAAATTTCACATCAGTTTTTTAAAAAGTAAACTTTAGTTTTTAGAAGAGAGCTTTAGACATTCAGAAAAATTGGTAAGATAATGCGGAGAGTTCCCATAAACTCTACACTCAGTTTCTTCTATTATTAGTATTTTATTAATGTATTTGTTGGGTACATGTTATAATTAATAAATCAATATAGATACGTTATTAACTAAAGGCCATGCTTTGTTCGGATTTCCTCGGTTTTCACGTCACGTCTCTTTACTGTTCTGGGACATCGATCTAGGATGCCTCCTTGCACCCAGCTGTCCTGCCGCCTTAGTCTCTCCTTGACTGACAGTTTCTCACACTTTCTTGTTTTTGATGACCTTGATCGTTTTGAGGTATCGTGACATTTTGTAAAATATCCCTCAATCAAAGTTTGTCTGATGATTTTCTTTTTTTCTTTTTTTTAAATAGAGACGAGATCTCACTATGTTGCCCAGGCTGGTCTGGAACTCGTGGGCTCAAGTGATCCTCCTGCCTCAGCCTCCCAAAGTGCTGGGATTACCGGCATAAGCCACTTTGCCCAGTCTGTCTGATGATTTTCTCATGGTTAGATGAGAGTTTTGAGGGAGGAAGGTTTGGGGTTGGAAGATCACGGAGGTAAAGTGCCCTTCTCAGCACTTCATTCTCAAGGGTTCAAACTGTCAACTTGACTTATCATTGTTGATGTTGGCCTTGGTCACCTGCCTCAGGTAATGGTTGTCAGATTTGTCCATTATACAGTGACTCTTTCCTCCTTTCCACACTATATAGATAGAGAGGCAGTCACTATAAACAATCCATACCTAAGGGCTGAAGTGTTATGCTCCCACTCCTCAAGGACAGATCATCTATGTAAATCATTTGGAGCTCTGCACAGGTGATATCTACTCCCCATTTATTTCTCCAACCCTTTGTTTATCATGGGGACACCCCCACGATCCAATCACCTGCCCCCTTCGACCCATGGGGATTACAGGTTCCTCCCTCAACACACGAGGATTACAAATTGAGATGAGATTTGGGTGGGCACACAGAGCCAAACCATCTCAATACAGGTTTTTGCTCTGTCACCCCAGGCTGGAGTACAGTGGCATGATCAAGGGTTCGGTGCATCCTCCGCCTCCTGGGCTCAAACAATCCTTCCACCTCACCCTCCAGAGTAGCTGGGACTACAGGCACACGCCACCATACCCAGCTAATTTTTGTACTTTTTATACAGATGAGGTTTTGCCATGTTGCCCAGGCTGGTCTCGAACTCCAGGGCTCAAGTGATCCACCGCCTTGGCCTCCCAAAGTGCTGGGATTACAGGCGTGAGCCACTGTGCCCAGCCACTTGTGAGTGCTTTCTTCCCTGACCACCTCATGTACTCTGACAACTTCAATTACAGCAACAGGGCAAGACCCCCAACATTTTCCCAGCAGCTTAAAGCTCTCTGTTCTTTGGATTTGCATGTTCAGCTGTGTCCCGCCACGGCTACCCTTTCGCTCTGCATGTTCCACACTGAACTCCTGCTACAATATTCCTTCCTCCCCAAGACATCGCCCCTGTGTTCACGTAGAAACCTGGGAGTTTGCCTCCCAGCTTGCCACCCAAATACTTCTCAAATCTCTGTGCTTTTCTTCACCCATATGGTTGCCTCCAAACTGCTCTGTGCTGGAATTTCACCTGTCCTAGCTCAGTGGCCTTGACACTCACCTGAAATCCCCCAGCGCTGCCCTCTCCCCAGCATCCCACCATCTTCTCCATTGTTCCCCACTGTCCCCTCCCCCTGCACCCCATTATCCTTCTGTACCCCATTTTTCTCTCCTCTGTACCCCACTGCAGCAGAGCCACCTTTAAAAATACAAACTTCAGCCAGCAAGGTGGCTCACACTTGTAATCTCAGCACTTCGGGAGACTGAGGCCAGGAGTTCAAGACCAGCTTGGGCAACATGGTGAAACCTTGTCTCTACAAAAAATAAATTAAAAAATTAGCCAGGCATGGTGGAGCATGCCTGTAGTCCCGGCTACTTGGGAGGGTGAGGTAGAAGCATAGCTTGAGTCCAGGAGTTCAAGGCTGCAATGAGCTATGATGGTGCCACTGCACTCCAGCCTGGATGAGAGAGTGAGACCCTGTCTCAAAAAATAAATAAAGTAAAAATGTAAACCTGGTTATGCTACCTCCCTGCTGTGATAGGGTCTCAAGGTACATTCCAACAAGATCTGTTGCCACTCTGTCCCTTGTTCCCAAAGCTACATGGGTCCTCCTGAAGTCCGTCCAGCCATGGACAGCCCTGCCTCATCCCATTCCTGTGCTGCCTTTTCTTCATCTTCCACATCTGCCTTTCAAAGTTACTTCTCCTGGAAGGCTTCTGTGCCCTACAAACTAAGAGAAAATTCCCTGATACATTCTCTATGTATTCCTAATCTGTAGCCCTTATCACAGTGGTAATTTAAAAATCATTTATTAGTGTTCGTTACTTTATGCCTGAAAGATTCTCCCCCGGGGCCTGAAAGCTTAAGCAGATGAATAACTCCTCCCTCCTCAGGCCCAGTCCCAAGGTACAAGGCCGCTTGCGCCAGCAGCGTGCGTCAGCAAGATAGCAGAAGCTGGAAGAGGACCCCCCGGAAGACACGTACCGGGGCCGGGAGACACCTACCCTGGCGGGGAGACACCTACCCCGAAGGATGGAGAGAGGCCATTCAGGTACTACATAGCAGTCCGGTCAGAATGGGACACTTCCTGTTTACAGGACACTATAAAACCCCTGCCCCATCCTCATTTGGTGCTGACGCCATTTTAGGCCTCAGCCCGTCTGCACCCAGGTGCCCAATAAAACAGCGTGTTGCTCCACACCACCTCGTGTTGTTTGTTGGCGCGCTCCGGGGGTTCAAATGATACTTTAATCTGGTGCTGAAACCCTGGAGGGGCTCAGGTCTGCCTCCCCCGTGGACCTACCCCTGCACCCCGGAGAGCCGGCCACAGCAGTGGGACAAAGGAAGCTCCTCAGCCTCCAGTCGCCTCTCTGTGCACGCATCTCACCTACCTGTAAGTTTCCCGGAGCCCGGTTAACAGGGAAAAATCCTCAGGGCCTCTCTTGGTTTCTCCGTTGGAAAATCCAAGCTTGGTCCAAAGGCTCAGGCATGTGCCAGGCACTCGCTGATCATCTGGTCTTAGGGGGTCGCCTCTAAACCATTTGATCCGGTTCCCGGACGAAAAAGGCAGGGGTGATAATCGCTCCTTTTATCTTCTCCCTCCGGCTGTCCAGGATGGTCTCCTTTTCATTGTTCTCCAGAGCCTACCCTCTGTTATGGGAAATTCTCAGTCTTCCATTCCAAAGGACAGCCCGCTAGGCTGCCTCATAAAAACCTGCAAACCTTAGGCCTCAGGCAAGATGTCTGCCCTAAGCGCCTTGTCTTTTTTTCAATTCAGTCTGGCCGCAGTACAAATTAGATAACGGGCCTGCAAATGGAACATTCAACTTTGCAATTTTAACTGACTTAAGCAACTATTGCTGATGACTGGAGAAATGGGGAGAAATTCCTTATGTCCTTATGTCCAGGCCTTTTTGCACTCAGATCACAACCCGACCTCTGCAGTTCTTGCTCACCTGTTTCTTCTCCTCCATTCTCGCCGCCTTGATCGCATTTCTCCTCCCAACCCTACCTCTTTTTCCACGTGTGATCCAGCAGACTGCTGCCCACCCCTCCCAGCTCCTTCCTCTCCCTCTCAACCTTTTCTTTAACCCCCCCCCAGGCTCCTCTGTATCTTCGCAGCCGCCATCTTCCCAGTCAGCAGTATCCACTTCTTTCCCCACACCATCCGGTCGTCAGGACAATTTAGTATCGCCTGTAGCCATTCTCCTCCCCCATCGCCCTCACCTGAGGCTTGTAAACCCTTCTTGCCACCTTACACCCCTATGTAGCCTCTACGGCCTGTTAACTCAACCCGGCTTCCCCCTTCAAACCCTCAGCAGGAACCACTTCCAGGTTCTTCCTTCTCTCCAGCCCCTACTCCCTCAGGGGCCATCTTTGGCCCATGCCCTACCCTTACTTCAGTGCCTGTGCTAGAGTGCCCCCTTCAGGAAGTAGCAGGAACTGAAGGTATTGTTAGAGTTCATGTTCCCTTCTCCCTCGCTGATCGCTCTCAAATTAACAAAAGACTCGGTTCATTTCCAGAAGACCCTACCTCTTATATTAGAGAATTCCATACCTCACCCAGTCTTATGAACTAACCTTGCATGACCTCTACTTTATCCTCTCTTCCACCATCACCCCAGAAGACTGAGACCATATCTGGACCCTAACTCAGGCACCTGCAGATACAATTCATCACCAGGCTCCTGCCCAGCCTCCTGGCACAGAGGCAGTCCCCAACCAGGACCCCCTCTAGAATTATCAAGACGGGGCTTCTGGACGCCGCCATCGAGACCACGTGATTGTGTGTCTCCTGCAGGACTCAAAAATGGGGCCCATAAAGCAGTCAACTATGAAAAACTTTCAGGAATCACCCAAGGTCCCGACGAAAACCCGGCCCTTTTTCTCTCTCGTTTAACTGAAGCCATGAGAAATTATACCAACCTAGACCCAGCCAGCCCAGAAGGAACTACTATTTTTAACCTTCAGTTCATCTCCCAATCCACCCCTGATATCTGGCACAAGCTTCAGAAGGTTCACGACGGCCCTCAAACTCCACAACTAGCCTTCTTAATTTAGCTTTCAGAGTCTTTAACAATCATGATAAGGAAAATAAAAGGCAAAAACAAGCAGTTCCAAATGCTTGCCTCTGCCATCAGGGGCCCTGCAGGCCCACGGGGCTGTGGGTCCACACGGAAGCCTCCTGGAAATCCACCTCCACCTGGCGCCTGTTTCAAGTGCGGCAATGTAGGCCACTGGTCCAGACAATGCCCAAACCCGGGTAAGCCCACCAGGCCATGCCCCCTCTGCGGAAAACCCCACTGGAAGTTGGACTGTGAGCAGCCCCTGTAAGGACCACCCCCATCCCTTCCTGAGCCAGCCAAAACCTCCTACTCAGATCTCATCGGCCTTGCTGCTGAAGACTGATGGTGCCCTGGAATGGACGCCCCGGCAACTACCATCACTTCATCTGAGCCAAGGGTAACCCTGATGGTGGCAGGTAGGCCAGTATGTTTTTTAGATTAATACCAGGGCAACATACTCTGCTTTACCTGACTTTTCAGGACCCACCCAGTCCTCCCAAGTCTCTGTTGTAGGAATTGATGGACAAGTCTCCAAACCCTGAACCACCGCTCCACTCTTCTGCTCCCTTCATGCCTTTTCCTTCACTCACTCTTAGTCCTGCCCTCATGCCCAACTCCACTTCTAGGCAGAGACATCCTTTCAACACTCTACACTACTCTCCACTTCCACATTCTCCATGGTACCCAACGCATCCACCCAGACCCCTCCGGTACTTCTAGCTTTCTTCTACTCCTCCAACCTCCCACCCTAAAACATGCAACCTTTCCTTATTCCCCATCCGTAGTTACCCCATAGTTTGGGATAATTCCACACCCTCAGTCGCAAAACACCACACCCCCATCTGCATTACCCTTAAAGAGCCCCCCAGTTCCTCTCACCGAAGCAGTATCCCACCCCCAACCAGCTCTCATAGGCCTAAAGCCCTATCGTTTCTCACCTCCTCACCAGTCACCTACTCCACCCAACAGACTCCCCTTTTAACACATCAATTCTACCTGTTAAAAAACCAGATAGAACTTACCGCTTAGTCCAGGACCTCAGATTCATTAGCCAAGCTGTACTCCCAGTACATCCAGTAGTTCCTAACCCATATACTTTACTTGCCACAATTCCCTCCAATACCACCCATTTTTCTGTTCTAAACCTAAACGATGCTTTTTTCACAATTCCTTTACACTCTGATTCCCAAAACCTCTTTGCCTTTACGTCGGAAAACCCCGACACCCTCGGAGTCCCTGTATATAATTTAAACAGAGGAAAACGGGTTGTAAAGGTAAGAGGATGCCGAAGACGGCAAGAGGACGAGTGGCCTCTACCAGGGATCATCAAATATTATGGTCCTGCCAGCCAGGCGGAGGATGGTTCACAGGGTCATCCCATATACATGCTAAATAGAATAATCAGACCACAGGCTGCTCTAGAGACCATCACCAACCAAACCGCCTCAGCCCTGGAAACGCTCACGCAACAACAAAACCAAATGCACGCGGCAATTTATCAACACAGGCTGGCACTAGACACTTACTAGCAGAAGAGGGTGGGGTCTGTGGTAAGTTTAATATCTCCAATTGCTGTCTTAACATAGACGATAACGGAAAAGTGGTTCTAGAAATCGCCTCAAACACCGGAAAAGTAGCCCATGGACCAGTCCAAACCTGGAAGGGATGGGACTCGGCAAACCTTCTAGGGGGTGGTTCTCTAATTTAGGAGGATGTAAAACGCTGGTAGGGACGGACATCTTCACCACTGGGGTCCTCCTGTTTCTCCCCTGTGTTATCCCACTGATAAAGCCATTAAAGCTCTTGTTGAGGGGCCGGGCGCGGTGGCTCAAGCCTGTAATCCCAGCACTTTGGGAGGCCGAAACGGGTGGATCACGAGGTCAGGAGATTGAGACCATCCTGGCTAACACGGTGAAACCCCGTCTCTACTAAAAAATACAAAAACTAGCCGGGCGAGGTGGCGGGCGCCTGTAGTCCCAGCTACTCCGGAGGCTGAGGCAGGAGAATGGCGTGAACCCGGGAGACGGAGCTTGCAGTGAGCTGAGATCTAGCCACTGCACTCCAGCCTGGGCCACAGAGCGAGACTCCATCTCAAAAACAAACAAACAAACAAACAAAAACAAAAAACAACCTCTTGTTGAAACTACAGTAAACCGCCAGACAATCCAGATGATGCTCCTGCTACAACGGCAGGGTGGATGCCAACCCGTCTCTCAAGAATCCCCAAAATTGGTCGGGCGTGGTGGCTCAAGCCTGTAATCCCAGCACTTTGGGAGGCCGAGACGGGAGGATCACGAGGTCAGGAGATCGAGACCATCCTGGCTAACACGGTGAAACCCCGTCTCTACTAAAAAATACAAAAAACTAGCTGGGCGAGGTGATGGGTGCCTGTAGTCCCAGCTACTCGGGAGGCTGAGGCAGGAGAATGGCATAAACCCGGGAGGTGGAGCTTGCAGGGAGCTGAGATCCGGCCACTGCACTCCAGCCTGGGCGACAGAGCGAGACTCCGTCTCAAAAAAAAAAAAAAAAATCCCCAAAACTAAGTTTTCTCTTTTGTTTCCGAGGTGCCCACGCCACCCGCTATGTCACACCTGAAGTAGTTATTGAGAAAGTTGTCCCTCTTCCCTCTTCTATAGAAGACAGACAGGAATGAAAGATTCTTCCTGGGGCCTGAAAGCATGGAGGGATGAATAACTCCTACCTTCTCAGGCCCAGTCCCAAGGCGCAAGGCCACTTCCGCCAGCAGCGTGCGACAGTGAGACAGCGGAAGCGGGAAGAGGGCTGGCCGGAAGACACCTACCCCTGAGGATGGAGAGAGAGAGAGGCCATCCGGGTACCACGTAGCAGTCATGTCAGACTGGGACCCTTCCTGTTTGCAGAGGACTATAAAACCGCTGCCCTGTCCTCATTTGGTGCTGACACCATTTTAGGCCTCAGCCTGCCGGCACCCAGGTGCTCATTAAAACAGCACGTTGCTCCACACCACCTCGTGTTGTTTGTTGGCATGTTCTTGGGGTTCGAACCAATACAAGAACCTTTCAATGCCTTTCATTACTCTGTTAGCATATAGCAGCTCCATGCGCTCGCTATGAAATGCCCAAACTCTGGACAGGCTGCCTGAATTGAAATCTTGGGTCTGCTGCGTGTCCCTCAGCAACTTCTTCTATCACTGTATGGCCCATCTGTAAAATGGGCATGATGATTGTGCCTCCTTTGCAGGGTGATCATGAAGATTCAGTGAGCCGCTATGTGCCAAGCTCTTCCAAGAGGGCCTGGCGTTTCAGCAGGTGCCACGGGAGGTAAATGGTGAATAATGCAAGTCTCTTCTTCCCAGTCATAGGAAGGCTCCTAAGTCTTGTTCTGCTGGCCTGATCATCATCTACCAGAGGGAGGGCAGCTTGAGGTACAGTTAAATCTTGAAAAAAAAGTGTCCCTGGCCACTCCCCCGCCTCACCCCTCCATCCCCCCAGCTCAGGTTAAGGGCTTGCAGGCACAGCTGCACCTCTGCCCAGGCAGCCCCAGGGCGGTGCCCTGGAGCTGCTTCTACAGACTCCTAGGAAATTGCTCAGAGCCACGCAGCACTGTTGAGAATGGAATCCAGGCAGGGCTCACCCCTGCATCTCCCTACCGAGCACTCTCTGGAAAACAGACAGGCAGACTGGAGATTGGAGTTGGGAGAACTGAATACCCCCAACTTAGTGGTGCACAAGTGGTGTTTCCATGACTTATGCCAGAAAGTCAATTCAGTTATCAAGACAACTATGGACTAGGATGCACCACCATACGCAGACCTGCACCCCGCCTGAGCCTCTACTGCAGCACGGTTGGATTAAACCCATCCCAAAAGTGATGCTTTGGGATTGCAAAGATAGCTGCCCCTCTGAGGAGACAGGAAGGGGGCTGTGAGGGTCACAGGGCAGCAGAGCCACGGCGTCCTGGACTTTCCTAAGCCCGTTTCCGATGGGGCTGGTGGCTGCGGTGGCTCTGACTGGGCAAAGGAGAGGGCATGGGTGGCAAGAATGGCTCCTAGGCATTTCCAGGCAAGGCAAGTCCTCCTCTCACAAAGTCCCTTCTCCCTGACCCCATTTCAAAACAGACCAGGGTCTTCCTTTAAAAACCTTTGTTTTCTTCTCTGGATGTGTCTTCACTTCACTGTTACTGTCAGGCCTGAGGCTCAGCAGACGTCCTCTCTTCAGCCACATCCTGAGACTGAGCACAGCCTGGGGAAAGCCCACCCTCTGAAGCAGCCGCTCCAGGCTCTACCTGGAGCTGAGAGGCCCTCAGGCGGGGAGGAAACTGCCCTGCTTCAGCCATGCTTTGTCAGAAACTTCTTCCCATTCAGCCGTAAGATGCAAAAAAGTAATTGTTTCTTCCTGCTTCTTGAAACCCAGCTTAGAAAAATTTCATCCACCTCCATCCTGCCAAAAACAATGACAAAACCACTCACTCATTCAGTATTCTCAGACTGTCCCGTCTGAGGCTTACTCCTCCTCCAGCTTGAAGCCACCCACCGGAGGACTGTGGTGAGCAGCGTGGCTTCACCGCCACCCTGCTGAGGCAGTCTGAGGGCAAGGCACTTACAGTCCCTGCTCTTCGTCCTCGCCTGCCGCAGCGACTGCAGGATCAGTCCCAGAACTGAATGAGGTTGCAGGAAACTCGGTTCAGCCCAAACTCTGTGACCTCAGATAAAACGTTTAACTAAGTTGTCCCCCCTGGCCAAAGGAGGGCTCTGGACAACTTACTGTGTCTCTTTCAGCTTTAACATTCTAGATTCTTTTTTGTTGTTTCTGTTTTTAGACGGGGTCTTACTGTCACACAGGCTGGAGTGCAGTGGCGTGATTGAGGTTCACTGCAGCCTCGACCTCCCAGGCTCAGGTGAACCTCCTGCCTAAGCCTCCCAAGTAGCTTGAACCACAGGTGCACACCACCACACCTGGTTACTTTTTGTATTTTTTGTGGAGACAGAGTTTTGCCATGTTGCCCAGGCTGGTTTCAAATTCTTGTGCTCAAGCAATTAGCCTGCCTCGGCCTCCCAAAGTGCTGGGATTACAGGCATGAGCCACCACACCCAGTAACACTCTAGATTCTTGACTAAATGTGAGTAGCTGAGTTTCAAAATGCACTTTAAAACTCTTTTCTTTCCTCCTTTCTTTCCAGTCTCAAGATATAACCTTGAAACAAACTGTAAAAACCTTTTTTTCCTTAGTCTTAAAATATAGCCTTGAAATGTACTTTGAAACTACAGCCCCTTCCCTTTTCCCCTGCACACTTCCTTACCCCATGCACCTTTATCTAACCCTATGCTTGTTAGGAAATTCCAGGGGTTAGTTTAAAATACACCAGGCATACAGGTCCAGCTGCGAAATTCTCCCCCACTTACAGATTGCCTCAAGATGGATAATCTACAGCCTGATTGTAACCAGCAAAAAAAGGCTCTGGCTGCTCGCTGCTTGTGGAAATAAGTCAAAATAATAAAAAGTTGGCCCAGCATCGTGGCTCATGCCTGTAATCTCAGCACTTTGGGAAGCTGAGGCAGGCGGGTCACCTGAGGTCAGGAGTTTGAGACTAGCCTGGCCAACATGGTGAAACCCCATCTCTACTAAAAAATACAAAAATTAGCTGGGCATGGCGGCACATGCCTGTCATCCCAGCTACCAGGGAGGCTGAGGTATGAGAATTGCTTGAACCCAGGAGGCAGAGGCTTAAGTGAGCCCAGATCATGCCACTGCATTCCAGCCTGGGGCACAGGGCAAGACTCTGTCTCAAAAATAAGAAAGAGAGAGAGAGAGAGAGAGAGAGAGAGAGAAAGAAAGAAAAGAAAGAAAGAAAGAAGTTATTATAGCTTGAGACTAGAAGGTTCAAGGAGGAAAGGAGAAAGGAAAAAAAAAAAAACGTTTTAAAACGTGGTTTGAGGCTTAGCTGCCAAGCTGCTCAGTTACATGGCCGTGGCCACTGTGGAGATGCCAGCCTGCGCTCCAGGTGGACCATAACTCAAGACAGCCTTCAGGGCAAGACACAGCCCCTGCACCTGCACAACTCCAGCATGGCTTTCACACCAGGCTTCCCTTTTTTAAGCCCCTGCCCTCAGCCCAAACTTTGGAAGTGGTTTCTTTAAGGTCTTGGCATTTCCCATCAGATAGCATTTCATCAGTAAAGCTGCTCTCCTTTGAACACACCTTGCTTCTTGTGAGCAGCTGAACTTGAGTTGGTTACATGAAGACAACTATTTCCTGAGGGAGTATCACTTTACTGTGGAAACCAGAATGTGGAGGGCAGCTTTGGTTTCCTGGAGTGGTAGAACACTATTGATTACCTAACTGGTTTTGAGATTTAAATCCTCCCTTAAAAGAACTGTAGTGGTTTGAATGCGGCCCCCATGAAGATCTTTCTCTGGGGCTTGTGAATGTGACTGTATTTGGAAAGAGTGTTTGCAGAATACCTAGTTGATGCCAGAGAAACAGTGTTTGCAGGATACCTAGTTCATACCAGAGACTGGTGTCTAGACAGTGGCAGCTCTCCCCAGCACCTGAACATGCCGGTTTCCAAGCACCTGCTTGGATGGGAGTTTTGTTTCTTTTGGAGGGCAGAAGCGATGGGGTGCAGCGCTATCCAACACATACCAAGCTCTCATTTTGCAGAAGCACGTTGTCTTAGACTGCAAGCTAGATAATGTAAGCAGACACAGACAGAGGTCTCTGCCCTTGGTGAGTAACCATGGAGAAAGTGGTAAGAAAGGAATGTGTTGGATATCATCTGTCCTCCTCTTCTCAACTATAATGCAAGTCTGTACTTGCCATCTTCGAGCCCCAACACTGCACACCTGGCCGTTATTTAATCTAACTGTGATCCACTCGTCCAGTGCAATAGGCCAAACATCCACTCTGAGGTTTGTGGCAGGAGAAAGGAAGGTGTTTATTTGCAGGATGCCAAGCAAGGAGAATCAGGCAGCTCACACTTAATATCTGACCTCCACAGTGGCTTGCAAGAAAGGGTTTTTAAAGGCAGGGCGGCTGGTGCAAAGGTAATGAGTTATCACGATTGTTCACAGTCAGTTACACATCAAACGCCTTGTTCTACTCTTTCCCCGATTCTCACTACTGCATCTGACTAGTCATTAAAAAAAGAAAAGGAAGAAAAAAAAGAAAAAGAAAAGAAAAAGAGAAAAAAAAAAGGCAGGGTAAATTTTAGGAAAGCAGAAATTACAAGCAAAATTGTAAATCAATACATTGAAATTACGCATTGGTTTAGCCTCAAAAGGACAGGATACCTTGAAGTGGAGGCTTACAGGTCATAGGTAGAATTCACAGATTTTTCTGATTTGCAATAGGTTAGAGAAGAGCAGCTTTGTTTAAAATTTGGGGTCAGTAGAAAAGAACGTTAAGTCTGTCTCTTGGGAACGACTTCCTCCAGGGCCCTCAGGAGGAAATTTAAGACAATACCAGTTAGAGTTTAGTCCTTAGGCCCCTTATCTGAGGTTTATGTGCCAGTGAATCCTTGACCAGCAAGGAGCATGCCTTTGATATGCAAACTAACCCATTCAGACCCATACCTCCAATATCTGACAGGACACCCCAGGAGGCAACATTCCTCCGTCTTATGCATCCCAGAATCTGGTGCCAGGCAATTAGGAGCCATCCCTGTAACTCAAAGCCCATAGAAATCATTCAAACTAGCCAATCCTACACTGTTCCCCTTGCCCTGCTTTGACTCTCTCCAAGAAAACCACAATAAAGTTAGTGGCCCAAACCTTCTCCTTGCTCCTGTCTTCTGCTTCCTGCCTCCTGGTGTCTTTGCCATGTGGCCCTGCCTGGCCTGCTGTGCCTCCTGTCTCTAGGATCTGTGAGTAGAATGCACTTCGTCTTTTCCTAAGACTCTCCTCCATCTTCTCTTGTGGCTATACCTGATTGATCCTCACGTAAAAAGGTACAAAATAGCAGGTATCCAACCCCTCCGTATTTTGACAAGGCATAGGAAGACCAATATAATGGGGGCAGGATAGACAAACCATACCAGAGCATTTTTTTTTTTTTTTTTTGAGACGGAATCTTGCTCTGTCACCCAGGCTGGAGTGCAGTGGCCGGATCTCAGCTCACTGCAAGCTCCGCCTCCCGGGTTCCCGCCATTCTCCTGCCTCAGCCTCCCGAGTAGCTGGGACTACAGGCACCCGCCACCTCGCCCGGCTAGTTTTTTGTATGTTTTTAGTAGAGATGGGGTTTCACCGTGTGAGCCAGGATGGTCTCGATCTCCTGACCTTGTGATCCGCCCGTCTCGGCCTCCCAAAGTGCTGGGATTACAGGCTTGAGCCACCGCGCCCGGCCACAATTTTTTTTTTTTTTAAAGCAGGTGATGGAAAAAGGGTGGTTCCCCTGCCATTTGGTTGTGTGATTAGAAGACAGCCCTTTGTCACATAGTTGTCGGCCTGCCTGTGATATTCTTGGCTATGGCCAAGATGTGTGAGGTAAGCCCCTGGTTCCTCCCACTTCCGTGTATTCCTGAGGACTCTGCTTTCCCACACTTAGAGTTTTGCATCTTCTCACAGGGAATTTCTATGGCTTCTCTGTACTTTGGTGATTATATGCACATTAATCATGGTGACCTGGCTATAGGCTATGGTTTCAAGAGAAGATAAAGTTCCCAATTGGCCTCCGATGGGCAAAACAGGTACAGATGGACCCCCTGGGCTTTGCCCTTGATGAGCTCATGATTGCTAGAAACCATCCCCCAGATGCTGGACCACTGGCACTCTACCGGCTGCCCTATATATGGGTCTGGGCTGCTGGAGGTACCTGGCCTTTCAGTGGTCCCCTCAACACTCCCTTTCCTGTGGCCAGTCTGCCCTAAGCAAGTTTTCTAACCTCTAGCCTTGCTGCATGGACTAGTAGTGGGCACTGACCATCACTTTTAAGACCAAACAGTATCAGTGTTTGTTGCTAATATTAAGTGTGGCTGGAGGCTGGGTGTGCTGGCTCACACTTACAATCCCAGCACTTCGGGAGGCCATGGTGGGAGAAGCTCAGGAGTCTGAGACCAGCCTGGGCAAAATAGTGAGAGCCCGTCTTTAGGGAAAAAAATAAAATAAAACAAAATAAAAGTAGGCTTATTTGATGGAATTGCTGAAGTGCTATAATCATCGCTGAGTTGTCTACATAACTCTGCAAGCAGAAGTACTTGTGTCTGGTCCAACTGCTTTTGGCAGAGGAAGGGAAACCATCTCACAGGAGAAAAGTGACTTGGACAAGATCTCCACAGCTTCAACGCTGGCCTTCTCTTTCCTTTGTACCACAGTATGATTTAGGACTGATAGGGACCCTCCCACCAGTGGCCTCATCTTTTTAATTTGTTTCTTCTTCTAGCTGAGGCAAGAGTTGGGGAGATAAAGAAAACAGAAAAAAGACTAAGGTTGGCTTAAATCTGTGGTGTGACCAGGAGTACAATCTATCCCCAGTGTATGAAACAGTTATTTCTTCTTCTTTCTTTTGGGGAGGGGCCAGATCAGGTGACCAGAACTATCTAAAGCCTACAGGTCTTAGAAAACATCTTTTGGTTGTGCTTCACATTTTATGTTATTTTTTTTTTGAGATGAAGTCTTGCTCTGTTGCCCAGGCTGGAATGCAGTGGCGCTCCACCATTCACAGCAACCTCTGCCTCCTGGGTTCAAGGGATCTTCCCCCACCTCAGCCCCCCAAATAGCTACAGGCATGTGCCACCACAGCAGGCTACTATTTCTACTTTTTTTTCGTAGAGATGGGGTCTCACTAGTTGCTCAGGCTGGTCTCAAACTCCTGACCTCAAGCAATCCTTCTGCCTTGGCCTCCCAAAGTGTTGGGATGATAGGAATGAGCCGCCACGCCCGGCCACATTTTACTTTTCAAATGAAAATGAAAAGCCTAACAGGAATGTTGACTCAGTGAGTTATTATGCACCTGTGGTTTTGTGGCGATGCCAAGGGATCGGAGGAACGAAGAGGGAGGATGTTGCTCAGATGGGGTCTCAACCTCCAGAGCAAGGTGGAGACATAGCTCCAGCCAGCTACCCAGCCCCTGGAGTTGCGGGGAAGGACCGAGGGGTAGCTGTTCTCAGCTAAGGCCAAAGGTATCAGTGGTCAAAAGGGAGACAAAGATCACTGGGGTGCAGCCCCCTCCACCACCGTGGTGAAGGGTGTTGGGCTGGAGGGTTGGCAGGCCTCTCCTGAGAGCCGGTTCCCCCAGCTGCTCCTGCTGCAGACCTCTCCTGAGAGCCGGTTCCCCCAGCTGCTCCTGCTGCAGACCTCTCCTGAGAGCAGGTTCCCCCAGCTGCTCCTGCTGCGGGCCTCTCCTGAGAGCCGGTTTCCCCAGCTGCTCCTGCTGCGGGCCTCTCCTGAGAGCCGGTTCCCCCAGCTGCTCCTGCTGCAGGCTTCTCCTGAGAGCCGGTTCCCCCAGCTGCTCATGGCATCAACCTGGGTTTCAGCTACATTACCCAGGAGGATTTCCAAATCCAGAGGCAATTCCATTTCCTGAGGTGCCTTGGTTGGCTCTGCATCGGTGGTGGGGACTCAAGAGACAGCCTCCCTGTGGTTTCCAGTCCCCTCACATTCCCTTTGTCGCTTTCTCCTTCATGATGTGGTTTTACACAGAAAACACTCTGGTAAGTAGAACAATGTTCTTCTCTGAGTCAGACGTCTGAAGCAGGAAGGTGAACAACCTTCTCAAGACCTCAGAGGTACTGAGAGAATCCTCAGGACAGGTAGGAGCACACAGGTAGGTGGGGTAAACGTGCACAGACAGCCTGGCTTCTACTTGGAATTTTCCCCTCCCTTGGCCTTAAAAATCGGATTTCTCCCTTTTCCAGATATGTTGATACAAGAGACAAACTATTTAGAAAGCAAAAGCCTCAACCGTTTGTGTTCAAAGTATAACCAAATGATTTTATTGCATTTACTGCTCCTGGGCACGCAGAGGCATCTACACAGAAACAGTAGTTGTGGTTATAAAATCTTTTAACGAGTTTGGGGCAGAGGCTTTTAAATTATTTTTGAGACAGGGTCTCATTCTGTCATCCAGCTTGTGCAGTGGCGCAATCTTGGCTTACTGCAACCTCTGCCTCCCAGACTCAAGCAATCCTCCCACCTCAGCCTCCAGAGTAGCTGGGGCTGCAAACATGCACCATCACACCCAGCTAATTTTTTGTATTTTTGGTAGAGATGGGGTTTTGCCACGTGGCCCAGGCTGCTGTCACTGAGCTAGGCGATCCACCCACCTTGGCTTCCCAAAGTGTTGGGATTACAGGTGTGAGCCACTGCGCCCGGCCCAGAGTTTTCTTGATGTGAAAATTATGTGAGTGACAAGGAGCACCAGGAGCTCTGCCTGGCTCACTGCCTGTTGGTAGGATCTGACATATGAATAATACAAAATACCCGTCTGGTGTGACTTGCAGATTAAGTCACTGCTAGACTACAGCCTAGATGCCCTGTCTTGCTGACCCTAGCCAACATAACCAGTCTTCCAGGAACAATACCACGTTTTAAATTGCTTGAGGTTTCACTACCCACTGTCACTCAGTCCAGAATCCCAGCAGGAGACACAGCTCCAGCTGGCCTGCCCAGCCCCCATCAGAAGGCAGGGAGGAGGGGAATTTGTCAGCCTTAAGGCTACTGAGTAAGATTCTTCCATGCAGAGGACACCTGCCCTGAATGCCAAACTTGGGTCTGAACACTGCCTTCGAACAGTGAGCAAGCTCACTCAAGTTTGTATTGACTCATCTGTGAATCAGGAATGATAGCATACCTCACGTTTATCCGGAGTCACGGGCTGAATGCTGTCCCTTTCAAATTCCAATGTTGAAGTCCCAACCTCTAGTACCTCAGAATGTGACCTTATTGGTAAACAGCTGCTGCGGACACAGAAGACATTATACTGGAGTTGGTGGGATGGGCTCTATTCCGATATGACTGGTGTCCCTAAACAAAGGGAGGCTTGGGGACAGACACGCCACAGCAAGACTGCCACGTGGGGATGAAGGCAGAGAGTGCGTGACGCTTCCACACACCAAGGAACGGCAACTGCCAGCAAAGGCACGAAGCCACTTCTCCCTCACAGCCCTCAGAAGGCACCAACCCTGAGGACATCCTGATCTCGAATGTGCAGCTCCCACAACTGTCAGGGAATACACTCCTGTTGTTCTAAGCCAGCCAGTGTGCGGTACTTCGTTACAACAGACCTAGCAGGGAACACGCTCCTGTTGTTCTAAGCCAGCCAGTGTGCGGTACTTCGTTACAACAGACCTAGCAGGGAACACGCTCCTGTTGTTCTAGGCCAGCCAGTGTGCGGCACTTCGTTACAACAGACCTAGAAAATGGACACACCAGCACTCCAAGCTAATGTATATGTAAAGTGTGATGTCGGGGAAGGTTCTGTTCTGGAGCTTGGCTCACGGGACAGGAGAACCCCTCACTGGGGGCTGAGCTCCACATTCCCAGACAGGACAGATTGGAAGAAGGGACTTAAGTGCCTTTTAAACGATGACCACGCAGCTTCCAACACGCCAGCATTTACCAAGGATCTCTGGGGTATAAAGACACTATGGGGTGGGTGTGCAACACATTAAAATGTAAGCTTTGTTTTCGGTGAGCTCCAGATGCTTAGTAACTGGCCCTCAGGAAAATCAAAAGGTACGATGACTGTTACCAAACCTGAAGGAGCTCTGCAGACCCCTGCCACAGACTCCAAGCCCAAAAGGGCTGCCTGATCATCTTGGATCTGCGGGGTGCTCCTGCCTACCTGATGGCCACCAATCTTGGGCTCAGACTTGACATGTCTGGCTCAGTGTGCCTGACCCTGCTCCCCACTGAACCCGTCAGTCCCACCCTGCCTTCTTCCCTCCTCCAATCCAACACCCTCCAGCAGCTTCTCAGTGGAAGTGCAGGCACCCTGAAGCTTCAGGTTCAGACAGGGAAGGGAGGGAGGGAGTATACTGAGGTTTGGCTGGTGACCACGGTGCCGCCCCGACGGGGGATAACCGTTTTACTCCCCGAGCTTGGGGAGCACGGGGCAGGGGTCTCTAAGACGCAGAACACCTGGCATGTCCAACCTGGTGGTGGCACATCCCCCCGTTTTTTGGCACAGCAGAAACAGAACACTCACTTGGCCACTCTTTCAATGCCCGGGGGAGGGAGAGTGCTCCCACGGCACCACCCGAAGGCTCACTACCTGAGAGCAAGGACAGGAGGGAGGTGTGCTCTCTATCCTGGGGAAGGGGCGTCCTGGGTGGGGGCGCTGATCAGTACCAATGTGAGGGGGCAGCACCGGCCAGGGTGAGGCCGCCCCGGTGGGCAGGCTCAGTAGGAGTTCAGAGCCTGCTTGGAACGGCGCTTCATGTGTAGGCGCTCGTGGCGGAGGAGGTCATAGTTCTGCGAGAAGCTCTTGACGCAATACCGGCACTGGAAGGGCCGGGCTTTGTCCTTCAGGTGAAAGTGGCTGCGGTGCCGAGCCAGGTGGTCGTGCCGCTGGAAGGCCTTCCCACAGTCACAGCACTGGAAGCTCAGCTTGGCCTTGCCATTTTCCAGCGGCTCTTTGGGACCCTCGTCCGCGTCCTCGGACGCCTCCTGCTCTCTCTTCTCCACCGGCTGGAGTCTGTCCGGCTGCAGGTGTATCCGCCGGTGGGAGAGCAGGTGGGAGTTGAGTCGGAAGCTCTTCCCGCAGGCACCACACCGGTAAGGCTTCTGGGCCTCGTGGCTCTCCAGGTGCCCATCCAGGTCCTCGCTGTCACTGAATAGCTCCCCACACACTGAGCACTCGTGCGGCTTCTCCTGCTCCCTGCGGCTTCGCAGGTGTCGGATGAAGTTGACCCTCCAGCGGAAGATTTTCCCACAGTTCGGACACACGTAGGACTTCTTGGAGGTCTGCACCTCGCCCCCAGCCTCGGCGCTGCCCCGGTGGGAGGCGGGGAGGCTGCGCTGCTTCTCTTTGGGGCTCTCCGGCTCTTCCGTGCAGTACGGGCCGTGCTGGGAGTCTTCGTCCCCAGAGCTGGACAGAACGATCTCGATGGTCACTTCTTCGTCCAGGCTATTCTCTAGAGATCGCGGGTTGCCGCCAGCTACAGGAAGGCAACATGCAGGTCAGCGGTGCTGCACAGGCCACATCCCAGCCCCTACGACCCCGGCGCAGGAAGACTCAGCTTGGAGTTTACAAACCCTTATTTTTACAATGTTCCTCGATGACCGGGGCGGCCTGGCCAGCCCTGCAGGGGCCACTGGTGTAGCCTGTGAGGAAGAAATCTTCAGCATAGGCCACGCTGTGTCCAGAGCATGCTGGACACTTTGCTCTCCCTCTTCCCAGCCATTTTCCCTTATCTTCACCCCCAACCCTTTTGATCTCTACCACCCCATCCCCCCAAGCTCTAGGAGTCTGTATTTATCCGTGCAAAGCCTTGGCCATTTACAGATCACGTACTTAACAAGGCATGGGGGAAAGCTCTATCAGGAGAGTGAAAGGCCTTGGGAGAGGAAGACTCTACACCCTACACATATCATGTGCTGGGCACCTGCATGCTCCAGCGACTGTGCTAGACTTCTGACAGGCACATTCCTATCTGCTCCTGGATGCAACCCGATGACCTATTGGTTGCCATGTCTACACATAAACTAAGGTGATCTGTCCCAGAAAGGAGGGCTGAAATGCTACTCAGCCTTGCTGGGCTGCTCAACAGTCCCAGACTGCGGGTGCCCCACGGCTCCCCGGCTCCCAGTAGCACCGCATTTCTGAGGCTACAGGTGGCGATGGGTAAAGCTGCTCTGGACTTCCTGCATCCTGAGTCTGTGATGCTGGGAAGGTGGAACCACGGGGAGGGGCTGGGTGGGCAGTGCAGAGCCCGGCCTGAGTTCCTGGCTTACGGAGCAGAGCCCATCATACAGGTGGCCTGTTTCCTCACTGCTGTGAAATGCAGAAGTCAAATCTAGAACTTGGGGGAGTGAATCAGGCCCTCCTAGATATGAGTAGGAACATGGTTGGTCTGGGCTTCATGGCTGTGGGGAGGAGAGCCCTGACGGGTCAGAGCAGCTCAGGACAGGATAAGCTAGACAAACGGAAGCAGCGCAAGGAGACACAGAGGCTATGGAGAGCAGAGAGATGAAGGGCAGTGGTGGAAGCGGTGGGGGCATTTGTCCATCAGTCACAAGGGGGTCGGGGGAACATGAGTCTGCAAGTGGGTACTGAGTCTGCCAAGAACCCAAGTAGTGTAGGAGGGAAATCACCAGATGAAGACATAGATTGTGTGTGTGTGTGTTTTAAATTTTTTGTAGTGATGGGGTCGCACTATGTTGCCCAGGCTGGTCTCAAACTCCAGGGCTCAAGCGATCCACCCATCTCAACCAATCCACCTGCCTCAGCCTCCCAAAGTGCTGGGATTACAGGTGTGAGCCACTGTGCCCCGCCGAGAAGCTATGTTTGACGCTCATCTCGACTCTTGGTTTTCTAGCTACAGGTACCTCGTTCCAGCCAGACAGCTTCTCAGAGCTTGGGTAACCTCGTCTATAAGGTGAGCATGACAGTGGCAGCCAGTCGATCTAAGGTGCTGGTGGGGCAGGTGAGGTCATGTGTGTGATGTACTCTGTGGACCTCATTGGGTGGAGACAAGAGCAAGGTGTAACTTTTACCAGGCTGCCGACAACATGGTACTTGATCGGCAGTTGGCTTCTGTTAATGGATCTGGGTGGAAGAAGAAAACAAAGTGACCAGGTGGGCCGCTAAGATCTCTTACTTGTTAACTGGGTGAGGAGACGGAATTGTGAGAGCAGACAGTGCGTGTTATTGTGTCCCTCTGAAAATTCACATGATGAAGCCCTAACCCATAGGGCCTCAGAATATGACTACTTGGAGACAGGGTCTTTCAAGAAGTAATTAAATCAAAATGAAGTCACATGGTGGGGCCAATCCAAAATCACTGGTGTCCTTCTAAGAGGAGGAGATTGGAGGCAGACTTCAACAAAGGGAAGGACCCTGTGAGGACACAGCAAGATGGGAGCCGTCTCCAAGTCAAGGAAAAAGGCCTCGGAAGACACCAGCTCTGCTGATGCTTTGATTCTAGACTTGTTGCTTCTGGAATTGTGAGAAAATAAGTTTCTGTTGTTTAAGTCACCCAGCCTGTGGTACTTCGTTATGGTAGCCACAGTAGACTAACATAGACTTTGGCCCAGGAAGTAGGGTGCAGCTAAAACAAAGACCAAAAACTGTCGAAGTCATTTTAGAACTAGGTAATAGGTAGAGGCTAGGAGAGTTTTGAAGTGCATGTTTAAAAAGCCTTGAGGAGGTGGCTGGTAGAAATACAGACATTATAGGAAACTGGAGAAAAGGAGATCCTCCAATTATAAAGTGGCAAAGAATTTGGCCAAAACTCTGTGGAAACAGAAATTGTAAGTGACGAACTTGGATACTGAGCTGAGGAGATATCTAAGCAAAGTGTCAAAGGCAAAGACTAGTTTTTTGCTGCTTACAGTGAAACGTGAGATGGGAGAGAAACTCAGGAAGGAACTGTTATAGCAAAAAGGAACCATGACCTCAAGATTTGGAAAATTCTGTCTGTCCATTCTGCAAAAAATAAGAAATGTGCGCACTGGGGAGACATCAAGAGTGAGGCTGGCTCATCATCTGTTGAAGAGATTCTGAGTGTGATTCATGGATCCAATCTACCATCTCAAGAGAAGCCAGGAACACAGATGAGGTTATCCAGGAAGGTCTATGGAGGACACCCTCGTCCGACGGCCTGCAACCCTGTGAACTACATGGAGGGCAGGGTTTCTGAGTGTTATACACCAGCAGAAACACTGCCAGTTGGGACTGACAGGAAAAGAGATGGGATGAAACAAAAGAAGGCTACTGGACTTCTGGGATTCTACAAACTGGCCGACAGAGCTATCTGGCTATGAATATGGACTATCCTTCAGGAAAAGGGAAGAATGATTCCAAAGGTGGCTCAGAGGGTACAGGGCTGCCGCTGTCATCACGGGACCAGAGGGTACAGGGCTGCCACTGTCATCACGGGACCAGAGGGTACAGGCTCAGGAGGTGAAGTCGTTTCCTTCTGAGTTCCAAAGAGCAGGGCCAGTAGCCTGCTGGGCCTGGAGAACAGAGAACTGAGCCAAAGGTTATTCCTGAGCCTTAAAATCCCATGGAAATGACCTGCTAGATTTTTTTTTTTTTTGAGATGGAGTCTCGCTCTTGTTGCCGAGGCTGGAGTGCAATGGCACAGTCTTGGCTCACTGCAACCTTTGCCTCCTGGGTTCAAGCAATTCTCCTGCCTCAGCCTCCTGAGTAGCTGGGATTACAGGTGTGTGCTACCACGTCTGGCTACTTTTTGTATTTTTAGTAGAGAAAGGGTTTCCCCGTGTTGGCCAGGGTGGTCTCGAACTCCTGACCTCAGGTGATCCGCCCGCCTCAGCCTCCCAAAGTGCTGGGATTACAGGCACGTAATACACACCTAGCCCTGACCTGCTAGATTTAAGACTTGCTTGGGACCCATTACCCTTTCTTCTCTTGGGTTTTTCTTTTGGAACGAGAATGGTCTATGCTATGCTGTTCTCACAGTTGTACTTTGGAAGCAGAAAACATCTGGCTTCACAGTTCATAGCTGGAGAGGATTTTGCCTCAGGATGAATCATACTTCAAGTCTAACCCATACCCAATTGAGACGTTGATATTTAGAGGAGATTTTGGACTTACAGTTGATGCTGAAATAGGCTGAGAATTTGGGGGCTGTTGGGATGAGGTGAATGGATTTTGCATGTGGGAGAGACATGAATTTTGAAGGTCCTGAGGGTGAGGTCTTACAGGGGATGAATTGTGTTCTCCCAAAATTTCATGTTGAAGTCCTAACCCCAAAGGACCTCAGAATGTGACTGTATTTGAAGATAGGCTCTTTCAAGATGTAATTAAGTTAACATGAGGACATATGGGTGGGTGGGCTCCACAGTCCAATATGACTGGTGTCTTTATGAGAGAAGATCAGGACACTGACAAACACAGAGGTAAGACCACGTGAGTACACAGCAAGGCAGTGGCCATCTCCAAGCCAAGGAGAGAGGCCTCAGAAGAAACCAGCTCTGCTGACACCTTGATCTTCTATTAGTTGCCTCTGCAATAGTGAGAAAATAAAATTCTGTTGTTTAGGCCACCTAGTCTGTGGTACTTGTTATGAAAGCCCTAACAGAGTAATATAGCTCACAGTGGACAACATCACCTCAAATCAGCTAAAATGACCAAAATTCGACGCATAATTTCTACAAAAGGGGAAATAAATCAAGGATAGTCCTATTATGTGCTATCAACACAACAATATGAAGAAAATTCCTTGGAGAAAGCAGATGAGACTGCTAGAAGTCTGCCCAAAACACCAGAGGGTAAGCAACATCTGGGAGTGTCCTGTGTGGGCGTGGATATAGAGAAGCAGACCTGTCACCAGCTATCCGGCATCAGCTGGCGGGAAAAGCCTTTTAGGAAGGCAAGCTGGCAGAAGCTACCAAAATAAAAACAGTGCCCACTCTTTGAAATCTATCATCTCTCCCTTCTCAGTAGCAACCCTTGGCTTCTGACTGTTTCAGAGCAGTCTGTGTCAGAGTCCAACAAGGGAAGAACGGAGTTGAAAACTCCTGTGTACAAATGAACATCCATCTATCTTCTAAAAGTATATTAATGGGGCTGAGAGACATGCTATGGGCAGAAAGAAGCTGGAGAAGATTCAAAGTGCATCACAAACATCAAGCCTGCACTTGAACTCCACGTGGACCCCAAATGAATGCATCACCCTTGGCATGCAGAGGTGGGCTTCTTAGAAAACCAGGGGTGGGCATCCATGCTTGTGGAGCAGGATCTCATCCTTTCAGATCTCCCACACTAGAAAAGCCCCTTTGTCCATGCATGAAAGGGGGCCAAGTACAAGATGCATGGAGCTGGGTCAAAATGGCACAAATCTTGCCTTCAAAAGCATCACAGGTAGAACACATAATGCGTGTGAGTCGGTCTCCATAGCTGCAGAAAACTACAGTGACACGTGGGTTCCGGTAAGAATCAGAGGCTTGGGTTTGATATTTAGAACTTATGAAAGACGGCAGCATTGCAGCCTCTGCTTCTGGAGGTGGTGACTTTTACCAAGACGACTCAGAGTCTACACTGTGGCTATTTCTCTGAAAGCAGGAATGGAACATACACTTTCCAAGAGTCCTGTGCAGCTTCAGTACACTAGAAACCTGCTCTTTAATCCCAGTTCCAAGACCCTGTGCCAGGATGTTGGTCATCCATGCTGAGAGAAGAAAAACATTCGCCACATCACCAACAGCACTACAGCAGCACCCTGCTTTGACACACCCTCCCTGGTCCCCAGAAAAGGCAAGGAGGGTGAGCCTGGGACTGGGAGTGAGCTGGAGAATGACCACAGCACAGAGGAATCTGGGCAAGCAGGTAAGAACACCACCGCAGCGGTCAGCGGAGATCCTGAGAAGTTCAATTCCTAACTGTCCCATGCCCTCACCACCGCACATTGCCATCACACACCCACATGCCCCCAACACACAGGTGCACCTGGGAACGCACACACGCACACATGCAGCACACCACATACACCATGTGTATGCACGCACACATGCATTCCACACCACCATCCCCCATGCCACACGTGCACACATACATTCATGTGACACACCAGATACACACGTGAACACACAGACACACAGGCACACACCCCACAGCTCCCTGGCCCTTCTTTACCTGGGTAGGTGTTTTGAGGCACCACCGTCTGTGGGCAGGCCTGGAACCCCGGCACCTGCAGCTCCTCACGTTTCCTCCTTTCTTCTACTTGGAATGGCTGGAGACTTGGAGAGTCTTTCCAGAGGAGGAAACGGAAAAATTGATTTGTCTTGCACCTACAGCACTACCTGGGAGGGTGCTATCTGAACAGATGCCAGGCTATGATCTGGGGGCGGCCCTGGGCTCCCTCCTGGGGACTGGCAGGGGGTGGCCACTCAGGAAGTGTCTGCTGAGCGAATGAACTTGAAGGCAGAATGGGCCAACTCCACAAACATGAGCTCTGAAGCTAGACAGAGTCTACGCAGATCCGGGTTCTACTCTACTTACTCTATGGCAGAGACAAGTACCTCCCCCAGCCCCGCATTTATTCCCACTTTCTGTGGTGGGTTTTCCGTAGTCATCACCACAGGCTTCTGCACACTCTGCACACATCCTGCACAAACAGCTTGTGCAGAGCCTACGGGGTAGAGATGGGACAGGAGCTACTGTGCTACGCCGTCTCTGAACGCTTGTTCCAGGTGGGGATGGTGTGTCAAAACCTTGTCTGCTTCACGCTCTAGGTCCCAAAGGGGAAGGAGGTGTGGAGCTGCTGATGATTCTGTCAAATTTCCTCCTGAAGGAGCAGGTGCCTCGAAGCACCATGGCATGGAGATCATGGGTGCAAGCGCTGGTGACACAGCCTGAAGGAGGGCTGGAAACTGCTGCTGCTGAGCCCCAGCACCTCCCCACACCCCAGTGTCCTCACAGCACCCCTGCACCAGGCAGATGGAAGACTAGACAGGTGAGGCACCTCAAAGGGCTGTGCTCGGTGCCCAGTTAGGAGGAGACACTCCCTCTGCAACCAGGCTTGTCGTGAGTATCTGACCTCACTCCTGGAGGGGCCGCTGTATGGTCAGCACAAACCAGATGTTACTTACAGGCAGAGGAGACAGACATTCCTATTATTTCCCAGTCCTTGGCTGAGGGAGTACAATCCCAATGCCTGGCAAAATTAAGATCCCCCATTCTTTCTATGAAAAGTCAGGGACAAGGCAAGACATGCAAGACCCACATAGAGTCTGGGGAAATGAAGAAGGCAAGTAGGGGCTGCAGAGAGAAGCCAGCAAGTGGGTTCATCTCTGGCTGCCAGCAACCCTTCACCCTACTCTGTCCACTCAGTTCCGGAATCACTACTCACCCAAGTAGGAGACCTGGGGCACTTCTTTCCCCTGCAGATCCTGCGGCTCTGGAACGCGAGGCTCATTCTCCTCTCTCTGGGAGAGATCCGGCTGGGCCGCTAGCTCATCTGTTCAAAGAAAAAGGCAGGATACATGTTTATTAGTAATCTGATCCTGCAGCAACCAGGGCTGGTCCAGAAGAGAAAAGGTGGAGGGATGCCCAGCGGGCGTGGCACCATCAGGGGCGAGAAGTGAAAACGCCAGAGCCGGCAGCGCAGGGGCAGTGGGGGCAGCACACGCAGGGAGAGCTATGGGCTTGGGGGTCTCTCTGAGGCTTTTGGGTGTAAAGCAGAAGTAAAGGGACGAAAGGGTAAGAGCGATGGAAGAGAAATGGACATACAGCACATGTTCTATTTGGTTCTGATAAGCCTGATGAGGTGAGACGGCAGGTGATCAGTCGGACACACTGCCTATAGGGCCGCTGTGTGCAAATGACTTCCCATCCAGGTTGGGGGTGAACAGAGAAATATGATGCAGGCCCCGCTTCCCTGATCTTATGGGACGAAGTTGACTCTTACTCCAAGTGAGAACCCCCTGCCCAGTTCCCTGGTCTTGAGGTACGGGGGGAAGTTAAGTCTTACTTGGAGGAATTGAGACCCCGCAATCCTCCCCAATGATGAACTCTCCATAGAAGCCAGTCTGGGCAGGATCTAGAAGGGACCAATCCTCTTCAGAGAAGCATAAAATCATGTCCTTGAACGGAGAAACCCGATTCTGAAAGCACAGTAGAACAGGGATGCCTCAGTCCGGGACGAGCTAGGTGTCTCAGTCTAAGTCCATTGAGGCTGTGATAACTCAATGCTGTAGGACAGGCAGCTTCTACACAACAGAAATCTGTTCCTCACAGTTCTGGAGGCTGGACGTCCAAGATCAAGGCACTAGCAGGCCGGGTGCCTGGTGAGGGCCCACTTCTTGGTTCAAACACAGGCATCTTCTGTGTCCTCACAAGACGGAGAGGGCAAGGGAGTTCTCCGGGGCCTCTTTTAGGAGGGACTAATCCCACTCATGAGGACTTTGCCCTTGTTACCAGATCATCTCCCCAAAAGGCACCACTTCCTAATACCATCATCTTGGGGATTACAATTTCAACACAAATTTTGGGGAGATACAAACACTGAAACAATTGCATTCTGCCCCGGTTCCCCCCAAATTCATATCCTTTTCACATGCCAAACAAATTCATTCCATCCCAATAACCCCCAAAGTCTTAATTCATTCCAGCATCAACTCAAAAGTCCAAAGTCCAACATCTCATTTAAATATTATCTAAATCAGTTACGGTTCAGACTCAAGGCACAATTCTACCTGAGACAAAATTTTCTCCAGCTGTGAACCTGTGAAATGAAACAAGTTATGTGCCTTCAAAATATAGTGGTGAGGCCAGCGTGGTGGCTCACACCTGTCATCTCAGGACCTTGGGAGGCCAAGGCGGGCAGATCACCTGAGGTCAGGAGTTTGAGACCAGCCTGGCCAACATGGTGAAACCTCATCCCTACCAAAAATACAAAAAGTAGCCCGGCGTGGTGGTGGGTGCCTGTAATCCCAGCTACTTGGGAGGCTGAGGCAGGAGAATCATTTGAACCTGGCAGGCGGAGTGCAGTGAGCTGAGATCGTGCCACTGCACTCCACCCTGGGCAATAGGGTGAGACTCCGTCTCAAAAAAAAAAGAACCCCCCCACACACACACACAGAGGTGGAATGGCACAGGATAAACATTCCAATTCCAAAAAAGGGAAATAGAAAAAAAAAAAAGGAGTAACAGGTCCCAAGCAAGTCCTAAACCTACAGGTCACAGCACATTATGGTTTACGGCTTGAGATTAATCTCGAGAATAATCCTTTTTGTCTTGATACCGTGCTCCCTAGGCCCACTGTGTTGGGAGGTGACCCCACCTTCCAAACCCACAGGTGGCACCTTCACTGGGCAGGAGTTGAGCCCCCAAGGCCCTGGGTGGTCCTGCCCCACGGCAGCCCCTAGTGAGGGCCTGCCCTCAAGGGGGTTCTCTGTGGTGGCCCCACCTCTGTGGCAGCTCCACCTCTGTGGCAGCTCTGTTCTCTTTCAGAGGTCCAAGGCTCTCTTGGGCTGGAACTTTGCTGATGGCCCTACCATCTAGGGCTTCAGGGGTGACTGAAGCGGGGCTCTCTGCTATGGTCCCCTGCTTGCTGCGGGTCTTGTGCTCTGGGCCTGTGATGGGCGGAACAGCTCTGATGATTTCTGAATTGCTTTTGGGGTCATTTTTCCATTTTCTTGGACTAGCTCCCAGCCTCAGTTTCAATGGCAAAACCTTTATCTTCTCTCCTAAACAGGCTGGCTCGCTCTTATCAACATAGGCTGACAAATATTCCTGATCTTTAAGTTCCGCTTCCCTTTTAAGTAACAGTCCCATCTTTAAATCACTTCTCTCTTTTCACATTTCACAAGCTGCACCTTCAAAACGTTGCTTAGATATTTCTGTGGCCGCATATCCAATTGCAGTGGCCTGTAAGTTCTACCTTCCACAAAACACTAATACATAAGCACAGTTCAGCCAAGTGTTTTGCCACTATAAGAAGGATAGCCTTTCCTCCATTGCCAACCACACATTTCTCATTTCCATCTGGGATCTCATCAGAATAGCTTTACTGTTCACATTTTCACCAACATTCTGGTTGAGAATATCAAATCTCCTCTTTTCTTTTGGAGCCTCACCAGAATCACCAGTAATAGTCTGTTCATGGGCTGGGCACGGTGACTCACACCTGTAATCCCAGCGCTCTGGGAGGCTGAGGCTGGCAGATCACCTGAGGTCAGGAATTCCAGACCAGCCTAGCTAGCCAAAATGGCAAAACTCTGTCTCTACTAAAAACACAAAAATTAGCCAGGTGTGGTGGTGCACGTCTGTGATCTCCACTACTCAGGAGGCTGAAGTTGCAGCAAGCAGAGATCGCGTCACTGCACTCCTGCCTGGTGACAGAGCAGGACTTCATCTCAAAAAAAAAAAATTGCCTGCTCACGGCAACACAGGCTTTTTCCAGCCTGCACTTCAAACCCTTTCAGCCTCTACCCATTACCCAGTTCCCAAGCTTCTTCCATGTTGTATTTGTTATAGTAGCACCCCAAATTTTTGGTGCTACTTTTCTGTCTTAATCCATTTGGGCTGCTCTAACAAAATACCGCAGATTGGGGACTCATAAACAACATAAATGTATGTCTTACAGTTCTGGAGGCTGGAAGTCTCCAGCTGATACCCGCATAGTTGGGTTCTGGTGAGGGCCCAGTTCCTTGCTCCATAGATGGCCATCATTTCATTGTGTTCTCACATGGTGGAAAGGGCAAGGCTGCTCTCTGAGGCCTCTTTTATAAGGGCACTAATCCATTTATGAGAGATTTGCCCTCATAACCTGATCATCTCTCCAGTGCCCCACCTCTTAATGCCAGCAGCTTGGGGGCTAGCATTTCAACATGTCAAAGTTGTGGGGAGGGGACACAAAAACATTCAGACCATAGCACTAGGGGAGCAGGGGGTGGAAGCTGGGGCTGAGGGAAGAGCCCAAAGCAACATGTGCAGATAGAAGGGAGAGAAAGGAGACTGACTACCCCAGGTCCAGGCTCCAGGGGACACACTGCTTTGTAATTTCTGCTCTTGGATCCACCTCATCCCTATCTTGTTTGGCAAAACCCAAATGGCAGCTACCTTGCTGGGTGGCCAAGGATGTGGAGAAACAGGTCTTCCTACTCTGCTGGGGAGGCTGCACATCCACCACTCCTATGGTGGGCTGCTGGACAATGTCCAGAAGTAACCAGCGTGCTCACCCCTCAATGCAGAGATTTCTTAAGTTTATGTCGCACATGTGCAATGTGAAGTCTATAAAAGCTGCTTCACTGCAGCACTGATCTAATAAATACTGGAAACCTTGACACACATCAACAAGACAGCGGATTAAGTAAGCTACAGAAACCTCCCAAGGGATGATCCTACACGCACAGAAAGAACGAAGGCCTCTCTGCACCAAGAAGGAATTCTCTTCAAAGTGTGTTGTTGCAGGAAAACACCTGTGCATGATGGAATCCAGATGGCCACCAAGTGCAGGGCGTAGGAGTTCCGAAGCTTAGCTGCCTCTGAAGAGGGACCTAGGACTCTGGGGTTAGGTGTAGCAGGGAGATTTTTTTCATAAACTTTGAATCATGGACCATGGGAATGTGTCAAAAAACTGATTTTAATTTCTTTCTTTTTTTTTTTTTTTTTGAGACGGAGTCTCGCTCTGTCGCCCAGGCTGGAGTGCAGTGGCGCGATCTCGGCTCACTGCAAGCTCCGCCTCCCGGGTTCACGCCATTCTCCTGCCTCAGCCTCCCGAGTAGCTGGGACTACAGGCGCCCACAACCGCGCCCGGCTAATTTTTTTGTATTTTTAGTAGAGACGGGGTTTCACCGTGGTCTCGATCTCCTGACCTTGTGATCCGCCCGCCTCGGCCTCCCAAAGTGCTGGGATTACAGGCGTGAGCCACCGCGCCCGGCTGATTTTAATTTCTATTTTTATCTTTATATTGTTTTAGACCGTCTGTCACCCAGGCTGGGGTGCAGCTGCACAATCACAGCTCACTGCAGCCTCAACCTCTGGGGCTCAATCCTCCTGCTCAGCCTCCCAAGTAGCTGGGACTACAGGCGTGAGCCACCACGTCTGGCTAATTTTTTACTTTTGTAGACATGAGGTCTTGCTGTGTTACCCAAGCTGGTCTCAAACTCTTGGGCTCAAGCAGTTCTCCCACCTCAGCCTCCCACAGTGCTGGGATTACCAGTATGAGCCATGGTGCCTGGCCTAATTTTTGTTTTAAAAATGATGGCATATCCATATAATACTAGGAAACCAGGAAAATAAAGCAGTCCTTTATATAATTGGAAAGGACCACAAAATAAAATTTTTGTGGAAAAAATAAAATTAACTCATAGGACTTTTATGTTACTAGTATCTATGTGACAAGCAAAAAAGGAACAGAATAATTTTTAAAACATGCCTTGTATCTGCCTACCTCTCTGGAAAACTATCAGTTACTGTCAGATGGTTTCCCCAGGTGTTGGGGCCAGGCATCCAGGACAAGGCTGGGAAGGAGTGATTTTCTTTCTCTATTTTTTGAGGAAAAATAGAATGAGAGGGTGGGGGTAGGTGAAGAAGAGAAATAAATAATGGGGAAAGTGAAGGAAAGGGTATTTGGAAGTCTCTGTACTGTTCTTGCAATCTTCCCTAACTTTAAAATTAATTCCAAAGAAAAAATTTAAAATAAAAATAAAGAGAATACCTCAAAAATTCTAAAACTGCATCAGGGTTTTGGAACAAGGACTCTTGCCTGTACATATGAAACACAGGCACAGGCATCTTGGTAAAAATTCTGACTCAGTAGGTCGGGGTGGAGCCTCAGAGGCTGCATCTGAATGAGCCCTGAGTGGACCTGCTGCTAGGAATAGGTCAGTGCGGAAAAGCCTCTGTCTTCCCAGGCTGTGCCACAGAATCCAAAACAGGCCTCGGGAAGCCACTGGATTTCCTTACAAGGACTTGTGGGAGACAACCTGATGTTGGTTTCTTAAACCATGGTTGACAAAAAATACAAAAGAATCCAGCACTCTGACAAGACTTCCCAGAAGGGTGTGTGTGTGTGTGTGTGTGTGTGTGTGTGTGTGTGTGCGTGCGTGTGCGCGCGCGCGGGCAGAGTATACATTAACAACAGATGGGCTGCTTTTTCCTTTCAGCCTTGGGTGGGGGTGTGTGTGTGTGTGTGTGTGTGTGTGTGTGTGTGTGTGTACGCGGGCAGAGTATACATTAACAACAGATGGGCTGCTTTTTCCTTTCAGCCTTGGGTGGGGGTGTGTGTGTGTGTGTGTGTGTGTGTGTGTGTGTGTGTGTACGCGGGCAGAGTATACATTAA